>NC_089140.1:138528819-138838302 GCF_009819655.1 Sylvia atricapilla
AAAAATCTTGGGCAAAACCATTTTTCTTTACAGAGACTTAATCAAATGTCCCTTCACCCTCTCTACACTGAAGAAACTAAAGGCACACAAAGGAAACAATCCCAATTAAGACCTACCATCACCATTACTTATAAAACACTAGCTGTTACATGCTGTAATGCCAAAAGAGGAAGGTGGGGGAGAGGGAATTTTCAGCAGCAGGTAACAAGAAAAACAGTGTCGTTCAAGGCTCAATAATATGCTCAAGTATCCATGACCAAACTAATACAGATATGCCACCAAACAAGCAGCTCTCCTACCTCTGCCAATCCGCAGACCCTCAAAGACTTATAACCTATCGGAGTTGTATATAGTGATGGCTTTATTTCATATCTGCAAAACAATACCAAAATTTTAAACAATAGAAAAAATAAAAACAGATCTTTCCCCTATTCAAGTTATTCAGATGGATCAGATTTATCAATTTATTAGCAAGAATGAGCAGGATGAGGGGCTGGACCCAAGTGCTCATTCTTTCATGCTAAAGTGCCATTTAAGCGCAAGAAGAGAAAGCAAAGAGAGATTTTAAGTAGCATGTCTGCATTGTACAAAGGGCTGTGCTAGGAACGCAAGGCTGGACAAGAAGTGCATTGCAGAACTGTGCACCAGGCCTACAGCCATGCCTCCTTATGACACCAGCTCCTAAGGGACACAGCTGCACCACATGAACATACACACAGCCTTACTGACACCTATCCTGATCCCTCCGTCCAAGATGACAGCACCCCATTCCATGTAAACTCCTGTGTCTGCTGCCAGCAAGCCTGAGTTATTACCACTCTCTCCATGGCATGATGTGTCCCACATCTGCTGAAAGTCATCTACTGCTCTTTCAGATTACAGGACTTGTTTAACAGGTGCTTTTGTTTTCAGGTTGACACACTGAACTAGCATCTCTCCCATACCAGCTTCCCACCTAAGTACTGGCTTGATTTTTGCAATTCCTCTTTGTATTGTGTCAGATTAAAATCTAAATCACAGTGATGACAAGGAACACTGATGTTGTAAACAGACACCTCTTTAAATAAAGTTGTGATCAAGCATCGAGTAGCCCAATAAACCCAGGTGGCTCTAGCTTATCGTATGCCCTACTCATTATTTCAAGTGTCCCATTTAATAGATTTCCAGGTGTCAACAAAAGGTTTGTGCCAGTTGTTTAATTTCTGGCTCTGTTTATATATCTGGTGCCTTTTGATAAGAAGGTCTAATATCAATAAAGAACCAAAAAGTTAAAAAAATACTCATTTTAAAATCAGGCATTTCGCCACAGTTGGCAAAACCACAGAAACCAGTGTGTCTTTGTATTATTCACCATCTACATAAAGCTTAGCTAATTACAGAGGAATACCAAATGACTCATGTTTGCCACAGTTTTTTGTGGGCCAATATGTTATCCAAAAAGTAAAAAAAAAAAAAAAAAAAATTAAAAATTAACATGAACTTAAGAGACTTAATCTGCAAGTTTCATGTATAAACAGTCAAAATTTTTAACTACCTATGGAAGTCATTACCTTTAAAATTACTATAAACTCTGACAGCAAGCAGGCAAAGAGAAAAAAAAGCTGATTTGACATTTATTCTTCATTTAACTTTGTGCTTTATGCATCCAAATACATCAATTAATTTTTCACTTGAAACATCATTACAAGAAAAATGCCTTGGAAGATTTGGTCGAGTATCATACAATGGAGCACTGTGAATAGCAGGAACCTTTCAAATGTAATTTTAAAAAGTAAAACCAAGAGCTCAAATTTCTACATTTGAGGATAGAGGGATGTTTTGTTTTTAATTCTACACCACTCCATCAAAGTAGAATTTTACAAGGCACTTCTCATCCCTCACCCTGTCATTCATCATTTCAAGTAGTGTCTTGCTTCCCCTCCAAGCACGTTATTTTCTGACCCATTATTTATTTTCTTTTTGTACAAAGAGGCAAAATTTTTGCACAGAGATCAGGTTGAGAGGTCTAACATTTCTAAAATGCTATGGCATTTCACCTTCCAAACCCCCACTTGCCTTTCGGTTACAACTGAAATTTTAGTTTCCAAATTAGCCAGGTAGCGATGCCAACAATATTCCACTGAAAGTCATTAAGAACTGGACACCTAACTCCTGTGCTGTTTTTAAAATGTTTGAGCAAGTATGTGTTTGTATAATGTTCAGGACACCCAGAGCCAGCTGACGCCTCTGGGCATGAGCACAGTAAAGCATAAATCAGGTCACGCTTCCTAGTTTGAGAGCTACACAGCTTTCAGGGTGGAAGCACTAACCTCATTCCAATTTACATCTAAACATTTCTTACTCCCACTCCTTATTCCATCTCCTCAGCATTCCTCATATCTTCAACACTTGGTGCCTATTGGAAACCATCACTACCTCCAAGTCTAGCAAATTGACCAATCCCGAACCCATCTTCAACTGTCCTTTCCTCTAGTCTTTCATCAGTAACCCATCACCAAATGAATTCGACACTGAAATAATCAAAAAAGAAAGCACATGGCAGAATGAAACTATAGATACAAAAAAATGCATATGTGTATGTCTATACATATATATGTATAGGCTTGCAGGCAGACAGTTCATTAAATTTTTTGGTTTTGCAATTGTTTTTCTGTTTCTGAGGAGAATTGTCATATTTGGTCTAGTTCCTGAACAGCTGGTGTGCACCCTTGTCTGTCTTATACATGATGGGAGGTATGTAACTAGACAGCAATATATCAAGTCTAGAAAATCATTCTCAGTAGAACTGAAATAACGACAACAACAAAAAATATCCTGCCCCTGTATCTTTAGTTACTCCTTGCAGGGACTAAGGCACTGTTTCTCAGCTACAAGAACCACTAGGCTTGGGACGAAGACCTTCAGAAATTCCTGAGCAACAAAGACCTCCATTTTTACAATGCCTGCTGCTTCACTGTGTGAGAAGGCTTTCCAACCTCAGTGTGTACCAGGAGTGGCACCCAGTGTCCAAACTACATCCTTACAACAGCGTCTTCAGTTCCCTTCTCAGTCCTTCCTTGCTCCTTTCTCCCAGGCTGTGGCTACAGAAAATCAGCAGTTCTCCGCTTAAACTGTACACATACTGTAAGTACAGTAGTTTACTCACACTTTTTGCCAAACTGTTTAAATCAACTGCACATACATGGATGGAAATTTTCTACTATCCAATGTGGAGAACAACTATTAAGTCCAGTAAAATACTTCAATGATGCCACACAGATACAGATTAAAACTCTGAATGAAATCAACATTTGTACAGAGTATGGTCTTTCAACTATACTCAACAACTGACTTCACAATCCAAGGCTGATTTATTCTCCCATCACTGGCACTGCTTTAATAGTCCAAACCAGTCTTCCTAAACATGTTTTGTTAGAACAGAAGTAAAAAACACTGAAAGAATTGGGGAAAAAAAAACCCAAAACAACAAAGCAACAACAAACAATTTTCATGTTTTGCCAGCTATGCGGGATTTTAAAGATCATCTACTGTGCTTGGCTAAAACAACTGAGTAAAAATGAGAGTAACAAATCTAGAAAATAAAATTATTTATTGTTCTTCGTAAAACTGATCAAAGGATAACACTTACTTTGAAACAAGATTCAACACCTGGAGTAAGTTATAAAGAAAGCTTCCCTAAAATTGCTGCAAAAGCTACAATTTCTAGCTTTTTTTTTTTCTTCACTATCACTTATCATAGTGGCAGAAAACAGAGCAAGATAAAACAATTATTATAACAGTTATCCTCTAAAGCATTAAACAGCTATTATTCTATCCATCGGTAAGAGCACAGTATGAAGCAATGGTGCAATACAAATTGGTTTTACAAAAAGAAAAAAGAAAAAAAAAAGAAGAAATAAGGAAAAAAAAAAAAGTTAGGGAAAGGAAAAAATATAACTATTTCCACCTACATGTGGAAATCAAATTGCAAACACCGCTTTCAGTAGTTTTGCCAGACTTCACCTGATCAGTTTTCCTGTTTCACTAGTATAAAAACCTAACTCCCACCATAACATCTCTCCCCTCAAACAATGAAGCAGAGCACTATCTGCCTCACATGTGCAAGTTGCAAGAACATTACATGCACTTATTCAGGAGTCAAATGCCTTGCAGCTAAGTGAAATTGGGAGTTCATTAAAACCTAAAAGATTAGATCTCAGCTCTATTGCAAATATCTCTAAAGAAGTTTTTTTTTCTCAACCAAAGACACAAAATTGGCACAATTTAACAGTTTATCGAGAACTTCAAAATCCTGATGTTCAGTGTCTGTACTTCCTCCCTTACCCTTCTGATTTCTTTGCTGCATAAAGGAACACCATAAAATCTGCAATACACACCACACGGATCAGGTTTATATATATATATATATACACACACACAGACACTGAATAGCATGTTAAAATCCTTGAATTAGTTCCCTGGTACGATTTATTTTTGTTTCAACGAGACTTCTACTTGCAAAAACACGCACACATTGCACAGCAAATATATCTTGTGTTAGGTGCCTAATATGGCCAGGGAAACCATTTTGATTATTCTGTGCCTGCTTATGCATTGTCCTACAAAACAATAAGATAGAACAGCAAGAAACTAGCAATTAAAAGAGTCTAAATGCACATCGGGGAATCACTAAAACCCACGCTACTCAAGTCAGGAACAATATGACTGATGAATAGGCCATATTATATTAGGATTGTTAGCAAGTGTTAAAAAATTATCCTTAGCAGATGTCCCTTATGACCTAAATATATCACACAAAGAACATGCCTGTCTTGTTTTCTAAAAAAGTTTTAAGAATTTTTTCCATTTTTATTATTGACTAGAACACAACACATTTGCATGTTAGCTACAAATATGCACAGAGGAGTTATCACACTAATCTTACAAAAACATATAAGTATTTTACTGCAAATAACCTATTTTCATGTATATTTTTCTACTGCATGTTTACGCTGTACTGAAGCATGTAATCCAATAAAAGAAATCAAACTGTGTATTCAGCACAGTGAAACAAAAGACAAGCTGCATACAACAGCAACATCGACCGACACACCACAAACCAAAACAGAGTAAATTTCTTCAGTTAGATGGGTAAGAGCCTTATCTGCAATAAATACATTTTGTTGATGCAGTCAATAAGGAATTATATATATTTAAGCTACTATACACTATTACATGTGCAACTGTGCACAGCCTGCTCCTCTTCACTAGAGCTTTAAAGAAGTTTACTTTCTTAAATTTTGCTGATATTAAGATTCTATACACTGGCTTACCTTCAAACTACAGAGATAAGCAAGATTTGCTCAGTTTGAGCTTTCTCAGTTTCTCCACATATTTTTGACTGCGCCACTGAATTTCAAAATACATATTAATCATAAACAACTAATGCTAAAATAAAGATACAAACATAAAATCTACTAAGGATTTTTCTCTTTTCTATCAAAGACTAGTACTTTTCTAGAGCATCTTTAAAGTTCTGTAATTTTTATGAAAAAAAATTCTTTTATCTCTTTAGCTCCACTGCTGCAGTGGGTTTCCCGCCAGCAAAACGGATTTTGCGTCTGTTCCTCAAGTACTTAATTCCAAATTCAGTCCTGAACCTCGGGCCAGCTTCTTGTCTCTGTCTTTTCATCAATAAAATAAATGTGAACACTATGAACAAAAGAGGTGCAACTTAGGTTTCGTGTATACTACAACCTGAGTACGGGCATTTTCTTAGAGAATAATGCAACATCATTTTTCCACATTATGCAGTTGATAAATCCATAAAACATTATCGAACAAGAAATAAAAACGAAATTATTTTTCAGAATTTACTGCTACAATTTATTTCAGTTTCTATTACCTTTCACACAGATGTACTGATTTGAACTGCTTTTCAATAGAACTATAGGCATTTCCTTAATTTTACCTCTCAGAAAAAAAAACCAGGGGATTTGCTCATTTTGCTGCACTTTCCTTCAGCTCCCTCAAGTTTATTACAGCATTCTCTGGGAAAGGAAATGGCTAAATACTTGCATTAGCAAAAAAGGAAAGGAGGGGGAATGGAAAGAGGTAATAAGAAGGTGTTAAAAGAACTCTCTCTTCCTCTTGGTCCAGCCCCTCTGGGAAAAGAACAGATGAGCGCAGAGTCCAAATGTATGGCCAAAACCGAGGGGAACCACAAGTCCACAAACAGTTGGTCCCTTAAGAAAGGACACGCTACAGACCGAAGCAACACATGCAAAAAGGCCCGAGTGTGATCCAGGCAGTCCAACTGAAACAGCCACTCCTGTACCACACTGTCCAAGACCAAGGAATGATAAATCAAGGATGAAGAAGTTGAAAGATTTTAGCAGAACTGACAATGCTGTCTTCACAAGGTTTGGGCTTCCTTCTTAGTTCCTCCAGACAGAGAGGTAGACACAAGAGCAGACATTAAGTATATACATATATATACACACATACACATACAGTTTCATTATTTAATTGGTTATCTGCTTCTGTGCTCTTTTATGTCTTTAGTCAAAGTTGAGCTGATTATATTAGCATCAAAAAATTAAATTTAGAATGACTCATTTGTAATATTTTACCAAAATTGAAGGTAAAATAAACTGGGCTTTCATACTGCTGACCATATAAAAATTAATGAGTTTCTGCAAGTCTTACAAAATTATATAAAATATCCATATAACAAACTAAATTATTGTATATCGTGATTTTAAATAAAGAATATAGCTAAGATAGAACACAAGCTATGAAGTAAAAACTCCTGGCTTCCAGATGAAATCTTCCATATAATGAAATGTTTAAATGCATAGCTGAGTTCAATACAATCTCCCAGCTCATTCTAATGCTGCTAAAAAATGGTTATATAGATCTAACTACCTATCTCTTAAAACAGATGCTTCTCTAACTTCATTTTCAGGCTAAGTAAGTGAATATTCTTAAACACAATTTTCAGTAAATACAGCATGGAAGTTTATTAAGTATGATAATAATATCCCTGTAATTGTGACTTGTGGAAAAAAAATCAAACAACTCATGACAGATTTTAGGCTAGAGTTTCCTGCTTAAAACTGCTCAAAGAAAAATGTCATTAAATAAGCTTTCTTTAAAAAAAGGCTAAGAGCTAGTAGAACATTTTGCATTTTAAATCAAATTACACTAACTCCTTTTGCAGCAAAATTTCAATGGAACCTGATTTAAATAAAACTTTAATATGCATGGTTCTTTCAAGAACAAAATTATTTCCCTTTTTTGATACAAAATCAGATGTTGAACAAAAGGATTAGACTACCACTTAAAAGCATTGCTCCTACAGTAAAAATCAACTTGAAAATCCAGAAATGCAGTAAACAAAGCATTTCAGGCAGTTTGTTCAATACTGTCAGAAGAGGAATAGTTGATATGCAATTTTTAAGTCTGCACAGTCCAGTAGTATAAATTCCCTTAGGAAATCCAAGGAGTTCCATCACAAGTGCAGCCTCCACTTTCTTAGTTACGTGTGGTAGAACAGGGAAGCGAAGAAGCAAACCCGCCGAACAAGCAAGCTCCTGTCCCGCTTTTAGGATACACACACAAGTCTGGATCAAATTCTCCCCATCTACACCGAGCCTTAGAGCACACAGCACATTTAGGCCGATTTAAGAACCGAAAAAACACTGAGTCAGGATAGTCACTGCACTTCGCAACATATTTTCTGAATTCATTTGTGTAAAAGATTACACGCACTCTGTCAGATGAAGGTACCGCGCAGCCCCGCGCTGCCGCAGGCCCGGGATTGCGGCGCGGGCCGTGCGCTGGACACGGGCGCCCTCTGACGGCGGCTCCGCGCCCACGCACGGCCATGGGGGGACACGGGAACGGGGGGACACGGGAATGGGGGGGGACACGGGAACGGGGGGGGGGGGACACGGCCATGGGGGGACACGGCCATGGGGGGACACGGGAACGGGGGGGGACACGGGAACGGGGGGACACGGCCATGGGGGGACACGGCCATGGGGGGACACGGGAACGGGGGGACACGGCCATGGGGGGACACGGGAATGGGGGGGACACGGGAATGGGGGGGGACACGGGAATGGGGGGGGACACGGCCATGGGGGGGGACACGGCCATGGGGGGACACGGGAACGGGGGGGGACACGGGAACGGGGGGGGGACACGGGAATGGAGGGGGGGGGACACGGGAATGGAGGGGGGGGGACACGGGAATGGAGGGGGGGGGACACGGGAATGGAGGGGGGGGGACACGGGAATGGAGGGGGGGGGACACGGGAATGGAGGGGGGGGACACCCGGACAATTCACCTGCCTCGGGCAAGAGAATTAAAAGCACTGTTTCTGAGCACTTGTGACTACAAAAGCATCCTTTGGCATACGCGGCCGCAAGAGACAAGTACACACATCCAACACACCCAAGGCACACGTCAGCCCGCACCCGCTGAAGCAGCCTTTTATTGGGATTTCTTCTTTCTTACCCATTAAAGAGAAAAACCTCCAGTCATTACAGGTAAGTCTCCACAGTATAAAAACTTCGGCAAAACATTTAACAGGCTTGCATGCCTGCTACTCCACTGAACCATCACAACTACACAAACCATGTCAATATTAGCTTCTTTTCAGGAAACAAATCAAGGGCTTGCACTAGGGACAGGTAAAGTACAAAATAATTCAGGTGTAATTAGCAGTTTTATTAAAGAACCTTGAATATGTCATATATCATATTAGAAGACAATTAAGCACATAATAAATAGCCTCTTTGTCCATCAGTATATTGCAATATCAGTTCTGGCAATCCACAAAAAAAAAAAAAAAAAAAAAAAAAAAAAAAAAAAAAAAAAAAAAAGAACACCCAAACATGAAGATCAGATTGGATTATTTTGAATGCTCAACAAACTGACCATCCACCTTCTGTCATAATCATCTGAATTAATTACATAAATTAAACCTTATGGTGCCTATGGACTATTTCACACATTCATTACACTCAAACAATAATTAAAAAAAAAAAAAACCCACCTTAAAATTCTATATCCTTTTTCACACAGAGAGCAAAGTGTAAGTTCATAAATGCATGGACAAACCTGACAGGCTTTCACCAGCACTCAGTAAATGAAAAGTCAACATTTACACAGTATGGCTTTCTTCCTAAATTACAACAAGCCTTACAAAAAACACAGATGAAGAATTTAGATAAACGGACTACAACTGGAACCAGAATCAAGACTGTGATTTAGGAGATTTTGGGTCATCTGTTCCTTTCCTTAGTGAAATAAAACTCAAATGCCATGTAACCTGGTTTGATTTCTTCACTTCAAGAACATGTAATTTTTTACAGTAAAAGACAATAGACATGAGCTACAACTGTTATACCTAAAGAGAATAAACAAAACAAAACAATACAAAAAAAAAAAAAAAAAAAAAAAAAAAAAGAAAAAAAAAAAAGAAGAAGAAGAAAAAAAGTCAGGTGAAATTGCATCTGCCTATTCAGAACAAAGTTACAGTCACTGCACGTTCAAGGTCTGTCATGCAACAATACAAGAGAAATACAAGATGATAAATACCATGATAAAACCTTTGATTTAAAATGGGTATAAAACATGGAAAGCTGACCAAATCTAGCCTGGACAGAAGCCTTTACAGAAAGGAGATGAACCAACACCGCTGGGGAGCTGTGATTTAATGACACCATGACTTCTATAGCAATACTAGTAAAAGAAATCAACTCTCACGGAGTCCATCTGGACCCTACTGCAACAAGGTTTACGAAAGGTCTAGAAAGTATGTCTTAAGGGAACAGTTGATGGAGCTGTGTTTGCTCAGTCTCGAGTAGAGGAGGCTCAGGAGGGACCTCATTGCCCTCTACAACCATCTGAAAGGGGAGCATAGTGAGCTGGAGGCCAGTCCATTCTGCTGCGCCCGCAGTGAGAGGACCAGAGGAAATGGCCGTCAACTGCAGATTAGGTATAAGAAATTTTTTTTCAGTGTTAAGGTAGTCATGCACTGGAACAGGTTGCCCAGGGAGGTGACAGTCTCACCAGCCCTGGAGATGTTTAAGAGGTATCTGGATCTGCTCCTGGGTGATGTGGTTCAGGGGTTACACTAGTAGAACTGGGCAGTGATTGGACTCAATGCTCTTGTAGTTTTCTTCCAACCTTGATGATTCTGTGATTCTACCTGAAGCCCTCTGCTTCTGCTGGGACCACATCTTGCAGGTGAGTGAATAGGCAGCACTGCAGGTAAGGCTCAGCAGCTCCAACTGCTGCTGCCCTGGCCAAATAAAACCCTGAATAAGCACTATTCATGAGCTATATGACACCTTTGTCCACATGCAACTGCATCCATTTGAGGCAAAAAAACCTGCTGGGTTTCTGAAGTGCTGCACTATGTTATTTTTACTTGTTACTGAATGATTACACAACTAAATGCAACCTAAAGCACAAAAAACCAAAGGTAACAGAATCTTTCATTTTCTATATAACTTCTAACCTGAAAACCAAAATCAATCTTCTCAAATAACAAAGTAAAAATAATCTTGGGGGATAGGGGGAGAAGGCATGAGCTTTCCTTCTGGAGCATTTCACAGAGAATCCAATAAAAGAAGAAAAAGTTACAACCATATAGAACTTATTTTGATGTATAATTATATAACTATCTCTAAGTTCCAATTGGTATATTTACCACAGGACTTATTTTATTATCTTAGCTTTGTAACTAAACTACTAAAATACATAAGACTGAAATAAATCTTTTTCAAAATAATATACCACTTGTAGCAAATATGTCACAATATCTATAATGAGTGACAAGAGGTATATTCCATTTTTAACTGCTGGATTTCCAAGATGGGAATATAAATTTTCTTTAAATGGGGAAAAAACTTCTCAGTGAAAAGGACCAAAGATAAAATCAATCAAGTGCAAAGGATTGAATTTAACATCTTGCTTAGATATAAAATTTATAGACATGAAAAATACATTTCTTTTATCAGGAAGAACATACAGAACATAAGGTTTTTAGTAAATCTTAACTGAAAGACGGCAAAACTATGCTCAGACAAAGGCTTGGAAGTGCCCTAAAGTAAAAGGACTTCTCAGAAAACTACCCTCAGTAAGACAAGCTGGAACACTGCATCATTTCATAGAAGTACCTAAGCCAAAAAGCCTTAGAGCAGAAATCTGAATTTCCCTAAGCAAGAGTTGAATCTATGGGGTGAAGGATGTGAGGAAAGGGAGGCAGGGAGCCTCCCAGGAACAGGCCAACAGGAGTTGTATGTGTAAATCACTGAAAGTATCTTCATGAACTTAAAGATCAGTGCTCTGAAAATAAAGTCAATGCCTATGAGGATTTAAGTGCACCAGCAATATGGAAACACAATTATGCGAAAAGTAAATGCCTAACCAAAAGCCCAAAGTGCAGCCCTAAAACGTTGAACATTCACATTGAAGCATCTTTTGCTGAGGACTCAAAAACAAGTCTGCCATTTTCCTCCATTAGCTCACACATCATCAACTAAACTTCGCCTACAGATTCCTAACAGAGAGCTGGGTTGAACCTTCTCACCCCCACTAAAAATCTCATGCTGCAGCAGGCCAACCTAAGTGTTTAAGACTTCCCTGACAGGAAATCTTACCAAAAAAATTGCGCTTTGTAAAAAGAATCATAGGAAGACAACACTGCAGGAGAAACTTTCTAAGATGAAAAACACCTGTGGATTCATACGTGGTGGACAGGCCACCCAAATTTGCAGTAGGAATTATTGAAGCTAAAAAAAGGTCTCATGTTTTCTGTAGTTTCAGAAATAGTCCAATTCAAGTTGCATTAAAAAATGTCCTTGCACTAAAAGAACAAGTTCAGATATGTTTTTTAAAAAAAATTAATTTTTGAAGGAATTCTGTAACAGCAAACAGTCAAAATTTGATATTATCTTGGGCACTAGCAGCAAGAGACAAAATGGCACCATAATAAAAGCATAACTAAGCATATCTGGTTGTTGTAAGCAAGCTTGAATACATCTTTATCAAACTGATTCTTAAATGTCACGCATACCTATTTCAAGTTCAATTCAAGGATATTTCCTTAGCACCCTCAAAAACGTGTTTTATATTAGATTTGCACAGCTTAAAAGAGGAAAACATTCAAGTAAATGTGTCTTGCCAATTACCCAACAGTTTATTTGCTCAAATATCACCCTCCTGCACAAAAACTCAAATTCTCTTAACAACAATCACCTCAAGACCACTAATACCTACGCGAAGGCAGAGGATGATGCAACATCATCCTGACAAAAGAGCACAATGTTAAGTATTATTCTGTGTGATAGCAGCTCTGAAGTGCCAAGGCCGTTACATTTTCCCCTCTGTATCTATGGGCCTGAATTTGTGTGAGTATATAAAGCCAGATAGGGTACTGAAGTAACGCACAAGTCTTAGGGGGAAGGAGGTGCCTTGTTTTCTTTGGTTTTTAGGATCATGAATTTTAACATTCTGGCACATAACAAGAGATTTCTCTACTTCAGTTATCTGCATCCAGAAGAAAAAAGAATCTTTTGAAAACCTGGCAGGATGCTTGCATAGGGAAACACAGCTCCAGGGAAAACAAACAGGGCATTTATAAAATATTATTGTTTTTCACATTGGCAAGACAGAAGACAACTCTCAAGAGCCTAAAAAGATACCAAAGGCTCAAGCTAGCAACCTCAACAGCCATTTTGTTTAGGTTTTCACCTTCCCTAGGCTCTACCACACATGTTAAAGAGCTCAACAGACCCCCTACTAAAGGAAAGCAGAATGAACATGAGCACTTGCATTTCCTAAATGGTTCAGTCTATTTAACTGTGTTACACTGCGAAGCAACATCTCTGTGATCCACGTAGTACAGGCTAGGGAAGATGGAAACCAATGGGAAATTCTCCTGAACTGGCTTACAAGGTTTAGGCAAGCTCCCCTGACCTGGCTGTGGATTCCCCACCACTGCCAGAGGCAGCAACAGGCTCACTTCGCACTCTGGCTCGATTTTACTCTGTTTTCTCTGCCCACAGCATGGGAACAGAAAGCTAAGGGGTCCAGGTGAGGGAAGATTTGCCTTTGGACCTTACTTAATGCCAGGATTATTGCCTACTTGCTAAAAGAGATAAAAAGAAAGACTTGTACCAAAAATTACTTTCCTGGAATGAAGTTCCTCCCAAACATGAACAGTTGAACCCTGCCTACCAGATCACAGGCTTACAGCCAAGCATGGGAGCCATCCTACAGCGAGACGAATCATCTCTGACACTGAGAAATTAGTTTCAATACTTGCTCTCCTATCAGCTACATGGAAATAACTCAGGTATTCTCTACAGGAAAAAATGAAGCATGAGGTCCAATTAAGAATTTAGACTATTTCAATCTTTTGAAGAGTTCCACAAGAGAAGGAATCTTTAAAACACTTTAAGGCTTTAGTAAAATATAGTTCTGACTCAAGCACCACGTTATTCTTGGACAATTAAGATTCCTTTTTGCTTTGCACTCTTTTTTTCTTTGAGCTAACTGTATAATCCCACAAAGGAAGAAATAAACAGCTACGAAACCTTACCAAGTTGCAAAGAATTCTTAAAATTATCTCTGCTATAAAAGCAGGGTCCAAGATTCTTTCGTTGTAAGATAAAATATTAATTTAATAATACCTAATCTCATTATAAGTAAGAAAAAGCAGTTTATACTTACAGATAAAGTGATCTTGCTCAAACTGAATTATCAAAACAGAATGAACTGCAACTGCTTTGACTATATTGCTTCTTTAGTTACTCTTGAAGGCAAAACTCTCTTTATGCCCTAATAAAGTTTTTCTACTAGCATCATTAAATACACACATGCATTCTTATAATATCAAGATTAGAACTGTAATAAGCCTTAAGCCTTTTAAGTTTGCTTTATAAATTTGATGCCATACTGTGCCAAGCCAATCATATTAACGACGTCAGTAACAAAACATCACTAGCACAAAAAACACTGAGACACATAGAAAACCACCCCATGCTATGGTCTAGCTCACTTGGAAAGTAAAATGATCACCCAGACTTCAAGTTATCCAAAGCCTCTTAAAACTTACAAAGCTCTGCTCTCCAGACATTCAATGAGTACTTAACACATACAAGTAAATCCACAGAGAGGCAATCTGTGTGCCGAGCTGCATCCAGATGTGTATGTGTGCACACACATATACACAGCCATTTCCATAAAAAGCTTTAAAGTGATTATGAATTACAGACAGGAAACTAATGCATCTTCCTGTGTGGACAGTCTCATCCTAAAATAAATGTCCACATAATACAGTATTCATCCCCTATAACTTCCCTTATACAGACAAGCTTTAAGTTGAATATTCAGGATGGCATTCCAATTAATCCATTGACACCTCAAGCCACACTAAAAAAATCTGTGTACATACAAGCTTCTGCTCCCTTTGAGGGGAAAAAAGGCTTTTTTTAGGCCATACAGATTTTCTTTTTAGCCTAAGTTTTGCAAAACTGTAACTATTACCTTCATCAAAGTCTGCATCATCTTCTGTATGCTGAGGGAAAGGGAAGCAATTTGTGATTTCAAGCCTGTCATCCACCACAAGACCCAGCAGCACTCCTTGGACCACTTCATTCCCCTGTCCTTCTTCTTGGTAATGTTTAATGATCTTTAACACAACCTAGAACACAAAACAGTAAAATCATAATATGCAATGCATTATTTTTGTCCTCAAAATTTCCCTAACTGATTTTTAATTTGTTGCATGGATTAGAGCTGCAAACCAAGTGAACTATTGGCTGAAGCACCTGCATTTTTAATACAGGTTGAGGAACAGGCAGCTATCCTAATATTACAGGGAAAAAACAAGACCATTAAATGAACCATCAAAATGCAATTCTAAACCAATTTTCTGAAACACCATTCTAAAATGAAATATTGATCTTTTTTACTTTAGCCTGTTGCTTTAACTGTGATCTTTTAACAGTATCTTGTATGCCCAATGAGCCCCCATCTTGAGGAAAACATTGCTCAAGAAACTAACAACACATCTTAAAAAATATGCAGAAACATGTGGGAATTTTTTAAAGGTGCAGATCACATCAAATTTCAATTGCATTAATCTTCCAAAGTACATCTCACTGCAATTTTACTTTAGATGATAGTTCAAGTTATATAATGTGAATGGCATGTCATAGGGTATTTAAGAAAAATCAATGATAAAAGAAAAAAAAAACCACAAATTACTTGTAATATTTTTAACAACATAATTCCAACTTCCTTAAATCTGAACTTTACGATGAATAATTGTCATGAGATGATACTGTAAATTGGAACAGTATGAACAAAACCACTCAAAAATAATCAGTCCGTTTGCTAGCAACACTTCATACTTAAATAACATTTTATACTCAACAACAAGAACTACAATAAGGTAAGACACTAATCACAAATATTGACTTGAAAAACTTATGCTTTGTCCAGCATAAGAGAGGTTTATTTTATTAAACCCTAATCCATCCATTCAAAATTCAACAGAAAATGTCTGATGATTATGTTTTCATTAAAGCAATACCACATTAACATCTGATTGCAAACAGACTAGTTTAGTAGATTTCAGCTCAACTGCCCTTAAAACAGACTTTGTACAAGTACTGGTTTCAGTAAACATTCCACAGAGGAGAGGGGGGGGAAAAGGAAGTTAAGCTCATACTTACACATCAGGAACGTATATTTGTCCCTAGCCTTCTCTTTCATTGATTAGCAGATGTCACTTTTTGTAAAATACTATTAATATCTGAAGTACCACAATACAGGTTAAATGAAAGAAAAAGGAGACCAGAATAGAAATTATTTACACATACACTGCCTTCTTGGGCTAAAATGGGAAAACGAGCTTCATACACAACCTACTTGGAGGCAGAGCAGAGAGGGTAAAACTGCTAAGAAATACCTATCTCCAACTAAGTTGGATTTGAGTATTAAACTGGACTAACACCTTTGTTTTTTTAGAGTATCACTCACTTGTGCTTCCTCTTGCATCTCAATATACTTGCATTGAAGCTTCTCAATCATAGCCAGAAAACACTCCAATCCATATTCACATCTGTCACTCAAGTCCTTTGCAGCCACACCTTTATCCAATTTGCTAAAACAGGTCTATAGAGCAGAGGCATAATTGGATTTACTTCAGCTATATACCTCTCATTTCACGGGAAAACAATAAGGAAATTAAGATCAGTGGGCAGTGACGCGGTATTTAACACTGATGGAAGCAATACAGCAACCCCCAGTTTGAGATTGCCTGGACATAGAAGATCAATGTACCACAGAGTCAGCACATAAATAATATTCAACTCACATTTAGTGTAAAGCTAAGGTTTATCGTATCTTTGCCATAAGCCCTGTCTTCCACAGTCATTGAATCCATAACTAGCCTGTCAGATTACAGCACAGAGAGCTCTCTGTCTACTGTAGAACTTCTGAGCATCATTAAAGTCTTGTAAGCTTCACCTTTTCCAGTATTTTTCTCATTTTCTCTTGAGTTCTCTGTGCACACTGACTGTCCCTGTTAATGTGAGTATTGTTTGCCTGTTTGATTTCATTCCAGGAGCATTTGTGATACGATGCCAATTTGCTGCAGCGTTTCTGATGATAATTGCTCACAGAAAGCAGCCACAAATGAAACAAGCATGGGCTGTCACAGAGTATCAATGATTTTTCAGAGAAAGAAAACTAGGAGTTCAAAGCTCTTAAATGTTAACCAAATACCCCAATACACAATGAAGTTATTACACAAGCCAGGACTTTTTGATCTTCAGCCCGAAGACCAGAGCAGACATTATCCAGAGAGATAAAGTCCCCAGCGATTTAAGCCTACCTGCAACCTTGTTTCCAACAGAGTCTGAGAAAGGGAGCAGAGGAGTTCATGAGGAGTTCAATACTCCTCCACATTTCACAACCATTAAGACACTGCAGAAATTTGTGTTTATGACTGCACTGGAAAATACATCAGCTACTGAAATCACTTATAAAAAGATGCATCCAATGACACAGGATACTTGTTTTTATTTTGTTCTTTGTTCTGGACAGCTTTATTTAGCACATGAGACATCAGTCTTCTACACAGCAGACTCTTCAACTCAGATTGAAAAACCTGCCACCAAAATACTGCCATATGACCAAGCAGGAAATGTGTTCTGAAACTTGTGTTTCAGTACTAAAAAACAGACCTTCAGGTGTAAAGCAGAACTATTTCTCAAGTAATAGTATCAGCCACAACACTAAAAATGTCATTTCCATTTGTTTGCTGGTGTAGATACAGCAGGAAGAGATGACCACTATGCAAGCACCAACACCACGGCATTTCTGACTGAATGTACAAACCAATACTCCATACTGAATAAACCACATATACCCAAGAAAAATGAGCACTACCTTGTATCTAGACATTTCCTAAAAGAAAAAGATGTTATGTTTGTGAAGTATTGGAACAGAAACAGTTACATAGGTCTGAAAATAAATGTAGTAAGTGTTAATAATGCAAGTAACACAGCACACAGAAAAATATCAGTTTTTCCAAATTATACTTTAAAAAATCTCAAAGAAATCTAAATAATCTAAATGAATACCAGCATCTTTCAGCCAATGCTGATTCACTTTCCAAACACCATTTATAATTTCCATTCAATTATTCCCCTAATAGGAGACTCTTGCCCCTTTGTACAAGCTATGATTGTTTTTAAATACCCATAGACCCTTCACTGCTATGGCACAGCTACACAAAATTAACAGTACCCAAACCAAACCATATTTCAACTGCTGCTGTTATTAAAATAATGCAGCTGGCCAGCCAGGAAAGGTTATGTTTTTATAGAGAAAATGTATCAAATAACAACCCCCCCCCTCCAATTTCTAAACTCTAATGCCCTGAACACAAGTCAATAATCATAGACAGCATGACTTAGTAAATCATCATTATATCAGATATATAATGACTCTTTAGAAAAGGATATACAAGTAACTCCTAAATAAAACTCAAGAGCCCCCCAGCCTTGTAAATTTAGTGTTCAAAACACCAAGTAATTTAATCACTTGGAGTAGCCACTTGTCAGATATTAATGACCATTAATCCTCAATCAAGAATCTTGCAGTTCTGCAATGCCCCTAATCTCCAAATCTTCAAAGCACTGCTCAAACATTAGGAATGAAGTCATATAAAAAATTAAAAAAAAAATTAAAAACCATTCTGAAACTATTAAGAACATCAAAGATACATATTTTAACTGCATACTGCCAAATTTTAAATTTGGCTACACCCCGACATCACAGTTGTTAATTTCAAAGTTTGTACCTCACTACAGAACTACGTGTAACATAAACTCACAGAGCCTTTAGGGGCGTTCTGTGAAGATCCCGCTGTGGGGACAAGAATATACCAAGATGCACATTTCTGCATTTATCTAAAGAGAAACAACAGCAAATCAAAGCACTGAGGATTCATTTATGGCAGTGTTCCAGAGAGCTGAATGTCTCCACACTGAAACCAGATTTCCTGTACCTGTGCCATGTCTTACACATGTGAAATCAAACAAGAGAGAGCTTCTGTTAGCCCACTGGATACATGATGTAGCACACTGATGTAGAGTCTTGAATTAAGTATTTATATCTTTTTAAATGCTTAACATTTTTTGCCACCCAAGAAAGCTTTGTGGTCAGAACCACTAGCATCAATTGCCAGCATCTGGGGAAGAGGATGCAGCGAATCTAAATAACTCTGTGTTCTGTAGCTGGTTTCAGCATTAACGTGGAAGGTCTCACAACACTCACATCCTCTCAGTACTTAACACTACTGCAACAGTGATCAATATTTACCTTGGAAAAAGCCAGGACTGCTAATAATGTGTGATACATTTTGAATAGATCCATATCACATATGTAGCCTTCTCCATACAAATTCTTAAAACTCAAACCATGAACTTTTATATTTGAGTGTTTCAGCATGAGCAATTTTAATTAAACTCCTAGCATAAACCAAATGCAAGAGAGAACTGATAATGCAGCTTTGTAAATGTATAGATCACAATGTTAGTCATTACCAACAATGACTCGGGAAACTGTTAACCTCAAAGACGCCTAGAATCAACATCTTCTTGATACACATATAACACATATATGCCACCTCTGAATAAAGAGCTGAACTGTTTAGCAATTAATATCCACATGAAGACATACCACATTTTACTCTAATTTAGTGGTCATATCTCCTTGCCCAGGTAACCCTACACCAAATCTACAACTGGTGCCGTGCTGGAACAACCAATTAGCTATGCAAAAATGAAATTTAATTAAACAGTTTTGAAATCCTCAAGTAAGCATGGAATGGCTTTGTTTTTAAACAAAGACTTGGAAAAAAAACTACAAAAACCTAGGTATCATGAAACATGAGCAATGTTAACATTTTAATAGTTCCAGATGAGGTTTTTACACACTGCAAATAAGTGCTTAGCCTAAACTTACAAAAGACAAGTTCTGGAAGCTGACCAAGCAAAAATTTGCCTTGAGCTGATTTGTCTCCTGGCTATAGCACCACTTGATAAGACAATAACAGAGACTCTCAACTTTCCTGCCAAGAAAACAAGAACTCTGAAGTAAATTAAAGATATCATTGCAACGATTAAGAGTAAGGAAACATGTCTGATACACATGACATGCTCCTCCAGATGAATAAGGAGACAGATGTTTACAGACACACATAAAAAATTCCACCTTAATCAGTGCAGTCCACAGAAGAGGGTTCTTGAAAGCACTGTAAAAGATAACATGTCAGAAGCACAAAATCAACAAGTTGATACCGTGGTCTCATAGCTGTTGGCTATGACCCTTTATGGCAGAAGACTTGCCACCACATTAAGTCATGGCATGAGTTCAGCACCAAGCTGAGTTATGAGCTGACACTCCTGAAGGACAGGATGCCATCCAGAGGGACCTGGACAAACTCGAGAGGTAGGCCACAGGAACCACATGAGGTTTAGTAAGGGCAAGGGCAAGGTGCTGCACCGGGGTCAGGGCAGCCCTGGTACCAGAGGCTGGGGGATGAGCAGATGGAGAGCAGCCCTGCCCAGAAGGACTTGGGGGTGCTGGTGGATGGGAGGCTGGACATGAGCTGGCAATGTGCACTCCCAGGCCAGAAAGCCAACTGTACCTTGGGCCACATCCAAAGCAGTGTGGGCAGCAGGTCAAGCAGGTGATTCTGCCCCTCTGCTTTGCTCTCATGAGACCCCCACCTGCAGTGCTGTGTCCAGTCCTGGAGCCCTCAATGCAGAAAGGCCACAGATCTGTTGGAGTGAATCCAGAGGATGCCACCAAGTTGATAAGAGGGATGGAACACTGCTCCTGCGAGGAAAAACTCAAGAGATTCGCTTGTTCAGCCTGGAAGAGAAGGCTTTGGGGTGACCCGACTGTGGCCTTCCAGTACCTGAAGGGAGCCTACAATGATAATGGAGAGGATTTACAACAGCATGTAGTGACAGGACAAGGGGGAATGGCTTCAAACTCAAAGAGAATGGTTCTAGATCAGATATTAGGAAAAAATCCCTAAATGTGAGGGTGGTGAGGCACTGGCACAGATTGCCCAGAGACGCTATGGATACCCCATCTCTGAATGTATTCAAGGCCAGGTTGGATGGAATCTGAGCAACCTGGCTTTGTGAAAGGTGTCCCTGCACATGACAGGGGGGCTAGAACTAAATTATTCATAAGGTCCCTTCCAATTCAAACCATTCTATGAAACTGAAAATTAGAGATGATACTGAATTTTTACACGTTATACTAATCTCAAGAAATATGACTGATAAACACAGAACTCACTTCAATGCATACCCCTACACCAGTTCCTTTGAAGAGATCTTCAAATTATTCTAGATTCTCTTACTGAGCAGGACTGCATTTTTGACCATTCCTGACATGATGGATGTCTAGATACTTTTCCTTTTCTTCTTCATACTTAACTTTAGAATAAAAGCTCTTAAAGCTGTTAGACCAATTTTATCTCAGGAGTAGTAAAGGAAAAATATTTTAAAAAAGTTTTCCATTAAGACTTCAACATCTTCAAAGTAATTGTTCTGGCAGATATCTTCAGTTGTAATTATGTTTGATGGCCAAAAAAAAGTATTTTAATTCCCTGAGAAGTAATCAAAAAGATACTTAATCTAAACATTCTGTTGAAAAACCTAAGGCCAAGTCTGAGTAGACTTTAAAGGCAAGGTAACTTCAGAAAAATGTTGTTTTGAACAGTGACTTCAGAAATAACAAGCCTTGGCCCTCACTGTTTTATCTACTAAGTGTAGCAGTCATCCTTTGGACAGAAGACCTCAAACGCCCCACAATTATTTACCCTTATCTTGACTTAACAGAGCCTAAATACCATCATTTATAAAGTCTTTGTAAATACAGTTCTTGGAATAGTAAGCTTACATTTTATGTCACTCAACAGCTAATTCAACACCAGATGTTAAAATCTTATTTCTGAACTTGACAGAAATTTGGGGCTTAAAACCAATAATTATATAGGAAGCGTAACGGAATGATGCATGCCATTTCATCTCAATTGTATATCAAAATACCTTTTTGACACAAGCAGAGGTTTCTTGGAGCTGAGCCTAAATTCACCAACAATGAACAATGTGTATTGATCTGAGGTGGTCCTCAAGCAGAGGATGCTACATATATTTTCACAGGGAAATTATAAATTATAGGAGTGTGTCAATTTTGTCTCATGTAGGTCCTCAGCACCGAACCATTCCGGAAATCCATGTTAAATTGAAGGCAATCCACCTTGAACTGTGGGGGAGAATGATCTTACAAGCTTCAGTACTATATTAGGATTTTTGAGTATTAGGAAGCACATGAGAAGCATCCCAAGCATTCTGTTCCCTAGGTGTCTTTATTACATCCCTTGGTACCATAACACTTGCTTAGTTTGTAAGTATCAAGACTTCAGATAACTTAACTGCTAAAGGGACATCACTAATCTTTCTGCTCCACAGTATGTACATGAGGCTAAAGAAAACTGCCCAAATCATAACAGATTATTGATTTAACAAGTCTTTTTCTGTCACTTCTGCTTGGTTTAGGAACCATTTCTCCCTGTAATTACAGGAATCTAGATGGTTTTCCAGATTACCTGTTGCTTATAGCCATCTCACTTTCCTTCAGCATTTGGCTGGGGTTTTTTTCTGACAGAACAAATGCAATAACATCCATACACAGCAACAAGCCAGATATAACATCCCTTGTCACTTTGTCTCAGTAAGTGGCTGACTCAAAGCACAATTTTAAGTCAGTGACAGGCCAAGAAGCATTTTATTACTTCTTCTGGAACATTAACTGCTTATATGCACTGTTTGGAGCATGGCTGAAAAAGCTGTACCTTGCTTACCCTAAAGCTTAGTCTAGAAAAAGTAGACATTCCATTCATTTTTCACTTTCTGAACACTCTTGCACAGATTGTGCGCAGCTCAGCAGCACAACACAAACAAGCAAAGCTTCAACCACCACTGAAAATCCCCCACAGAAAATACTCCTAAAGTATCTGTGCTTTCAGTCGCTTTATTTCTCCTTTCAAGAACTACTTCCAAACTGCTGTGATTCAAGAGCTCTAGAATTTCCCTAAAAGCAAAAGGGAAAACCATCCTAACAAGAAGTGGGCCTCCCTACAGGAACACATCCTGGCCACACCTTCCAACAGCTCCCACTTCCAGCCAAGGTAATTGTTCCCACAGTGGAGCCCAGATTCCTACAGACACTACCAAGTGACTGACACACACTATTCACTCACTGGCAGCAAGCTCAGCTGCTGCAAACATGGGTTAGCTGCTCACTCATTCTATTACTGGGATACTTTCAAAGTCATAAAGATTTATTTTTTTTAAAACCATAGCCTATATAAAAAGTTACTTTAAATAACAAAAATCACTGATTTCATGTAAAACCAGACACAGAGCGTGAAAGAGACCATTTCTCAATATCCAGAACTAAAACTGGTTAATATCCAAAATATAAAATGGAAAAGAGAAATTGAGACAAGACTCCACAGGTAGGTGGAGTTCAGACTGAAGAACTGAAATAGTACAGACACCAAACCTGTTTCTGCACAAGTACAACGTTAGAAGGGAAGATTACTGGATTTTGGCTTGAGGCATGTTGGGTTTTCACAGGCTGTGGTTTTCCTTGACTCTGCCAGGAATTTACATTCGTCGGCTAATGTCTTGTAGGTACCATGAAATATCTGTTTAAGTCATTTATTTACTCATGTCCAAGTGAGCTGCTTGTTCTTGCAAAAGGAAGCAATTAAACATAAACTGCAGTACATCAAAGGAAAAGCTAATTAAACAGTGGAGAAAAGCAAAGGTTATTAAAACACCAAAAAATACTGAATGTTAATTAAGGTGTGTGTTACCAAATACACCAATCTCTTCTTCATTTTTGTCCCACTACATTTGAGTTTTACAGCAGTTTAGGTTAACAACCACCTCCAGGGTTACTCACAAGCCATCAGCACCCTTCAATACTGCCTCAATACTTCAATACTATCATTACACATGTGTATTGAAATTTCCCATTGGTGTGTTTCACATGCTGCTAAAACGCAGTTCTCTGCAATTACAAAGTTCAATAACACATTTCACAGTACATGGATTCACGCACATTCCCATGGAAACCCTCAGGGCCATGGGCACTGCAGAATCACCTCCTTATAGAAACACTTCTGTAAGACAGCCCCAGGACCTCAGTTGTGTGAGTGGCAGGGCATTAGATGTTATTAACCCACTGTCAGGAGGCAGTGATAGGAATGTAATGAGATTAACGTCCAAAATTCTGCTAGTTGCAAGCAGGATGGAGCATTTCCCCAGGACTACTTAGTATATTATGTCTTCTACTCCCCAAATTGCACTGAACAAGAAACTTTTGAAAACATTCAGTATTTCAGGCAGTTTTTACAAATTGCCAAGACAATTCATATTTATTATTTTTAAAGAATTCAATATCTAGCCATCATTTCAAGAATGAAAACTGATGAATAAACTCCTTCAAAGCCACAACATATGGAAATTATATAGAAGCAGTAGAGACAGGCACAGTTTCAACATTTTCTGCTCAAAACACCAGCACTTTACATTTAAATTTCAACATACAGTCAACACACATGTTCTGTGTATCAATGAATCACCATTGTTCAAAATTCATGGCGCTCACCAAGCAAGGAGTGCATTGCAAGTACAAGGTTTTCTTTAGCATCAACTTCTAGCAGCTTCCTATAAAAAGATTTAAAGATGACAGCCAAAAGCAGCAGCAGCAATGTTATTTAATAGCCTATTCTTTTATCAGATTGTGCCAGACTGCTACCATTTTGAAGCTGAAGAAAAAATGCAAGACAGTTATCCTTATCTATTTATTTGACTTTCCAAAATTAGCAAAGCAAGGCAGACCTAGATGGGAGGAGGGAGTGGGGACTCATCTGAGACTACTGATCTTTTCCAAAAACATACCCTGCACAATGGAACTGGAATATGCTATTTAAGGGTGTGTCATTAAAGCATGACTTCCATATGCATTCAACAGAGGCTTCCAAGTAACAAGTAAAATCCCTACCGGACATGACTTCCATATCATTTTAATAATTTATAACTTTTTCACAACTATTTTTTCCACATTGAAACACTCAGCCTTTCTGGCAAACACTTGGTTATGTGCTAAGGGCCTGCAACAGAGACAGATCCTCCTAGTAACAGCTAGTGCAATCCAGAGAACCAAGCCTGCATGGAGTCTCAAGTTTTCTGGCTGACTTTAAAGTACAAAATTGAGGGGAAAAAAAAGCCCAAACCATGAACATCAGTTATTGCTTCAGCTTTCCCATCTTTTGAACAGAGATTTGCCTTTGTATCATCATCTGAACACTGCCACATGAAAATCACTTCCAGAAGAGTTTCATTTCTAATAACAGCTACTGTGACAATGAGATTAAAAACAACCATTCTAATTTTATCACTGAGAATGTCAATGGAGAAGGCAGTATGGCTTTCAAATTGCTTCCAAGGAGTGATGACAGCTGCAGTAAATATCCTACATCTCATCTAAAGTTTAAAAAGCTTTAAAACAGTTAATTTTTATTTTTTTTTGCATTGGTAATAGTGTAATAGTAAAAAAGCCAGAGACCTAAGTGCTCAAAACTCATCCCTACATTGATGAAGCATTTTGTCAGACTGTATACTTTTCTCAGGTACCCAAGAAAAATCCCCAAATATCAGCAGGTGATTTACACCTCCAAGTTCCTGAACAGCGAAGAACCTGCTGAACAGGAAGGGGTTTGCACATTGCTTCTTGCACAGATATGGGCTCCACGGAGCAGGAAGGATGTGCAGCAAACACACTGGAGAGCAGGATACAACGTGTGAACAGAACAAAGGCAAAGACCAACAAGTCTAACATGCTCAAAACAACATCCTAACACTCACTTTCCAGAAAAAACACAAATATTTATGAAAGAGAATTAGCCTGTTACTGCATGCATAAAGCAAAAGTCAGGCATATCTTCAAACTCCAGTGAGTAAATAAGCCTCTCAATTAACTTTAGAATTTGATTAAGCCAAAAGAAATTAACAGAATGCTTATCTGAAATAAATATCCATATACAAGTCATTCAAAAACATTCTCACACTTATGCTGAAGTAACTTTGTGTATGCACATTACAAAAGACATTATCAAAGTTAAGCTCTACTGTCTTGGTTTTAGATTATGGAATAATCATACAAAATGTTAACAAGAATATTTATTATACGAGTCTGAATTTTTTCCATTTGGTACGTTAACAATTTATTTACTTTCCATTAAGCTGATGTGATTCTGTTATGTGGTAATCTAATTAAACTGCTACACACTGTTGGTAAAGCCAGTATCACATCTCTGCAATCTTAATGCTGCTGGATTAAAAATAATATGAAATTAAAAATAATATGAAAGAAAAGTATGCTCAAAACTGTACCATCACTAAAAGGTGTTTTAAGCTTGTGTGTAAATATGAAAAAAAAAACCCAAAGTAACCATATCCAAAAAATATCTCTGGCAAAGAAAGAGTAATGATAAAATACTATACAAATAGTTGAAGATACATGATCCTTTTTCAAAGACTAGGGGTCAAAAAAAAAAGGTTGCTCCTCTTCTTTTAAAGCCTTTCATATGGTCTGTAAAATTTATTTAAAAGGCAGAAGAAGAAAGAGTCGTAAGATTGAATAGGGTGTAAGAGTTGTTTTGTGCATTTCATATACACCACCAAGGGCCTTTCAGGATCTGTACCTGCTGGTTTCCCCCTGGGGTCCGCAGTTCTGTGTACACTTCCCTGACCTACACCACACTGAATGTCAGCTGCAAAGCTCTAATTCTCTTAAAATAAACTGAAAACCAAAGGAGAACATTTAACAATGTTCAGTGCGCAAGTAGACAATGCACTGCCTCAGCAACAAAGTCACCACTGGTCATCTCCCAACCATGGAGTCAAAGTTAACACCAACCAGGACAAAACGTAGTGATTATTATCTGCTACATTTTTAAATGTAACATTTTCATCACTAAAAGGTAGGAAGTTATTTCAAAGATATCTGGTGGAAACACTCTTGTCTTCAGTATCAACACAACCAAATAGTAATCACAAGATCTACTGCTTTTCACAGGAGCTATCAATATACAATTACTACAAGAGGCCAGTTCGATATGCACCTAAGAGGGACAAAATCCCTAGAACTTTAACTGCTAATGACAGCAATGTAGAGGGCAACACATTATTTCTCTTTGCACTCGGCAAAAGAAAGAAAAGCCCTATTTGAAGTAAGATTTTCCCCTTAAAGTCTTGAAGTGTGACACTGCTCAACACATTTAAGCCACTTCCACATCCAGATTAACTCCTTTTGTCAGCACACTAGTTTCATGGTATGAAGCGATACCAGATGTTGCAGTTCTAAATGTCTCACCAGGGTACACTTACCATGACACTTAGGAGATGCTGAGTGCACCACTGCACTCTTACAAATCATTTAAAGTTTGTGTTTTGTCAGCACATACCCACTTCTATCCACTGAGACAACACTCTGCTATTTGCATTCTCAGACCATTGTGACATGGGTACTTTACCCACTGCAGTTCAAGAAATTTCACTAAGCCTGAAAATTGTTATATTCCAAGGAGGCTCTTGCCCTTTCAACTTACCAGAAGACATTAATGCTTTCTCTGCTGAATTTAAGCACAGATTATATGTCAGAAGTTCCCTTCTGGGTTAGATTCATGCAACTCATTGTTAACACATGAAGATTAATGGAATATAGAACAAAGCTCTCCTGTCTTCTCCATAGTTCGAGGTATCCATGAATACATCAAGCCAGTATTCAGTTCACACACCAACTCTCAGGGCCAGCATAATGTGATCTATTTTTTTAGGGAAACAGGTCAAGGAAAAGTCAACAAGATTAAACTTCAACCTAAAATTCCCTTTTAGCTCCTTTGGAAGACACACAAAATACAATACAGCCTGAAGGACGTTCTATCATAAAATACCACTCTACAGCTCTTCAACATCAAGAGACTCTACAAATAACAGCAGGGAAAACCCACCACGGTACATTCTTCCAAAGTTGTCAGAAAGGGTAAAGAAGGAAAAAAAAAAAAAACCACACAAGAAATGCTAGGAAAAGTACAATATTCACAACTTAAGAAATGTCAGAGATTTCAGCCAACTCAATATAGGCTTCACCGCTACACTATGGAAATTGACTGCTTTCTTTCAAATTGTCAACAGTTGACATTTTAAAAAGTGCTTACAAAAACATTTGCAAGAAAAGCCTTAGAAACTGATTTTTAGTAACTATGGTACTTTACTGTGATCAAACATAATCCTGAGGGGCTCCTTCTATGAATAGCTGAGGATATACTCCAATGTATCCAACCTCCTTATGGCAAAAATGGATGGTGATAAAAAAAAAAACAAGGGACAAGTAACTTAAATATCACAATTATGAGTTGAGTAAGTACTGAAAAATAATTCAATAATGATGTGAAGGATTTTTTTTTAAATGCAGTCTCACGTATTCTTATCTATGGTTTTGTAAATAAATAAATAAATCCTCCATACATACTTTTTGGAGTCCAGGACATCCCCTTGGATGGCCTGGGACCTGAGGAAGGGAATTTGAGCCCTGGACAGGGGTGTGTGGAGCCGGTCCGGTGTGTGGAGCCGGCTCAGAGACCTTGGCACAGAGCCCAGGAAAACACTGGGTTTGATTTGAGTCCATGGGAGAGGCCTCCAACACAGAGAGAGGAATTACAAACCACCGGGATGTGAAAAGAGTAGTTTAGCACAGTAGAAGATGCAAAATTCAGTAGTTTTAGGATTCACAGAATAGAGGTAAATGGGGGACAAAATGGTGGAATTTGGGTGGTACCTCGTGTCCTTCTCCTTCTTCCTCATCTTCCATCTTTTGGGGTGGTGATGACACAAGGTATACTTAACATAGATAAGAATACAAAGCACTAGGCACACCACACCATCACCAAATGAGGGATGATGTAATGAAGCTTAAAGCAACAATCTGAGTAGATCAGTCCTATGTGACACAAGAGAATGTGGCAGTGTAGCCACAATGGTGATGGTGGTGCACAAATGAGGCAAGATCTGTAACTACTAACCATCTCCTTAACATATTTATGTTTTGGCCAATGCATGTCTGTATTTACTATAAACAAACTTACAAAGGCATCTTAAGGTTTAGTGGCAATTTGCTACTAGTATTAAGGCTTCTGCACATCAGCAGTTATGAAAATATAAGAATAGAAACCTATAGGCATTTTGAGCAGCCCACATAACTTTTGCCATTTCCTACAGTAAGTAAAAATTTTGTGCAATGAACAGAAGTGTAAAAAGAAACCATATGCAGCGGCTGAGTAAAAAAGGAATCATCATTCCCATTAATGAAATGATAAAAGCAATGCACATATTAATGCTTTAGCATGAGTTAAGGATTTAGTTATATTATGCAAGAGCCATGTACAAGCAAACCCTTTTCAGTCAGCGAACACTGTTCTTTAGAACCATTTCCAGGTGTGTATTTTTTGAATTTGTAAATAAATGCAAGGCTAAGATTTGAAAAGAAAAAGTAATTTTGGAGCTTAATAATTTAGTTAGATAATTTAGTTACTTCTACCTTCCTTCCTAGAATAACCTCATGCAGAAGATGTGCAGAGAATGAAAAACCTTCCCAGTAAAAGCATAGTGCCTTGTAACTGCTCTGAAGGCAAATGTGATTGAAAAAATCACTTATCTGGCCTAGGAGCACACTTGTGTTACTAAGAGTTCCCCATTTCCCGTCTCACAGCTGCTGTTTTCCAAATGAAAGTTTCCATATATCCATCACCTACATATCAGTGGTCTGACACAACACACAATCCACCACATGGAGTATCTGGTTTTGGACAATTTCTGAATGACACAGACTTTGATGCTCATCTTGTAAAAATGCTACTTACTCCACCAGATCTTACATCTTTAAATGATACACCAGTTCACTTCTGCCTTCAGAGTTTACTCTGCTGCCTGATTTCACTACTAAAATCAGGAGAAATGCATAAATATGCCAAGGAGGTCCTCCATAAGCGCAATTTTAGACAGCGTAGTTGTTAGAAGTTTCACTAGGGCAGCACTTTAGAGAAGTCTGCAAGATTTGATGGAAATCTAGAGTCTTCCATTAACCTAAAAATCATTCAAGAGAGTAATTATTTCTTATGTTCTAAAATCCATCAGCTTATAGTTTGAAATTTATTGCACCTTACCAAAGGAAAAGACTGTAATATCAGTGAACCAAATCTGATTAATTTCAGCAGCTGAATTACAAAAATATTTGGTTCCCACTGAAAAATTTGTAGAATACAACAAACCTGAGTCCATCAACACCTCTTGCAAAAAAAGAAAACGGGTAAGCCAAGCATGCATTGCTGTACAATTCTTTCTGACAACTTGTGATAATTAGAGAATTGTTTACGTTGGAAAAGATCTCTGAGATCATCAAGTCCCACCAACAATCCAACCCCACCACAGCACGCACCATGAAACTACGCCTTTAAGTGCCACGACTGCACGTTTTATCAAACACTTGAGGAATGGTGATTGCACCACCCTGGGCTGCCTGTTCCAATGTTTAACCACCTGTCGGGGGGGTTTCCTCACCCGAGCTTTAGGTGGTTTAAAGTCCTTGGCCCTCTAAAAAGCCACAAGTCACGTCTGTGTAAATAAGCAGAGTCCTCAAGGTCTGTTTTCAGGTTTCTCGTGTTGTTTATTATTCGAGATCTCAGAATTTTCTCTGCTCCCAGCCGAGGTCTGGACAGCAGCTGGGACACGAGGCGACTGCCCGCCTCAGGGGATGTCCCCTAACATTTATACAGATAACTACATACTGGTTATTTACTATTTTGTGCCAATGCCCAGTGCCCACACCAGAAGTGACATTCCACTTCGATCCAATCCACTCTTAACTACTTTGTGCCATCACCACCCCAAAAAATGGAGGATGAGGAAGAAGGAGAAGTACACGAGGTACCACCCAAATTCCACCATTTTGTCCCCCATTTACCTCTATTCTGTGAATCCTAAAACTACTGAATTTTGCATCTTCTACTGTGCTAAATTACAATTTTCACATCCTGGAGGTTTGTAATTCCTCTCTCTGTGTCGGAGGCCTCTCCCATGGACTCAAATCAAACCTAGTGTTTTCCTGGGCTCTGTGCCAAGGTCTCTGAGCCCCCTGGACTGGGTCCACACACCCCTGTCCAGGGCTCAAATTCCTTTCCTCAGGTCCCAGGTCATCCAAGGGGATGTCCTGGACTCCAACAACCACCCTTTCAGTAAAGAAATTTTTCCTAATATCCAATCTAAAACTCCTCTGTACCAACCTGAGGTGATTTCCTCTTGCCCTGTCACTTGTTACCTGAAGGAAGAGACCAATCCCACCTGGCTACAACCTCCTTTCAGGGAGCTGTAGAGAGGGCTGTCTCCCCTGACTCTCCTTTTCTCCAGGATAAACACCGCCAGTTCCCTCAGCTGCTCCTCCTCTGACTTGTGCTCCAGACCCTTCCTCAGCTCTGCTGCCCTTTTCTGGACATGCTCTGGCCTCTCAATGACTTTCTTGTAGCAAAGAGCCCAAAACTGAACATGGGATTTGAGGTGCAGCCTCACTAGCATTGTGCCCAAGGGGGAAAATCCCTGCCCTGCTCCTGCTGGCCACACTCTGATCCAGGCCAGGATACCACCGGTTTTTTTGGACACCTGGGCACGTGTTTGGTTTGGACACTGGCTCATGTTTGGTTGCTGTCAACCAGCACCCTTAGGTTCTCTCCCACCAAGCCTGTTCACTACTCTAAACAAAGCTTTCTTTGGGCTACTTGACTGGAAAAAACACAATAGGATCTCTATTCAGATTTTGACAACAGGAAGCAAAGCCAACAGGATGCAATAAATGGCACTTAATGTGATCTTTTTGTCAGGATGGCAAAACACAAATTCATGGGTTCTTACACCTTACCTGAAGGAAAAAGCACATTTTATAATGTGCTTCTGGAGGGTTATTCTTTATCCTGCACTTCCTAATCTCTTAGAAAAACTAGACCACCTACACTAGAACCCATTTCCCATCTAAGTTTCTTTACTAAGAAATTGAACAGATTAAAATAAAAAAGAAGTTAACTCCAAGATGCTCTATCTGTACCAGATTTTAAAAAGAGGCCTGAAAAGTAGATATTGCTGCATCATTACACATTCTGCTTTAAGGTAACATTCTGATATTTAGAACATCTTTTTGTTACAAATACTGGGGGGGGGTTTACTTTACTATTCTTCTGAAAATACCAAACTTTCCAAACATGCTTTCACATTCTCACACAGAGAGATGACTGACGTATTTTCTATTTTGCAATCACAGACTCAAAAGCAACCTACCTAAACACGCCTTTGCTTCCAAACCAGCCCCATTTGAAGGATTAATTGTGACACTGCGAAAAGATGAGACCAACTTCTCTGATGCCCACCAGAATTCAGAATTCTTGGCATGCAATTATCCTGGTCATCATCAAGATGACTAATGAAGTCTTGCTACTTTGTGAGAGCAGACAATACATTTAAATCAGTGAGGTATTAGAAACACTTAAAAAGAATTTCAGTAAGACATCTGAAGGACTTATAACAAAAGCCACTTTGTTTGTAAAGCAAGCAAATTTATGCCAACATTTCTGTCCATCACATATGTCACAGAAGTTTATGAACAAATGCAAATGTCCTGAGAACACTTTGTCTAGAAGACATCTGCAGGAGGTGCAAAGTTGAAAGCTTTCATAGTTTTCAGTAAATCACTTCCCTCTGTATGGACATGTGAGAGGCAGCACTGTGCTGTACCAGAAGAAAACACAAGGAAAAGAAAGAAAAAAGTATGGGAAAAACAAAACCAAAAAAATCATAAGGACTTGCTGGAGTGTCAGCAGCCACTCATAGTTGATCTGAATCCACAGCAGCTCACATAGATTATATACCTGATAGAGAAAAATCAGGAGCCAAATAAATCAAATTTACCAGTTGTTATGAAAGTGTATGGCAGCAGCCTGCAGCAGGAGCAGTCTGCTATCCCCTGCTGGGTTTTTAGGAACATTTCACAACTGGTCAGTTTTCACCACTCCTTGAAAATGCATCAAAGCCATAGGCACAGATAGTTGGACAGAACAGGGCTGAAAAAATGTTACTCAAATTTTCCTTTTCACAACATCTACTACACACAAATAGATTATTTTTTCTCTTCCCAAATGTTTACTATACTGTATATTTCCAGGATAAGAGCACTAATAATACCAAGCAGGCTTCAAAGTTTGTCTCAAAACTATGATCTTCTTTCTCCTAACCAGGGTACCAGCTCTCCTTCATACTTCAGCTGTACAGTGTTCTCCTGACACTGGGCAAAGATATGGAAGTATCAAACAGTGTTTCTATCCCTAAGAAGTTACTTTTCTCCCTGTGTAATTAATAGTATTACCAACTTTCTAAGACGTGAACCAACACAAAAAGATCCAGCAGCAAAGCCAAGAACCAACTTTAGTAGATGCTCTTCCACTTCAGGCCTGCATGGACTGTCTGTATTAGAATGGCTTGTTCTCTGCTTAGTCCCTTCAACCCATCAGTTTATTTTACTTCTCATTAAGCAAACGCAGCAGGTCCTAGCAACCCTGGCAGAGAAGGCAAAAAGCACAACGGGTCAAGGAAAAACCCACCGTGCTCCTCAGCTCTTACACCTGTGGAATTTTCTGGGTATATCGTAGGACTATAAGGAATGAAAGCTGAAAATAGCAGCTCCGGGCACAGGGGCGGCAGAACTGAGAAATGAAACGGCACATTTAAAACCAATGCGCTCTGCCCTGGCCCGTCCTTTGCTTACACCGGGCGGGAGCCGCTCCCCTCATCAGGAACGAGCACGTGGATCCTAGCCACAGCCAGGACGCTGGGTAGGGGTTCTTGCCCCTCGGGAAGCGCCGGTCCCGGTAGGACACGAGACTCCGCCGCGGCGCCGCCCCACGGACGGACCCCGCCGGCGGCTCCACGCGGCCACCCCGCCCACCCCTGTCCCACAGAGGCTCCGGGCCCTGTGCTCACCAGCCCGTCGATCTGCACTTGCTTGACGGCCGAGTCTCCCGCGGCTGCGGCTTTGCCTTTACCCTTGGCGGCGCCGAAGCCGCCGCCGGCAGAGCCTGAGCCTTCCTTGCGCGACGCCATCGCTGCCCCCGCACGGCCGGAAAGGGAAACGCGCCACACCGGAAGCGGCGGCGCGGCCGGGGCGGTGCGCCGGCAAACGGCTCCGGGCGGAAAGCGGCGGCGCGCACGCGAGGTCCGGCATTGCCGCAGTGCCGCCTCAGCGGCCCGGCTCGGCCCCGCGGGCCCGGGTGTGCCCGCAGAGATTGTGCCCCGTGCCCTTTGCTTTGTATACTGGGCCCTGTGCCGTGTGCCCTCTGCTCTGTGCCCTCTACCTTGTGCTCTGTGCCTTGTGCCCTGTGCCATGTTCCCTGTGCCCTGTGTCCTCTGCTCTGTGCCCTGTGCCGTGTGCCCTGTGCCTTATGCTCTGGGCCCTGAGCCCTGTGCCTTGTGCCCTGTGCCCTCTGCTCTGTGCCCTGTACCTTGTGCTCTGTGCCCTGAGCCCTGTGCCATGTTCCCTATGCCCTGTGCCCTGTACCTTGTGCTCTGTGCCCTGAGCCCTGTGCCATGTTCCCTGTGCCCTGTGTCCTCTGCTCTGTGCCCTGTGCTGTGTGCCCTGTGCCCCGCGCTGTGTGCTCTGTGCCTTGTCCCAGCTCATCCCTCATGGGACAGGCCCAGCGTAAAAAACAGAGTTCACTTTTCCTGGTAAATTTTAAGAAACAGGTGTAATAATAAAAAAATAGGACAATTAGGAAACAGATTAAGCAAAAGGAAGTACGGCCAACCAGGTGACTTGGCATTTAGCCAAGTCCACAACCTGCTATTTCAGAGGCCTTCTTTAAATAACCTTTCTATTGCATCACTGTGTTGAATATTCATATTTTTTCCATAAACTGGTTTCTATATTCTTGGAACTGTTTTGCATGGCCCCTCCTTGGGTCCGTCTTTTTAGAGCATCTGTGTTTCTTGGCTGTGTCTTCATTATCACCTCCAGATTGGGCCTTGGTCCATGCTTTCTTCAGATGGGAGATGCTGATAGTTGGTGTATCAATAGCAGAATCTTCTTTACATGTTCACTGGATGTTATCCCAGCCAAACAGACAGTTTAAGCATACTATATCACTACCACCACTATGCCTAATTTTCTTTACTAATAGCAGAAATAAAAACTTATATCCTTACCACAACATTATTAATCATATAGCACACATCTTGCGAAAAGCCAACTTTTTAATATACATTATAACACCCAGACACCCTTCCCTGCCAGCTTTCCTCTCCACAGAATCACAGGATCATTTACCTTGAAAAAAACTTCCAAGATCATCAAGTCAAAACTAATGTCACTTTGTCACCTACACGATGGCACTAAGTGCCACATTCAGGCGTTTCTTGAACACTTCCATGGATGTTGACTCCACTCCCTGCACAGTCCATTCCAGTGTTTAATCGCCCTTTCTGTGAAGAAATTCTTCCTGATGTCCAACCTAAACCTCCCCTGGTACAGCTTGAGCCCATGTCCTCTGTTCCTGTCATCCCATCGCTATTTGTCCAGGAGATGAGGCCAGCCTCCATCTGGCTGCAACCTTCTTTGGTTCCAAAATGGAACATATTTTGGAATATGTAAAAAAAAAAAATTAAGAAAGGATGTTCTTTGACATTTAATTTTTGTATACTTTCAATCCTAATCAACAAGAAAGGAGACTTAATCTGTGAATTAGACAGCAGCTAACAAGGTCTAAGTGATGTCCAGGCATTAGAGAGAAAGAATACTTGCTACCTTGTTAGTTAAGGCAACACTTTGAGGGAGATGTAGAGAGCAGTAAGTTCCCCCCTGAGCCTCCTTTTCCCCAGGCCAAACACCCCCAGCTCCCTCAGCTACTCTTCATCAGACCTGTGCTCCAGACCCTTCACCAGATCCATTGCCATCTCTGGACTCGCTCCAGGCCCCCAATGTTCCTCTTGTAGTGGGTGGCCTAAAACTGAGCATAGGATTTGAGGTGTGGACTCACCACTGCCCAGTGGAGGGGAAGGGTCACTGCCTTGGTTCAGGCAGTTGGCCCCTTGCAAACCATTTCTGACAGCCCAGGAACCTCCATCTGTGCATTTCTGTGGCCACGCTGGGCAGTTCTGATGCCACAGTGACACGAATTCCCAGCCCTGCTGCTGGGCCAGCCCTGGGCTGCAGCGAGGGGTCCCCAGCATGGTTGAGGAGACTCTGGTCTTGAAGGAGGATTTACACTAATAAACCTGCATGTGTTGAGGGAGATGTACTTCTAATAAGTTTGAAAGCTTTGTGTATTATCTTTACAAAAAGCAAATTGCTGTGGAGTGATGTGAATATCTGTCCTGAGTTTGAATAACGAGGCATCAGTACAGAATCAAAACATTACACAACTCCCTCAACTATCAGCTTCTCTTGCAATTCTCAGGAACGATTTTGTGTTGCATTAAAACATTTGGTTTTGCTTTGCTTCTCCAGTTTGTTTGAGGTAGGGGCTTTTTCGTGTGTTTTTTTAAATTTAATTTCAATCTCTACTCTTCAAATTCCTTCTGAAAAATGCAACAGGCTGTGAAAGGCAGCCCTACCAAACCCCCCAAATCTGTTCAGATACTATGCCAAATATATTACTTCATAAAAATTTATCTTTTCAACAATGTAGTTAGAAATAATTTCTAATTAAGGGTGAGGAACATATTTCTCAACACCAAAACACATCTCTATTTGCCTGCAGACACAGACCCAACATTTGCCTGTTCCTATAAAATGACTCTAACATCACTTAGAATAGTCTCTATCAGTTGCTTGCATTGGTGCTGGAAAAAAATCAAGCAAAGAATCTAGTATAATAATCATCCCACCAAGGCAAAACGTATCCTAAATGCTACTGATATCACTGACTAGAACTGCATTGACTCTAACAAGAAATCTGGACACCCAGCTCTGCTAAGGACATCTTGTGATAGATGTCTAAAGCAGGGTATGATTAATCCCACGTTTTCCATTGAGAAAATAATTCTTAAATGGAGATTGAAGGGGAAGTTCAGAATGTCAGCATCACTGAGGTCAAATGTGCCTTTTGCCCCAAAGAGACTGAAGTGCATGTGCAGTGAGAGTAGGGGCTTTTCCTACAGTTTGTAGAGAGGCTGATGCAGTAATAACCTTGAGCTTCAGGGCAGTGTGCTGTGGCCAGCGAGCTCAGCCATCATGCAGGTGTTGAAATTTTGAGTCCTGCCCTTAGGTTTCCATGAGTGAAGACTGCACTCCCCACTGGCATTGCCTTTTGAATTTTTTTCTAGAGAAGGAAGTTGTTTAATTCAATATTGTTATTTCACTTAGCTGTTATATTAACATGAATATCCAGTTTTAATTTACAATATAATAGAATCGTAGAATATGCTGAGTTGGAAGAATACATCAGGATCACTGAGTCCAGCTCCTGACTCTGCACAGGACATCCCCAAGACTCACACCATGTGCATGGGAGTGTAGTCTCAATGCCTCTTGAGCTCTGTAAGGTTTCATACCATGACCACTTCCCTGTGGGGGTGTTCCAGTACCTAACCACCCTCTGGGTGAAGAACTTTTTCCTGATATCCAACTTAAGCCTCCCCTGACTCAGCTTCATGCCGAGTGCTGTCACTGGTCATGAGGGTGAAGAGATCTGTACCTGCCCCTCCGCCTCCCCTCCTGAGAAAGTTGTAAACTGTGATGAGGTCTCTCCTCAGTCTCCTCCAGGCTGAACAGTCCTGCTCCTCGTACAGCATCTCCTCAAGGCCCTTCATCACCTTGGTTGTTCTCCTTTGGATGCTCTTAAATGGTTTAATATCGTTTTTATATTATGGTGGCCAAAACTGCCGCCAGCACTCGAGGTGAGGCCGCCCCGGGGCAGAGCAGAGCAGGACAGTCCCCTCCCTTGCCTGGCTGGCAATGTTGGGCCTGATGTCCCCCAGCACAGGGTTGGCCTCCTGGCTGCCAGGGCACTGCTGGCTCATGGTCACCCTGACATCAACCCCCAAGTCCCTTTCCATTGTTCTCCAGCCTCTCATTCCCCAGTCTATACACAGCCAGGGTTGCCCTGTCCCAGGTGCAGAATCTGGCACTTGCCCTGTTAAACTAAATCTGATCAAATAGTTTTAATTAAAGAAAACAAAGAGTAGGAAGCAGTACTATGGTAATAAATAGTGATATGGTGATTTTCAACTCCCATCCATGGACTGCTAGACATCTATGGAATACTACTTGTTGAAGGGTATTTAAATAGAAAAACATACCTTCTGACAGTAAATGCACAGTGCTTTACCACTGGCAAATTCTTAGGGATCTGAAAAAGAACAAAAACTCTTAGGATAATACAAATGTGAAATATTATCCTGGCCTATGAAGTTTTTGAATGGAAAGTCAATGTGATTTTAAAAAATGCCAACAACACAAACAAAACCAACCAAACAACAAACAAAACAAAAACAAACAAAAAAAATCAAAAAACTCAACAAAGACAAAACTAAAAAAACTCACAACCCCCCCAAAAATCACCAAATAAACCCCAACAAGTAGCTACAGCACAGAACATTACCATGTTCAGAGATATTGCTATGGGCATCCAAAATATCCCTTTTCAAGGGACTGGCATGGGACTCACTACTTAATGCACTGCCAGAATAATTTAGTCAATTTTGTTAATTAGATTAACATGAAAAATGAAAAACAAATACCAACTTTCTACTTTACAAAACTCACCAAATCACTGGAGGCAAGAGACAATAAAAAATTTCACCATTGAAAATTCTGAATTCTTGAAAAGGAGGCCAACCAAAAGGATATCAGTGTGAAGAATTTAGAAACGTTGCCCAAACTACTCAGGATAACCACAAAACAGAAGACTTTCATCACAAGATACTTTAGAAAATTCAAGTAGTGCACAATCTCCATTTATCATTTTTAAATTATACTCTAAATCAAAAGACAGCTGGAAACAAACAAAACTGTTTAATTCCCCAGTCCTGTTTAAGTTAAAACCTTGGTGTAACTGAGATGTGTCATATCCCCCAAAGCACCTCTGCATCATATCAGGGCTATGAGCAGAACTAGAGTTGCTAAATAGAAATTATCTGATTAGGGTTCAAAGATATAATCCCTTCCAAATTGTCAGACTGACTTTACCTTAAGGGCTAAACCAACTTGAGTTTCATTTGTGTATGCTGCAGGCTAAGACCATGCACCAGAGATGGGCTAGCTAGCCTGCAATGACTTGTTACCACTTGGTAAATAGGTCATGTCTGAATTCTGTGGTTTTCTTCCCTTCCCTCTCAGCAATTCCAAGTATTTCTAAGCATAATGAATACTTTAATTTCATTATCATGAAGTGTAGAGGAATAGGGAAGAATCATTTAGGATACACACAGTAGTCTGTACTTGCACTGAGAATATAACAACACCCAAATACAAACTTCCACAAATTAAACTAGAGTTGCCTAAACCAGTATTAATTATGTTTAAAAAATAAGTAATTGTTTCCAGTAAAATAATCTCCAAGACTCAGTGGCAAAAGATTTTCCTAACACAAAATTGCCTTTTAAAATCTTACAGTTTACCGAAGTTTCAAGGTCAGAAAATGTCAGTATGAAATCTCTTCTGAAAGAGGTGATTCAGGCTCAAGCTTTCAAACACGGGAAAACACAGGCTTGTGGTGCATCTCTATATGAATACATTGGTGACCTTTTCCAGCGTGCCACAAAGGGAACCTACCTAGGCTGCCTCAGCAGGCAGTGCACTCCTTACAAATGAAGAATTTAACTTCTTTTCTGTGTAAAGTAAGGCTTGTACTTGGGAGGAGTGTAGTGATTTTAAGGCTGTACTTAATCCTCACGTTCAAGTATAAAGCTATTCTGCATAATTTTATGCTTGGCATGGCCTCTCCTCCTTTTGAAATCCCTTTCTTATTCACAGGACACCCTTTGACTGGAACCTCTCCTTTACATGCCACCTTATATCCCTTTGGGAGAGTGAAAATCCTAATGACAAGAGGTCCCTCTGTGTATCTGTGAAGGTATCTGTGGTGGGTTAACCCTGACCAACAGCCAAACACCTACTCTACTCTCATCCTGCAGCATGGGGGGAAAACAGCAGGATAGTAAGAAGACCCGTGAATAGCGTTTTCATGTTCCAAAGCCATGGAACAGACATGATCTCTTAAATGCTCATTCTTTTCTTTGCTTTGTTTCCCTCCACAAAAGATGTAACAGGGACCCTTATGTCTCACCAGCAGATGCTGTTTTGCCAGGTGCAGGCCACTGTAACAGTATAGAACCCATAACTGCGGTTACACTCAGCATACTGTCTGCCACATGCAGGGAAATTCCAAATTCCAACTCCAGCCTCAGGAAGCAGCCTTGTGTATAAGCCTTGTGTAATTCAGGAGTTGCAGCTATTTGTGTCCTGCTGACCACAGCAATTTAAGACTCAAAGAAATAAGATACCCCCAGGCATACCAACCGATGTTTAGGTAGGTTCTCCTTGATAAATGAGGCAGCACTCCATTCCGAATGTGTTCAGATTATCACTGATCACCAGCTGCAACTCACTGAAGTCAGGACTTTTGCATACTTATTTCTACAGCATTTACAATGTTCTGTTTCACTGATAAATAATCACCTTCTGAAGTGTCAGGTATTCATCTAATGTTTACTACTTTCCACAGAGGAGCTCAATGGGTAAATGTAAGATCAGGCTGCATAAATGGATGGGCATTTTGTGCAGGTGGATTTTTAATTACTATTATTTCTCATGAGGTTAGTTGTGATTTTAGAAGTTAATGATACCAGTGCTGAGGTCTAGTCCACATTTTTTTCCTAATTTTTTTCAAGACAATCAAAGTGGAAGGAATTGGTTTCATTGTTGTTGACTTTTGTTGTTTTTTTTTTTAATTTGAAGTAGGAAATGGAAAGTAATAAGGTGCAGGAGTGATAGAAAAATTGTAAAAATGGCAGCTGCAACAGCAAAGAAGCCCCCAGGGACAAACATCAAATGCAATAAGGAACTACGGAACCAAAATATAAACCTGGAAAATGCAATTTCTTTTTCGTAAGAGGTTTCAGGGGCCATGGAAGGTTTCAGCCATGCTGTTACAAAGGCAACCTTTTAGCACTTACCAGACTAAAAGTATAAGCATTATATTTTAAAAAATGGACAGTAACATAATAAGGTATTTCTGCACATGAAGAAAATATTTAAAAATATAAGCCCTTTCTTTAGGAAAGTTTGGGGTTTTTTTAAAACTCAACATTTTTTCTTTGCTTTTTTTTCAATAGATGTATTCCAATAAGTGGAATAGTCACCTCCTATTCTTACTAACTTTATGTTTCGGTGTTTATAGCTATTTATTATTATTAATGTACAGCACCTCACACCCATTTGCATACAGCTAACTGGAACAAAAAAAAAAAAAAACAAAAAAAAAAAAAAAAAAAAAAAAAAAAAAAAAAAAGACAGAATTAGCGATAAAATTGCCTAATTGAAAATGCATTCAATAAAACAAACTCCGACATTTTAAGTGCTAATTTTGGCTTGTAAAACAAAGACAAGTTATTTCACAAAGTTACCATATGTTTCTAAGCAGAGCTAGACTTTTTCTAGAGTATCAAGTTAGAAAATTAGGTAAGTGTAGGGAGCATTATGATTTATTACCACACTGTAAAAATTCAACTTCTCTGTTCCCATTAAACTGATCCCTCCCTGAAATCAATGAAAAAATGAAAAGATACAGGCAACTGAATTGAGTTCTCTGGTATAAATCAGAATTCTGGCCATAAATTCATTTCTTGTTGGAGGTAGGCTTCCCACATAACTTATCTTTTGATGTCAATTTGTTCAGCCTTCTCTTCATAATTAATTAATCAATTAATTGACTTTTCTGATTCTTGATGACACACAAGCTATCCTATGAGGAATATAACAACCTTCTCTAAGGAGAACAAGGAGTGAGGAAATGGAAGTAAGTATACAAAAAATCCAAAATATTTTACATCTTCTGAGCTTCCTGTCATCTTAAAGGTAAGACAATGAAGACGTTTAAGAAAACTAAAATGCACTTATATTTACTTTGTATCAGAAATAGTTAAAGAGAGAGAGGGATGTTCTGTTTAAAATGAAGCAATAGGCACAACAGGAGATGAGGAGTAAAGCATCACTCTTTTTCCCCTCTACTGCCTTGCACATCAGGTATAGGATAGTCAGGGTTTGGTGAGGTATCTATCTTCCTCTCTCCTGTCTTCTTCACAATTCATAACCTGAAGTTACAATTCCAGTCCTGCGTACTCCATTAAGACTTCCCATGTTTCTATATCCTTCAAGGCCTTCTACAAGTGAATACAGAGGGAGCAATACTGCAGTATGTCACACGTGGTGCAGAATGGCAGCTAACTGGTGCAGACCTTGAGGAACAGTGCAGGGAGGGAAGGCTGCTCCAAAACAATGTCCTTGTGTGTCCTTACAAGAGCAGGAAACCAGTTGTTTAACATGTACATCTTAAAGGGCTGCATCAACCAAAAATGCTGCATAAACTAAATGATGTGTATCAGAGATGTGTATCTATTCAGAAAGTTTAGTTACACTGGATAAGATCTGATTCTGTTAATCTTTCATGTGAATTTAGCTCAAGGTCAAAAAGACAACAATGCTGGTTTATCATTTGAGAAACTGTCAAGAATCCCACTGGTTATTTTCATCCCTATAATTTCTTTCAGCTCTAGTAAGAAAGGTAAGGTTGCCTGCAAAAATCTTTGTTCTCCACAGCATTCTCAAAATACATGCTGCTACAAGCAGTCACTTAAAACCTGCATTGATATTCTCTGCATTGTATTTCTTAACCTTGTGAAACTAAGTATGCTGATCTCCACATTAAATGTGTGCTTCCTATGACACACAATTTAAAAGATAGTTAATGTGGGACATACAGTGATGAATCATTATGATATTTAAGCCACAAATTATTCTCTAGCTATAGTAACGGTAGAACCAAGAAAGCAGAAAGCTTTGTCAAACACAAAATTGGTGAAATCATACCAATCCATGAAGGAAAAACAAAACTAGTCACAGCCATGGTGATTATAAATTCAGAGACTGCATTCCCATGAAGTATCAGAAAAACAGGCACTGTAAAAGAAGAATGCACATGATGGAGACTAAAATTCAAAGCTCAATACCAGTCCCAAGGCAATGAAAGTAGGGGCCAGCAACGAATAATATACATTCTGACAAATATAATTTAGCAGTAAATGCATCTGAGTCTTCTTCTATGGCCCATACATACCTCAGAAAAATTAATAAAAAATACACCTAGGAAAATATTTTCAGATACACTCCAACAATGTTATATGGTCTGTGTTCATTACAGTTTTGTTTGTTTGTTTTTGGTTTTGTTTTGTTTGTTTGGTTTTGGTTTTTGGGTTTGTTTGTTTGTTTTTGTAAATCAGTTCATTTCTCATATTCAAGCATGGTGCTAAGACTTACTGGAGATAACCACTCAGCCCATTTGCCCAAAGCAACAAATTCAGATTTAAAAGGTCTGACACAGGACAACTTTTGGAGAGTCAGAAGCTATTTTCTCAACAAGCTACAAGCATTTGACAAGTGCCAGCTATTAAGGGAAGTCCTTGTTACTAGGCCTACATCAAAGCTCCTTAAATAAAGAATAACTTTCACTTCAAGTAATCCATGTCACAGCAATTTTGTTATTTAATTGTACTACTGCATTACCTAGCACTCAAAACCAGAGCTGCACTCATTTATGCCAAGGAGATAGTCTGCTCTGCAGAGTGCTAATTTTCTGCTGGAACACATTCTGTGTGCAGTCTGCCTAGCGAAGCCCAGCTTCCTCTGATGCCTGGTTCACTGCTAGACAGGATTGGGAAGTTGATTGTGAAGATCTCCTCCCACTTTGGATACAGAGAAAGGTCTCCTTCTTCAATGACACCGTTTTTCATAAATACTGTCTGTTTACCTACAAGGTATAAATATTGTTGATAAGATGCAGGAACTGTTTCGTCAGATCAGAACTGTACGCAGAAACCTATATCCTGTTCAGCAGCAAACAAGGACTTGTATTTCAGAAAAAGAATTTCCCTATTTCAAATTCTCTTTCCTGTCTTTGGCCAAAGCAAGTCACATTAATAAGGTAATGTTAAAACAACCTGCACATTCCTCCTCAGGCTCGCTTCTGCTATGACACTGCTGGTAGGCAGGCTACTGAAGATGCAAGTCATTTATCAGTTCTTCAATAAAATGCCAAGTAAGGAAGGAAGACTCCCCCAAAAACACTAGGACACTCAAAACCCCAAACTCAAAGTATTTTGAGTGCAGCCAGATAATTGATGAAACGTCTTAATTAAAAATACATTGGCTAGAATTTTTTGAAACATAACCTTCCCCCGAGCTTTTGACCAGCTTTGCTGTGCTACTGACAGTGTTTGTAAGATATACAGAATGCAAAAAACCACCTTGTTCATTGGGTTTGCTCAGTTTAAAAGACAACAAGAGGGCAAGTGAGGTTTTACTCTGGAGTTTTGCTGAATGTTTTTGTCTAACATCTTCAGTAATGGAACTGTGCAGTTAGATAGGTGAACTGGATCATGGCATTATGGAAACACATCAGCTACAGGACTGAAATTCAATGAAGACTTTTATATATGACTATCTGTCCTGGGTTTCAGTGTAGGATGTGCACAAAGTATTTATTCTATCACCATCTTCATGAGCTGTAGGAACCAGGTGGGACAGTGTCTTCCCAGGCCCCCTCCCTCCAGGCTGCCTTCTGTTAATGGCCCATTGATGCCGTACCATAACTCGTAGGTAAGTCCCTCTGGGAGCTATCTCTCTTTAATGGGCCATCAAGGACCCACTGAATGGCTCATCATCCCATTGTGAGATGCTCCACCCAGGGGGAGGAGCCAAGCGTTCACACTTGGATATAATCCGGGATTTGAGACAGTACAACCAGTCCTTATCCACTGGATTCCCAGAGGACCAGAGCTACCAGACCTTTCTAAGGGATCACTGCTTCAGGAAGACCACCTCATCTGTACTGCTTCCACCACCCTGCTCAGGTTGTATTCTCACTCTGTCAGTGGTCTTTTGTATTATTGCATTTATTTTACTTTTTTTTTCTTGCTATTGAATTGTATTTCTGACTTGGAGACTCTCACTGGTTTTGCTTTCAAACCACTACACTATGTCTAATAATGAATTCAGCATGTCACTTGGCTCATAATAAGGCATATATCCATGTATGTCCATGACACTCAGTCCCCTGAGTATATGATACTGAGTCCCCTGCACAACTGTCCCCTGAAGATAGCTGGAAAGAAGGATTTAATGGCAGAAAAATACTGTCAACAGCACAGTTGTATCCATGGAAAATATTCTCAATCACCTGTCCTTTGCACTTTTTATCCTAAGTGCTTTTAAATATTTTCCCATGCAAACATTTGAATTTCTAGAATAGTAATCAAATCCTTTATTTTTCACTTTCTCTTGACACTAACTAACTTGCTTGGAACCACTTATTTTCCGTGTCTAATTGCTAGCAAGAAGGCCAGTATGACAGCTGGGTATTTGCTTAAATGACCTTAGAGCAGCCTGATTACTACAAACTGGTAGGTGCTTGCAATGGTTTTCCCTGCAGTACAGTTGTCCCAGGCAGAAAGAGATCTCCTGTGGAACCTGTATAGCAAGACAGATGTCTCCAATTATCATTTTGATGATGTTAAGGTATTACATCCTCTTGCGTGCCTAAAACATGAGCATTAAGTTTGATTTCTTAATGCCAGGTGTCTGGTGTGTTCATGTTTTGTGTTGGACAGGGAGGAGTTTGTGCTTTTTTTCAATGACAGCTGTGTCCCCAAATTGCAGTGCAATTAAATTGTCATGGGGAAAAAAATGTAGACTATGTACTTTTCAACTTCGGTTTTGTGCACACTGAACTTAGATTGATGAAGCTAATACAGGCAAACAATATAAATGGGCACTGACTAAGTTTTCCTAAGTATCCCTAAGCCTTCCAGGTAACAAGTGTCAGGATGAGAGGATGTAGTACTGAACTATGCCAGGAGAGGTTTAGACTGGACATTAGGTGAAATTTCATAACAGAAAGGGCAAAAAACCATTGAAATGAATTAACCAGAAAGGATGTGGAATCACCACCTCCGGAGATGCTTAAGACTGAACATGGCACTCAGTGCCATGGTCTGGCTGACAAAGTAGTGTTGCGTCTTAAGTTGGTCTCGATGATGTTACAGGGCTTTTCCAAACCGAACTGATTCTGTATGCTGATGTGCGATTAAACTTGTCTTGGCGACAAGAACTGTAATTTTATCAGTACAGTGTACAAGCAAAAAAAAAGAGAAAATTCTGCCTTTCTGATCTTAGCAAACGGCAGGAGCCAGCACAGCACCGCAGAACAAGGGGCAATGAACCAGCCCTGAGGTCACCCACAGGCGCAGGGCTGGACGAGCAGGCGGGACCCTCTGGGACGGGGCAGCTGTCTCCGCCGGTCCCGGCTCCCGGGTGAAGGCCCCGGCCCGGCCGGTCCCGGCTCCCGGGGGAAGGCCTCGGAAGGCCCCGGCCCGGCCGGTCCCGGCTCCCGGGGGAAGGCCTCGGCCCGGCCGGTCCCGGCTCCCGGGGGAAGGCCTCGGCCCGGCCGGTCCCGGCTCCCGGGGGAAGGCCTCGGCCCGGCCGGTCCCGGCTCCCGGGGAAGGCCCCGGCCCGGCCGGTCCCGGCTCCCGGGGGAAGGCCCCGGCCCGGCCGGTCCCGGCTCCCGGGGGAAGGCCCCGGCCCGGCCGGTCCCGGCTCCCGGGGGAAGGCCCCGGCCCGGCCGGTCCCGGCTCCCGGGGGAAGGCCTCGGCCCGGCCGGTCCCGGCTCCCGGGGGAAGGGCTCGGCCCGGCCGGTCCCGGCTCTCGGGGGAAGGTCTCGGCACGGCCCGGTCGGTCCCGGCTCCCGGGGGAGGCCCCGCCCGCGCCTGGCGCAGCTTCCGGAGCAGCCGCGGCCGTTCCGGGCGCCATGGGGGTGACGAGACAGAAACACGCTAAGAAGATCATGGGCTTCTACAAGAACAACTTCCAGTTCCGCGAGCCCTTCCAGGTGCTGCTGGACGGCACCTTCTGCCAGGCCGCGCTTCGCAACAAGATCCAGATCCGGGAGCAGCTGCCCGGGTACCTGGACGGCGCCACGCAGCTCTGCACCACGCGGTACGGCGGGGAGCGCCTCCGCTGCCGGGGCCGGGGGAGGTGGCGCTGGGGGCTGAGGGGAACTTGCCGGAGGTTGGGAGCGGCCCTCAAACCCTTTCCGAAAGTGGCACGACCTGCGGGGCCAGCGGTAACCCCCTGTGTGAGGGAGGGCCGGGTGGGTCTCTTGCCACCCGCAGTTTCTGTTTGGCGAAGTGGTTACAGCAGGGGCAAGCTGAGATCGATCTCCTGGGCCTGGAGGAGTTCCTGCCTGGCTGGAGCTCAGCCTGCCGCTGCCGGGTTGTTTCCAAGGCAGCTGTTCGCAAGGGAGGACAAGGATGGGCTGGACAAAGACATGGAAGTAAAACATGCATAGTCCATACTGAAGTTGTCTCTAAGTTGCCTTTGTTATTACTTGATTATGTATATTGTATATATTAAAATATAGAAATGTATTTACATTGTATGTTTGCAATAACAGAATAGCCACCTGCCCACTGTGGAGGCAAATAGTGAAAATACCAGGAAGATGTATACCCTAGGCTCAAAAAACACACTGAGCCTTCTTGCACAGCGTATGGAACTGTCCTGTACTTCTGCACAATATAAAGTATTGAGTCATGTCCTTAGCTGTGAAAGGTTTGGGAGTTGCTTTGATCCAAACTGTTCCTGTCATGTTGAAATGCCAGTCCTTGCTTTTTTTTCTGTAATATCTGTTGGTCATTTTGACCAGCTTCCACTTAGGCCAGCTGAATGGACATGTTTTCTCTGCTGTCAGAACACTTGAGTTGCAGAGACAGCACCTCAGTGTTATGAAAAGAGCCTCCCAGGGTAAATGATCTGGCTTGCTGTGACCGCCAGTGGGGGAGAATCCCCTCTCTCGCCTTGCTGCCTCTGCTGCTTTTGATGAATCCCAGGACACAGTCGGCTTTCACATTGCCAGATCATGTTGAGCTTCTTGTCCTCCAACAGACTTCCCAGGTCACTCTTGTCAGGGCTGCTCTCAATCCGTTCTTTTCCCAGTGTTTGTGCTTGAGTTGCACTGACCCATATACAAGACCTTGAACTTGGCATTGTTGAGCTTCATAAGGATTACATAATCCAGGCCCCTCTGGATGGCAACTGTTCCCTCCAGAGTGTCAACAGGACCACACAGCTTGGTGTCAGTGGCCAACTTCCTGAGGATGCACTGGATCCCACTGTCCATGTCACTGACAAAGATGTTAAACAGGTCCCAATACCAACCCCTGAGGAATGACACTTGGACAGTGACTTGCTTACTGCAACTCTTCAAGTGCAACTCTCCAGATAATCCATAACCACCAAGTGATCCATGCCTCCAATGCCAAATCCATGCCTCCAATGTAAAGACAAGGATGTTGTGTGGAACAGTGTGAAAAGCTTTGCCTAAATACAATTGGGTGACATCTGTTGCCCTTCCTTATCCATCAGCACTGTAACTCTGTCATGGAATACCACCATATTTTTCATTATTTCCCCTTAGTGAAGCCATGTTTGCTGTCACCAGTCAACTCCTTGTTTTCCTCAGGCCTTATATACTTTACAGGAGGAGCTGCTCCATAATCTTGCCATGCACAGAGGTGAGACCAACTGGCCTGTTGTTCCCCGGATCTTTTATTTCCATTTTTAAAAACAAAGCAAATTTTCAAGTTTTATAATAAGTTAATTATAAAATAAATTAAATTTTTAAAATTATTTTGTTAAGTAGTGGTTCGTAAGCTCAGTGGTATCCGAACATAAATTTAAGGACTCAGTATTGTCACTGATGTGATTTATTTTTAAATCATTTAATGTATCTCAATTTTATTACTGGTTAATCATGTTTACAACCAAGGAAACCTTGCTGATGTCTTCAGATGGGCTACTGCTTTCAGAGTTCTGGGTGCCATTTACAAACCATAAAGCCTGAACAGCTGGGTGTTGCTCATTCCTGAGTAACTCACATCAGTGTTTTGCTATTGTAAAAACTGAGCTGCCTTTTTTTTTTTTTTTTTTCAAAAATTATTGTCTCTTTTGGTTTTCAGATGTGTTATAAAAGAACTAGAATCACTGGGGAAAGCACTGTATGGAGCAAAATTAATTGCCCAGAGATTTCAAGTTCGAAACTGTTCTCACCATAAGAATCCTGTGAGTGGTTCAGCCTGTTTACTTTCCATGATTGAAGATGGCAACCCTCATCACTTCTTTATTGCTACACAGGTAAAAGCTCATGGGAAATGTAGCTCAATTTCTTTTGAAGTGATGCTTTGATACCTAAGGATAAAGAAACCTACAGTAACCTCGATTATGAGGTTTTTAAATAGTTTGTGGGAATTAATCATGTGAAGCTTTACTTGCTCTTTAATGTATTTCCTAATTATGAAGCAGGGAATCTTTTCTCTTATTTGAACAACTAGATTTTTATTTTTTTTTACTTTGTAGTGATATCGCTTAGTTTAGCTGAGAGTGTACAAAACATACTGACTACCTATTGACATGTAAAAAACAACTCGTGAATGTTAATTTGCATATTGCTTGTGTGCATCCTCTTCCCTGAACTGCTTTGCACACTAGTCTGAAAAAGGAAATTAAATATTAACATCCATATAACCTCAAATTTAAGAAATCTTGAACTAAAGAATAAATAACTATACAAATAAAAAAGGACAGTTTTTTCTTGGGTTTGTTATTAAGACTACATGTATTAATGATAGACTATACATAAAATAGTTTATAGTAGAATTCCTCATAGTTAAGTAAGTTATAGGAGTAAAAATGATTTATTACAGAAAAAATTATGGTACTTCTGGTGTTGTGGTCTGCATACAAGTGAATTGGGACTTTTTCCTCAAAAAATGTATGTATGCATATACATGCAGGAAAAGAGAAAATGTTGGTAAATTTTGCATCACAAGTACAGCTAATCAGGAGAGAACTTGAAATTTAGTTGCTCTGAAAGGCACTGCCAAGTATATCTGCTAGATTAAGTTTCTTATCTTTTTCAAAATGTAATTTATCTTCATAGTTTTGTGTTAAGAGTAGGTGCATTTGAATTGCAAATACCATTTAATCTGAAAATATTGACTAAAGTATTTAATTTTGCAGGACCAAGACTTATCAAACAAAGTGAAAAGGAAGCCTGGCATTCCTCTCCTCTTTATTATTCAGAACACTATGGTGCTAGACAAACCTTCTCCTAAATCTTTAGGATTTGTTCAAAAGTTGCAGACAAATCAGCTTGTTCCAGAGTACCAAAAACAAAGTATTGTGGAGCTTAAAGAAAAAGAAGGACTAGTAAAGCAAGAAGGTGAAAAGAGAAGAAAACGCAAAAGGGCAGGTGGCCCAAATCCTCTCAGCTGTCTGAAGAAGAAAAAGAAAACACAGGAGGGTCAGGAGGCTTCCACTGAAAAGAAGAAAAGAAGAAAAAGAAAACGAAATAGAGTTAAAGCAGAAGCCATGCAGTCAGTGCAGAAGAATGAAGGAGAATAAACCCATTGTTAGACAGCACAGACCTTGAACATTGTTTGAACTTTGAAAAAAAAAAGATAAATTAATATGCAATCATATGAAATTAAGTTGTTAATATTAAAATTTATTTTTATGAGGTGGTATTGTTTCTTGCCGTATCTCAGTATTTGCTGGTTATTGTCCTAGTAAATTATTCTGTTATTTAGTATTGGGTTTGGTAGAAAATATTTAGGAACCCTCATATTTCATTATTCTCCTTCAGCATCATGATTTGTGTTAGAATTCACATGCTATATAGCAGTTTTTTAGAAATGCTTCTTGGCTTCCATGTGGATTTTGGCGGGATATTAGACTTCTTTCTAAATCAAGGTTGCTAATCTTAATAAAACTAGTTTTCACAACTGACCTGTTAGAGATTAGGAAATTTACCTAAAATAACACAATAGCTTATTGATCTCTGTTTGAATACAAAATTTAACCCTTGCAAAGAGACCGCATGCCCTCAAAAGCCCTGTCCAGCCTACATTTCGCTGTAAGTACCATGTGAAACCAGTATGTTTCTTGGTGTTGATCTTTATTTATTAAGAAAATCCCAGTGAGTGTGCAGTTGTGTTGATATTCCTGACATTTACAAGGGCATTTCTAGTCTTGCCCATTTCACCTGTAGTTTATTCTTGATTTTTAATAGGAAAAATGCAGCTTAACAGTGTGTAGTGGTTTGAAAGCAAAACAAGTGAGAGGCTCCAAGTCAGAAATACAATTAATGAGAAGAAAAGGGAAAAGAGGTAAAATAAAATAAATGCAGTAATACAAAAGACAACTGACAGAGTCAGAATACAACCTGAGCAGGGTGATAGAAGCAGTCCAGGTGAGGTGGTCTTCCTGAAGCAGTGATCTCATAGAAAGGTCTGGTAGCTCTGGTCCTCTGGGAATCCAGTGGGTAAGGACTGCTTGGACTGTCCCAAATCCCAGATTATATCCAGGTGAGAACGTTTGGACAGGAGGTCCTTGATGGCCTGTTAAAGAGAGATAGCTCCCAGAGGGAGCTATCTATGAGTCATGGGCAAGGCATTGATGGGCCATTGACAGAAGGCACCCCAGAGGGCGGGGGGCCTGGGAAGAGCACTGCTCCAACAACTAGATTCATCAGTTCATGAAGATGGTAATAGAATACTTTGTGCATATCCTATACTACAACCCAGGACACAGTGGTAGCACCTAATACTGTCTCAGTATAGCAGAGCTGTGCAGGACTCCTGGAATGCAAATAGTTGAGGGTGATGGGACTTGGGCCTTGATGACTGTTCTGTTCTGTTAAGGTCAGGAACAGAACTGGATTGGAGGAGAGTTGTGGTTTAACTCCAGCCAGCAACTCAGCCCCATGCAGCCCTTCACTCGACTTCCCCTGCACTGGGATGGAGTGAATCAGAAGGGTGAAGTGAGAGAACTCGTGGGTTAAGATAAAGACAGTTTAATAAGGCAAGTAAAAGCCATGCAAAACATGCAAAACACAAGCAGTGCAGAAAAAGGAATTCATTCACAGCTTCCCATGGACAGCCAGGTGTTCAGCCACTCCTAGGAAAGCAGAGCTCCATCAGCTGTAATGGTGACTTGAGAAGACAAACACTTTCCCAGCTTTATATGCTGAGTGTGATGCCAATATGCTATGGAATATCTTGGGTCAGTTGGGATCAGCTGCCCTGGCTGTGTCCCCTCCCAACGTCTTATGTCCCTCCTGCCTACTTGCTGGTGGGGTGAGAAGCAGAAAATGCCTTGACCCTGTGTAAGCACTGCTCAGCAATAATGAAAACATCCTGACACTTAGGCACAAATCCAAAAACACAGCTACTGTGAAGAAAACTAATTATCCCAGCCTAAAGCAGCACAAGGAGAGTTTCCAAAATGGTTTCAAGTACCTAATTTTCTATAGTACCTATTGCTTCCTATGCCTCCTTAAATGTTTGGTGGCATTAGTCTGAAGTGAGTGACCAAAATGACAAATAGAGAGATGTGTGGCGTAGCACATGCTGTGGCATCAGTGTGCTGTCAGAGTGTTCCCAGTCATCTCTTGCCAAATTTTTTGCTTTTCTCAATGCATTTCTTATTAACTGAGATGTTAAAAGGAAAGCTTTCTGCTTCTTGACCTACATGGGTTTAAGCTGTGTGTTTTAAACAATTCTTCAGCCTGTGTAAAGTATTTCTCGTGCATTGTCTGTACAGGTTCTTGAATGTCTGGAGTATATAGCTATAATGAATGACATTTTCTGTTGTCCTTTTAAATTACATAGACAGTTGTTTCACAGAGTTTGAGAAACCAGCTCTAGTGATGGGAGTTGGCCAGTCTTAGCAGACTCTGCGGGATCACGTCTGCAGTGTTCCCTCTGGCCAGCACAGGGAGGTGCATGTTGTGCTCTGCTCGCAGCACGGGACGCTGCTGCTGCAGCCCCAGCCCAGGCCTTCCTCACCGCACAGCTGTTAGGAGCAGATTGTGCCTGCATTGTTCTGTATGAGAGACCATAAGTATGTTTGCAACAGACTCTGAGAGACAGAAGCAGGGAAGAAGGGTGCTATAGTCAAGATGAAAGACTTAATTGAAATTTAAAACAGTCATGCTTATCGTGGTGTTATTCCCCCACTCATTGCTGAAGTGAGTCCTGAGGAGAAATTTAGTAACTCCTAGAAATACTTTAATGCAGCATATTTGTTTGATGTATATTAACTTTCTCAAGCTGTCATAGTCCCTATACCTTCACTTCTTTGGGCACAGTCCCATATTAATATAGTTTTGCTTCTCATTCCTCCATAAATATTGCTTATATTTCTTCCCCTTCCAGAAACCCACCCACAGACATCACTGCTGTAAGTAAAGCTTGGAGCAGGCAGAGTTGGTTGGCCATGAAAATCTTATTCTGAGTCAAAAGAACATTAAACCCTAGTAACTTTACTAAAAATACTGTTTTTAAAAATAGAGCAGAAAACATCCTAATTATATACAGTAGTCGCTTTCAGTGTCATTGAAACAGAGTTTAAATACACCTTTTTTTAAAGACTGAACAGACACAAACATAATTTCTGTAAAAAAAAAGTATTTTAACAGTCTTCTAATGACTCCCACCTTCAGGAATTTAAAACAGCATTTATCTATGTTCGCTTAGCATTTGAAGACGAACTGACTCGTGGTGCTGCCATTGGGAAGAAGTGGAATACGAAGGGAGTGAGGAAAAACCGTAAAATTTATCTGCCGCATAGCTCCAGCTCTCCTCCTGCGTGGTAGGTAATTTGTGAGCTTTGGGAGAGAGCTCCCGCCCAGGCAACAAGCAAGAGGCAATCAGACCGTGTGTTTTACCGCTTTGAGACTTGAAAGAGAAGCACACCCAGTTCCCAAGTGAAGCAAGTCCTGCAGGCCAAAGCTGACTGGCTGTGTTCACAGCGCTGAATCAGTAAGCTGGGAGCAGCCGGTGACACCGAGCGCAGCTCACCCCGCTCGGCTGCCGGCCAGCCTCGGTGAGGTGTAGCTGGCCCAGGCTGTGAACCTTGGCAAGTCCCTCTGGGAATTCAGCAGTGTGAATCTCTAGAAGCATCCCTAGGCCTGTGAGAAACACCACTGTGGGAGTACCCACAGAGCCAGTTTTGCTGTCGCAGGTGTTCACTCCATGTACTGCCCAAAAAGCCACTGCCTTATTTATCAATAAAAAGTCTGGAGCTGTGGCCATAACTCTGCTATAGACAGTTTCCAACATAACTTTTCTCATAAAGTTTAAGATTGTTTTACTCTAGGGTGTTAGATGGACTGGTTTCAGAAGCCAGAGGTAAATTAAAAGGAGCTTGCTCAAAAACTTCTTTGGGGCTATTGATTTCCTCTTTTCTCAGACAGTATAAAAATATACCCTAAATCCAATGCAGCAGCTCACTACCTTTTATTTTTTTGATTTTTAATTTTTTTTTTAAGACAGGGAAATAACCAATGTTGTACAATGCAATGTATGCTACAGAGTATGTATGTGCAGAGTAATAGAGGAAGAAAACAATAATACATCAGCCACAGTCTGCCAGGCATTAATGCTGAATTTAGGATGGAGTCTCATCTAAGCAGCAGAAGATATTTACCTAGACTGCCTGCCGGTTCAATTGGCTGGATTTATATGTTAGTGTGATCCTGTACTGTACAATAAATCACTCCCTGGGCATCTGTTAATGACACTAAATAGATGAGTTAATTAGAAGCTTCTGGATCCTGGGATGTTTATGAATCATTAAAGTAAATATGAATATGGTATGACTTGAAGAATAAATACATTCTGGTGGTGAAAGGAAAATAGGATGTCCAGATCAGTCCTGCTCATTTGATTTCAGCTACACTGATACAACGTGAATGACTTCTCCATCAGCTTTATAGTGTTCCTAGAGTTTCTTGAACATGTTCTGTCAGATACAAGATGAAGAACGTTGGAACAATACCATTATTTATATTCACTGCATCTTTCATATAGAAGTTTCACAAACAGCTACTGTATATTTCATACCTCTGTGTGGGCGTAATATCTCACACAGGGAGCAGCCAGAGATACGGGAATGAACAAATAAGAGCCCCAGCAGGTGTTATCATTTACAATTTAAGGGAGAAAAATTGCAGTGTTCTGAGAGAGAATGACAGAAAGCAAAAGTTTTTGTACCCAGAGAGTCAGGAGTGAGAGAGAGACTGCACCTTGTGATTTAGGAACAGCCTAACTAATGCCAGGAAAGGGGCTTGTGATATATTTCTGGTAATTATTATGTCTATGCACTCCAAGCCCCAGATTTGTCTCAGAGAGCTCAACTGTCTGCACACAGAGGCAGTCATTTTGTAAAAGTTGCTATAGCTTGTTATAGAAGAGACTGGCTGGGCTCCCTCGGGGGGACTTTGTTTGCTGATTTCTTCTCCTGTGGTTGAGAGGGAGAGCAATGCAGCTGTGCTTTGTGTATGGATACAAGGAAACAACGAAGTTGTTAACAAGGGTCCAATTAAAAACAACCCAGAGCTGAGAGCTGGAAGGAAGGAAAAAGACAATATATTAGTCACTGAGATTTAAAGAAAGCAAGGACGAGAAAAAAAAATACATGAGGGTTTCACAGTGTTAACTGGAGGAAAGAATTGGTCAGCAGTGAAAGGTGAACCAGAAATGGCTCAGCAGTCAGGGATAGTAGGGAAGAAAAATAAACCATCAACAAGTTTTTTAAAAAATCTTTCTCATTACCTTAAGAAAACCTTATTACCCTTTGTGGCTCATTTTCTGCCTTTTCAAAACAGTGAGCTGAACTGACTAAACTGCTCACAGATCCTGTGCTGATAGCCCAAGAAGTCCTGCAGAATGTCAGTCTCATGCCACCAAACACTTTGTGTTTTCATGGTTTTTCAATATCACTTACTTTGCAGCACTGCAGGTTTGCAGCCAAATCATTCTGCTGTAGAGTTTGCCTGACCTTGCACATGGCTCACTGCCCAGCATGCAGATATTACAACCAGGAGCAACCCTACTCATGCCATTACTGATAGGGTTAATTGCTCCTGAGGGTATTCACAGCAATACTCTGGGATAGCCAGGCAGCAGTTCTGGCATGGTATGGGTTCTTTTTAAAGTCTAATCTCCTTCCAAGAACTCAGTAAGGGATTGCAAAAGTTTCTTGTTGCAGTTTTGACTTCTGGTTGATACAGAATGATCTTGTTGCTATGTTAATTCCTCTGGGGCCGAAGATGCTACTGATTTGACTCTTCAGGGTAGATACTTTCAGGCTGTCTTGGAGAAGCACAGGAAATTTTTCACTTTGTGAACTGGCACCCACTTCGACAGGCAGGTTTTCAGAAAAGATGAAGAGAACACTTCTAGAATTCCTGGCTCCCCCTTTCCACCCTGACCTCTCTTTCAGCTCTGAAGAACACAAGTAGGGCTGTTTTGGGATGGTCTAAAAGTCTGTCTCAGCCAGCATGATGCCTCCAACAGTGGCTGAATGTTGTTCTCTGGCGTAGAATAAAAACTGACAAAACATCTTCTTGGTGCTTCCCCAAATGACATTCCAACGCTCTGACAATTTATTAGGGAGTTCCTGCCCCAAGAAAAATATTTTGTTTTTAACAGCATACAGACAATGAATTTCTAATTTCACTAATTTTTTCAATCTCTCCTTGAAACCATGCAAACTTTAAGCCTCTAATTTTCTGTGGCAAGGCACTGCATAACTTGAACACATCTTATGAAAAATACTTTCATGTGTCAGTGGGAATCTACTTCTTACCAGCTGCCCTTTATAACGGGTTTAGGCAATCATTCCTTAGTGATCCCTCCCATGCCACTTGTGACTGAATAGACATCTGTGATATTTCCCCTCATTCACCTCTTTTCCAAGATGAAGTGTCTTCTGCATCACAAACAGCAGTACTGAAAAGGAAAGCATATTTCAGCTTAGGCACACTTGAGAAAACCACAGTCTCTGCCTTCTGATGGGTGTTCTTCAAGGAAGAGTGTGGACAGGAAGAGTCTTGTGAGAAAAGGTGCAGGACAGGAACTCTTGCATTCTGTCTGTCACAGACTCCATGGGAGCCTGAGCTGAATGCCCCTTTCCTTGAACATGTCTGGGCTTCTTGCCTGTGGAGTGACAGTGTATGTGCTTCTCTGAGCTCCCAAGCTCTCCAGAGACTGGCATCACAAGCATTCACAGCTTCACTGGCTACTGTGCTTATCCTGTTCTAAGAGCCCAGTATTCACCCAATACACAATAAAGCCTAAATATAACTGAGCTGCACACAGGCTTAGGATTGTATCCCTCTACCCTAAAATTAAGATGTAAATGATAATTTGAATAAAGTAAAATCATAGTACAGGCCAGGTTGGAAGGGACCTTGAAAGATCATTTTGTACAACCTTTCACACAATAGGGAGCCTAAATGAGATTATCTAGCACCCTGATGTCTAGCACCCTGATGTACAGCACCCTGCTGTCCAGTCAATGATGTCTGAAAAACCTCCAGTAATGGGGATTCCACCCCATTCCACCCCTGGGGAGGCTGTTTCACTGAATGATTGCTCTTTGTGTAAAAGATGTCTTTTTTATGTTGATGTGAAACCTCTGCCAGTGCCACTTGTTCGTGTTGCCCCTCGTGTTCTCCATGTGGCTCTGAAACTCCCTGGAGTCTGAGCCCAGACAATCAGACTCCTTCGAGTTTCCTTGGGACCCAGCCTGAATGGCAACTTGATGGAGAGAGAGACAGCTTCGATCCCGTTGTCCAAAAAGTAAATTTAATAATACCAAAATAATAAACAATAAGGTGTCCACTCTATTGGAGTGAACTGAATCAAGGCAGTACAAGGGGCAAAAGGCAGAATGCCAGAGGCAGGGTCTAGGGTCAGACAGAGGTACTTACACACCCCGGTGTGGGTGGGGGAGTTAAGGTGTGGTCTGAGGGAAGGGTCCAATGGGGGACAACAATTAAGAATATTAAAATTCCTGCACTAAAAATCAACCTATGATAACAGAGAGAACCAAGAACTTTCTGGTGATAATTTGCATAGAGAGCATGTGAATAAGCCTTTTGCTTATGGCACTGAGAACAGCGTTTCCCGAGGCATTTCTCCAGGGTTCTCTTTTTCTTTCTGAGGAAACTGCCCTCTACATGGCTCTTTGTGAAGAGCCACCCTTTAAACACAGTGATGAGCTCTCCCTAAGCCTTCTCCAGGAAAAAAAACCCTAACTCATTCAATCTTCCCTCACAGAGCAGGTTCTGCAGCTCTCTGATAATCTTCATGGCTCCTCTGTACCCTCCCCAGTCTGCTTACATTTTTCTTGAATTGTGAGGTTCAGAACAAGACACAGTACTCCAAGTGCAGCCTGACAAGCACTGGGTGGGACGATGAAGTCCCTATCACTGCAAGTTAAGCCCCTGCAGATGCAGCCTAGGATCCAATTTACCTTTATGGCTGCAGCCACACACTGCTGACTTGTGGTCAGCTTGTCATCCACCAAGACCCCCAGGTCCCTTTAAGTGATGCTGCACCCCAAGCAGAGATCCTGGGCTGTTCTGGGCTCTTTGGTTATGTTGTCCCAGGTGCAGAACCTTGCACTTTAGTTAAACTTTATCCAGTTCTTGCTCTCCTGCTCTCCCAGCTTGCCTAGGTTTGTGAGATGTCTTCTCCCTTCTGATGTGTCCTTCTCATCATCGAGTTTGGTGTCATCAATAAATTTGTTGAGGCTGCTTTCAGTCCCATCATTCAGATGATTTATGAAGATGTTCAGCATCATGGGGCCCAGTGTCATTCCCTGGGAGATCCACCCCTGATTTCCATGACTTTCCAAATATTATAGACAGTGGCCTTACACTGAGAAGTAGCTAATTTTCCTGCCATATTTAGCAATGGTCCTGTGTCTTACCTGTTGGGGAAGATGAAACAGGGAAACCTCATAGATATGATTGCTTGGCAAAAGATTCTGAAAAAATGAAACCTATAAGTGAAACAGAAAAGCTAGCTTTGAGTTGTAGGATACCGAGCCTTAGTTACTATACAACCAGAAAACAATGGTCTAGCCAGCTGAAGGAGGATCCCTTTTGATTGAACAATACCCTTCTGCACAATCCCTGATTGAACAATCCCTTCTGAGGGATCAAAGGTCAATGCAGCAAGAGAAAAAAGTCTAAAGAATAGCTTTTAGAGTTTAAAATGTAACACAGTATGGTAATGTAGTAGTTCTTACAGGCTGTATGTAGAGTCTGTAGGATTTGTGTCTTGTACTGGTTGGTTAGTGTAAATTAGAATATTCAGCAAAGACAGAGATATAATGTATTGTAACATGAACCTCTCTCTCTCTCTCTGTCTCTCTCTCGCGCGCGGTCTCTTTTGGCTACACTTTTAGCAGTGGCTGCCAGCTTCAGCAAAGCTCTTGTACCCATGACCTATGCAATAAACCACGTGTTTCAAGAGCTACCCTGGACTCCAGAGATCTCTCTCTCATCACCGTCCTGTCTGCTCCTACACTTACCTGTGATTCTGCTTATTGGTCATGTGTCTGAAGACCCATATCTTGTTGCTCCTGACATCTCTGGGTAATTTCAGGTCTAGCCGAGCCTTGGCTTTCTTGACTGCCTCTTTGCATGCCCTGCCATGGTTCTCGTAGTCCTCAAAGGCTACGTGGCTGCGTGTCCATAGCCAGAATCTTCCCCCAAGTCACTGTCTGCATTTTATACTACTTGTAGGCCTTGCCTCTCAGAATAATGACTTTTCAGAATATGAGTTACCTGCTCATATTAGATTTTTTGATTAATTAAACTGGATATTAAAAAAAAAAAAAAAAAAAAAAAGAGATATCTGCATCATCATTAGAATGCCCACAGAACTCCAGTGTTCCTTTTTTCTTCATGCAGTAAAGAAGTCAGATTTATTGTTGCCCTAAACACAAGCAACACCACTGGTGTCAAGCTTGAGTCAGAGATAAATTTGCACGAAGATTGGTGCTATCAGAACCCAGGCAGGCCTGCCAAGCTTCTGAGAAGAAGACAATAAAATTAAAATGGGGAGATATGGCATTCATACAAATCACTGCATTATGCCAGACAATGGAATTTTCTTCCATCTATCTGGCCTTTTGTGATTTCTGGGGGACTTGTTTTCAAGTCTGTATTTACATCTTAATGATAGTGAGAACTAGAACATTGTTATTATGTATGCTTGACAATATAAAAATGGTAGGTAATTAGCTGCACTTATGTAGTGAATCTGAAGGCTGCTTAATTTATTAGATTTTTTACCTGGTCTCTGTGTGCATGGACTAGGAAAAGGTAAGAAATAAGGCTATATAATTAATCTGAAAAAGATCTTGGTTCCTTCCCCCACGCCTTCCTTTTCAATTAATGAGTTTTTTGTTTGGTTTTTTTTTTTTTAGGGTTGCTGTTGCTGTTGTTGTTATTTATATCTTACTTAATTATGTGCTTCAGAATAATTTTTGGTGGGCACTTGCCAGTTTATTAATACTCACTGCCCACTACCTGATGGTGTAACAAACACACCATCTGTTCACTTGTGCCTTATAGAACTCTCTGAAGTAGCTAGCTGACTCAAGCTGCAGGTGGTAGGATTGCTCAAAATACGTAATTACCAAACTTCTAAGTAACAAAACTTTTTTTCATGTATACTTTTATAAAAATCACATTTGATTAAGGCTTTCTCAACTACCCTCCAGTTATACACAAGCTTCCCTTCACCACAAACATATCAGATAGCATTATGCTGAATAAAGCTAATGCCCTGCTCTCATACTTTTTCTGAAGGATCTCTCAGCATGGTTTTATTTCAGGCCAAAACACTATATCACAGTCCCTGGACACATTTCTCATGACATCGTGCTCACCTGCCTGGTGATGAGCACCACTTTTTTAGTATATTTGAGTGTGTCCCCTCTTGGCTCATCCTTCTACCAGACTGTGGACGGGAGGCTGGATCTCAAAGCCAGGAGCCCTCGTGCAGGACAGTGCTTGAGGCTCGACTGTTTTGTGGCTGCTGTGCCCTTCCCTTTGGTTACTAATGAATTAATCCCCGTTAGAACATGTTCAAAACAGAAATCTCAGCAGGTTACAATAATAATAGTAACAACAACAACCACCACAACAAAATTCTATCAAAACAGAAAACAAAGCAATATTCTTGATAGTGGATATCTCTACAAGCTTACACTTGAATTCTCTGAAACAGCCAGTGTTATTTCTGTGACTGAAGATTAATTTCTGTGCCATTATCAAATGTAACCCTGGAGGAATTAATTGCACATGTATCTCATATCGAAGTCCTATTTATATGATCAAGCAATCTGGAACAGATAAGCCCCTTCTTGGGAAACCTCTGCTGCTTGACAATATTTGCCTTTGCCTCAGACAGGTTAAACCTCCTGAGACCCCAGGAGCTCACTAAAGCACCATTTGTAATGCAGCGTGACAAATCCCGGAGCCAGGGCGATAATCTCTGCAAACTCTGTACAAACAGTCCCTGAGCCTCAGCAAAAGTGATTAATGGGCTCTGCGGAATCAGCATACGGCCCTCTGCATTAATTACTTGTGAAGGACGCTAACTGGGAAGCCGGAGGTGTGCGCAGGACGTGGGGAGATCGCGGGCGGGCCCCGGGCTCCGCTGTGCTGGGGCAGGGCGGCGGGGCAGGGCGGGCTCACCGGGCCAGGGGCAGGGGTCGGTGCCCGGGCTCCGCTGTGCTGGGGCAGGGGTCGGTGCCCGGGCCAGGGGCAGGGTTCGGCCCCCAGCTCCGCTGTGCTGGGGCAGGGGTCGGTGCCCGGGCCAGGGGCAGGGCTCAGCCCCCAGCTCCGCTGTGCTGGGGCAGGGCAGGCCGGGCTCCCCGGGCCTGGGGCAGGGGTCGGTGCCCGGCCCAGGGGCAGGGTTCGGTGCCCGGGCTCCGCTGTGCTGGGGCAGGGCGGCGGGGCAGGGCAGGCTCCCCGGGCCTGGGGCAGGGCTCGGCCCCCAGCTCCGCTGTGCTGGGGCAGGGGTCGGTGCCCGGGCCAGGGGCAGGGCAGGCTCCCCGGGCCTGGGGCAGGGGTCGGTGCCCGGGCTCCGCTGTGCTGGGGCAGGGCGGCGGGGCAGGGCAGGCTCCCCGGGCCAGGGGCAGGGGTCGGTGACCGGCCCAGGGGCAGGGCTCAGCCCCCAGCTCCGCTGTGCTGGGGCAGGGGTCGGTGCCCGGGCCAGGGGCAGGGCTCGGCCCCCAGCTCCGCTGTGCTGGGGCAGGGCGGCGGGGCAGGCCGGGCTCCCCGGCCCAGGGGCAGGGGTCGGCCCCCAGCTCCGCTGTGCTGGGGCAGGGCAGGGCAGGCTGCCCGGGCCAGGGGCAGGGGTCGGCCACCAGCTCCGCTGTGCTGGGGCAGGGGTCGGTGCCCGGGCCAGGGGCAGGGCTCGGCCCCCAGCTCCGCTGTGCTGGGGCAGGGGTCGGTGCCCGGGCCAGGGGCAGGGCTCGGCCCCCAGCTCCGCTGTGCTGGGGCAGGGCAGCAGGGCGGCGGGGCAGGCCGGGCTCCCCGGGCCAGGGCCCGCTCAGGGGCACGGTGCGCTCCTGGGGCGCCGCTCCGCCCGCAGCCGGGACGGCTCGGCCTGGGTGGGCCTGGGACGGACACTGAGCCGCAGCTGTGCTCCACAGGCACTTGTGCCTTGCTCACAGTGGGTGCTGTGGATGAGAGAGAACCTGCGCCGAGCCCGGCTTTGGAGTGGGGTCAGGGAGAGCAGCCGGGGGGACCGGGGCTGGAGGGGACGTGGTCCGACAGGAGTGACCGCGGTATTACCTCCCTCTGCCGTAACTGCCGTGATTTAAAATGCGCAGACCCTTTGTAAATTACTGCAGCCCTGCTGCAACCACTGAAACTGTGCCAGTTTATCTCCAGGGAAGATCTAAGCCTAAACGTTTTACAGAGAAAGAAAAGATGAGGAGAGAAGCAGGTATTTATCTTTCCAGTATGTTCTCTGGGCCTCATCCAAGGGGAAAACGTCTACATCTTGTCTCAAGTCTTTCAAATCCCAGCAAGGGGGATCTGGTTAGAGACCCCCAAGGAAAAGTCTTAATGAATTTACCATGCATTTTTTCTAATTCATTAAAAATATGTCAAATCCAGGAAAGCACACCAACCTGCCTGTGTATTTTCCCCTTCTCCCACAGAAGTCTATGACAGTAATAATCATGGCCTACCCAGCCCTCTGGAGTTACTCAGTGGTGGCACAAGCACAGCTGCTCTGCCAGATGTGATGAGTCTGTGCCCAGCCGGCTGAGCCCTCAGTCCTTAGACCATAACAGTGATTTCAGCTGGAGGAAATAATTTGGTTGTTCTGACTCTTCAGTGTCATCCGTTGACTGTAGAGAAAGAACTTCACTGCACTTGGACAGGAACAAGTGGTGTATTTCTTGTTCCTTTCCTGTCTGATGAAGGAGAACCTTTCCTGACCTTACATTATACACAAGAAAATAAAAGCAGAAGTATCTTTCCCACTTCACATGTGATGGATAAGAATTACAGCATTTTGGTATCCTTGTCTTCTGTTGGTCATAATATTCTAATCCATTCTTAAAGAGTGTGTTCATCTGACACTCACCCTTCTAACCGAAGCAATACACCAAAATGGATAAACATAAGATACCTACCGGGACACTTTGCACAGTAGAATGCTTAAGTAACAGAGGGGTTAAAAACATAGGTAAATGAATAGGACAATTTTACGTTTTCTCAAAACAACCACTACCCAACAGGTGTAATTTGGCATTACACTTGATTTATGAAGGAACTCATCTGAGTGGGAGCTAGAAACTTAAAAGCTTACAAATCAGATGTAAAGGTAGTACTAAAAGTCCTGCAAGCTGTCTGCCAAGAAGTATCTTTAAAAATGTGGCTCTCAAAACTTTACCAGTGAAGCCTGAACTAAATCTCCACAGGTAAAAAGTCCCTGTTTTCCTTGCACTACTCTGTATTGACAAGAAAGTGCATAAAATAATTGGAAAATAGCATGGCATCTAGTTTTGCAGAGTATAGCCGCCTGAAATTGCCTGGTTAAAGACAGGGCAGCAAGAAAGTCAGACACACCAAGGAGGCTTAGGTCTCTCTTCTGAGAAATAAGACAGCTTGAATTTTAAAGGGACTTTAAACAAAACAAGCAATAAATCAAAGTAATTATTTCAAATTGTTCTGAAGTTTTGCCACTTATTTGGCTAATCAGTGGGTACAGAGGGCAGGGACAGCAGGGAGACTGGTCCATATAGGGGCACTTAATCCAGGTCTGGAGGGAGGATGTTTTGTGACATCCATATAAGTGGCTTTCTATGTGCTGTAAACAATTAGATGGACATTTTTGTACTGGAATAGCAAGTTCAGAGTCAGGGATATAATCAAAGAAAAAGTGTCGTCTTAAATCTCAAGTAACTTTTCCACTTGGAAAGCCACTCAGCTGGAGTCATCGCTGTAGGACATGTTTAGCTCTGTGCTGGAATCACCTTTGCACAAGGCAAACGGGTCATGAGAGCAGTACCTGGCAATTCACTGATGGGAAGAAGTGCTTAGGATGGGGAAATAGCAGATAGCCTAGGGGCAGTGGGTCCTCAAAGTAACATTTATTTTGCAACCCATGGAAGGAGTTTTTTTCATCTTTGGGAAGTTTGTAGTGTTTGTGGTATTTGGAGAGAGCAGTTAACCCAAAACCACTGGCAGCAGCTCAGCATGAAGAGGCCGTGTTAAAGAAGGACCTTTGAGAACTTTCTAAATTGGATTTCCTCAAACCGAAACAGGATGGGATTGCAATGTCTCCTTGGCATGGCCCTGAAACCAAAATGATTCTTCACTGACTAAATAGTTTCATGAGCTGATTAGACTACAGCCTGCAGCCAAAGATGGAAAGGAAACTTCCTTTTCCTTGAATTCTGCTCCTTTTTCTCACAAGAGCTGGAAACAGGACTAACACAAAGCAATTCCTTTCACTGCCAACCTCAGGCTCCACTTTGATTACTCACTGCATTAATTTACCAATTCCATGATTCAAACCCATTGGTTTATTGATTTAGTCTTAATAGGAACACTGATGCAATCACAAGATTGTTCTGTTTTTAATTAACTTTGCAAAATTGTAGCAGATTTACCCCTGCTGCCTTAAAAATTAACTCCCTTGCTTATTCTTTTCAATAAAACCCATTTCAATAAAATCCACCACACTGGTTTATTCTCCTAGGCAGCTCCAGGCAACTAGCAATAGGGCAAGAGGACATAGGCTGCATCAGAGAAGGTTTTGGTTGGACATTAGGAAGAAATTCTTCATGGAAAGGGTGATTGGGCATTGGAATGGGCTGCAGAGGGAGATGGTGGAGTCACCATCCCTGGAGGTATTTAAGAAAAGACTGGATGTGGTACACAGTGCCGTGGTCTAGTTGACAAGATGATGTTTGGTCATAGGCTGAACGTGATGAGGTCTCAGAGGTATTTTCCAACCTTGTTGAATCTGTGATTCTGTGATTCTGTGGATCAGAAATGCACATATGGAGTAAAGTATTTCTGGGCCACTGGAGTCTTCCTTCAGATTAGGATGAATCCATTTTATACAAAGAAAGGGGGAAAGGCACAGAAGGCAGCAAGGAAAACAAAACTGGATAGAGGAAAAATACCTTTTTTTCCTCATACCATTTATTTTTCCAGTAATGCACTATTCAGTCTCATAATTATGTCTAACAATGACTGACAGGTTCAGAAAGATGACTTAGTCGTGGACAATGACTTAGGCACAGTATGTCACTGGTAGATGAATTTCCAGGTGTCAGACTATTCCGTAGGGTGACTTTAAATAATGACTATAGGTCTTATTTTACAATACCTTACAGTCTTCTCTGCCCTCTGTCACATTTGATAAGGAAATAGTCCACTTAGTGTATTGAGATTTCAACTGCAAGCCTCTGCAGAGAGTAATCATACATTCTTGGGGCATTTTCCATCCCAGCTATCTGATGCTATTACTGAACTTTGCAATTTGTTGCCCATGTTTTTTGCTGCGTGGCTGTACCTTTTTTTCTTTCTCAGCACTCCTTCTCTTCACTGTTGCTCACAGGAATCTCCAAGATTGATGCCTCAGTACAAAATAAGGCCGCATAGTTCCAGACCTGTGGAGTTCGTATCTTAGACAGGAAGCTCCTACACTTACTGTGTGCACTCTCAGAAAAACTCTGATTTTCTCTTTCAGTTTCCCAGGCCCTACAGGTATCATATTTACATCTGGTACTATTTTTTTTTTATTTGAACCAGAGCCAAAACAACTAACCACAGGATGAATATTTGTACTTGTAGATGAAACGCCCTGAGTTGATCCTCCAATGTGATTTTCTGAATGAAAAAATGCATAAAAAGAAAGGGGATAAAGGGTGGATTATCGGCCTAGAAAAAGTAGGATGTCTCTAAATGAAAAGATGGGTAGAAAAGAAACAGAAATTAAGAGAATATTGGTGCATCTCAATTTCAGTCTTCAAAGCTACAAGCAAGAAAATGAACTGCATCTCAATGACCTGTAAAAGAAACTGGGGTATTGACTACTATGAGCTTGAAGCTGATCTAGTGAAATCATTCCAAGAGATGTGAGCAAACAGCTGGAAGAAGGAAACTGATAGTGAAAAGACCCTGGGATAAATTGCTCATCAAAGTAACAGCAGCTGCAGAAATATGTCAAATTTGTTCAAGTTTCAACAAGAATAGATGACTGCTGACCACTGTGGTGTAAAGGAAAAGGTAGTTGCCAAAAACAGTCAAAGGTTATTAGCCATGAAACATCCACAGCATCAACAAAGCAAATCCTCTCTTCTCAGTAGCTCTCACTGGGTCTTTTGCCACTTCTGGGGCTTGTGGAATGGGGGAAAACCAGTGACTGGAGGTTTTGCTGATCTGCACATGCACAGGAAGGGACCCTCAACTGATGACAAAAGGCTGCCCCAAGCAAGACCCTGCTGGTCCTCTTGTCACAGTTGAGATGCACTGGGCAACTTCTGGAATCTGCCTCAGGACTCTGCTGCTTCAGCAGATGATGGGGAAGTGTCATGGTTTAACCCCAGCTGGCAACTCAGCCCCACACAGCCACTCATCAACCCCCCTGGTGGGATGGTGGAAAGAATAGGAAGTGTTAACGTGAGAAATCTTGGGCGGATTGAGACAAATGACAGTTTGATAGATAAAGCAAAAGCTGTGCACAAAAGCAAAGCAAAACAAGGAATTGATTTACCACTTACCATGGGCAGGTGGGTGTTCAGATATTCCCAGGAAAGCAGGGCTCCATCACACATATCAGTGACTTGACAAATTCCACCACTCTGAATGCTCCCTTCTTCCTTCTTTTCCCCCCAGCTTTTTACACTGACAGTGACACCATATGTTATGGAATGTCACTTTGGTCAGTCGGGGTCAGCTGTCCCAGCTTTGTCCCCTCCCAAATTCTTGTGCAACCCCAGCCTCCTTGCTGAGTTTTGTTTTCTGGTCTTTGATGTATTACTGTATTACTGATGTTTACTTTGATGTATTGATGTAATGTCAATAATTGGATTAATTTTTGATGCAAAATACACCCCTACTAATGGAAATATTTATCATCATCATGCTTCTTTCAGTTTTCAAACTTAGGCTGTTGAAGAGAGGGCCAAGGTAATCCTGTGTATCTTGAGAGTGGGACAGAGAAAACATAAAGGCCACAGCAAAGTGCTTGCTCACCCACTCATCCCTCCACAAATTCATACTTTTCCTGATGAAGTGCTTTACAAAGTAATACTTTAGACCAAAAAGATTAAGCTTTCGAAATTAAGGAAGCAGCTGAGTCACAGCTTGGTGAGCAGTGGGTGAACAGTAACTGGGGAAAAAAAGCCTGTTTAATATCACATACAATACAAGATATTGTAGGAGACACTTGCATATTTAAAATATTGTACAATGGACCACCAACAGCCTATTCACATATATATACACATAAGTAAATTAGATGATACTTAATTTTCTCTATCTTTCAGAAGAATAAGAGGCTAGATCAACTCACTCAGAAGAAACATGATTCCCAAGAGTACCCAGAGCTTCAGTTCAAAGCTCAGATCAATAAAGTATTCCTGTGCCCTAGAATAAAGACTTGTAAATAGGTACTTGCCACCTGATTCTCTTTGTAATATAACCAGGGGGTATGTCTCAACAAGTGATAATTGGAAAACACCACATGTGAGAAATCACCTTCCTTCAGAAAGGAGACAGCCAAAAATAGAACTGAGCAGATCACAGCCCAGGGCACTCCAGGATCTTTCCACATGAATGAGAGCGAGTGAAAATGAAACGGCAGAATCAGAGCTGATGACAGCCTGTCTCCCTGCTAGATGTGACCTGAAAATGGATTTTAAAACATTTTCAACTACTATCAGAATTCAGATTGCATATCTTGGTTACCTGCACAGAAACATTTTAGAGGGAAATGGGTGGGTCTTTTTCTGGCCATGCCTTTTAGTAGGCATGAGATATCCCCAAACTCTCTGGCTTTATCTGTAATCTTTCTGTGACAAGCACTCCCATTTCACATTGAGCAAATAATTTTAGAAATAATGAAACTGCCATTTCCATCAGACATGAATACTGTGCTAGCCCTGGCTTGCTGCTGGAAAGCATAGTCCACTGTGCAGGTTGGAAGAGGTGGGAACAACAGGTTTCAAGAAAGCAGTAGGGTTTTAAGAGCAGGAGACCAAACCCAGCATCTGTTTGGTTTGGTACCCGCCTTTCAGCATGGATGCCTGCAGGTTTGGGTTTAACAAAATATGTCAGGTATCTGAGGGTCTTCCAGGAATGTGTCTGGACATCAGACTGACCACTACACAGGTATTTGTACATCAGGGCAATTTATTTCAGCATCAAGAACATTTTTGTTTCGCTTCTTAATAAAGTGTGAGGAGAATCATCAGAGATGCATCAGAGACTCCCACCATACCTAGCTGGATGGAAGCATAGTCCAAGGAAGCTGTGTTGCTGTCTAAGGTTATTTTAAAGAATGAACAAACATTTCATCCAATTTCCTGCTCTTTGACAGCAGTCAGATCCATTTCTCACTGGAGTTTTTCAATGTACCTGTTGAGCAGGATAGCCTGACTAGCAGAAATCTGAAGTGCAGGATTAGAGGACAGGCTTCTGTTACAGCACATGCCCAACTCACTTGCCTTCACCACACCACAGCTTGAGAGGAGAGTGACCATGGAGATGTCAACTGGACATGGAGACAATAGGCAAACAGCAGCTACAATAGGACAACAAAACAGGAAAAGAAAATAACAAACCACTGATCAGTGCTGAACCATGATATTCATCCAGCAGTCAATGCTCTGCCTAAGTCTCTTTAGAGAGCAAGTGCCTTCTGACTGCAACAGGCAAATTGTTCTGTCCTTTCTAAACCCTGAGAGCTACCACCATTTTTTTTCCTATCTTATTCAACATGCAAAATATCAAGGGATTGTCTTCCTTCTCTGTACTAGGGCTTTAATTATAATTTGGAATTTGCAGTGTTTGGTAGGTTTGTATTCCTGAGGAAAGAGGTGCTTTTCTGTGCTCCCTTCTCCAGTAGTGGTCATGGTGTGGGTGGTGGGTCAGGTGAGGAGGTCCCTGCTTGGACTCCCTCCTCCTCTGCCAGCCAAAGCAAAACGGCAGCACAAAAGTTTTAAAAGGCAGGAGGTCAAAGCTGCACATTAAATTTATCACTAGGCTGTTATTTTTATATAGTTGGGTCATCCATCACAGGGATGCTTTCTCTAAATGAGTGAAGCATGTGGCAAGCTGCCCTTACAGTTAAGGGCACATACAGAAATAAAACACCTTGTCCTAATTTTTGCCAGAAATCTCCAAGTATGGTGAGAACACAAGGAGATTTTTTTCTGACTCCCTTACTGTAGCTTTCTGTTTTATAATAACCCATCATTGAAGGTGGGACATCAATGAGATTCATTGCACATCATTTATCAAGTTTGCAGAGATACACAGAAGCCATCCCTTTAGGGATGGGAAGTTCTGATACTCAGAGAAATGAAAGTTAATATCTACTTTGCTGGTGTAATGGAAAATGTTATTACTTTCAGAAACATATTTCAAGTTGGAAGACAAGGGTTTTAGGCAGATCTTTTGGAGAAAATTGTGGTTTATTGAAAATAGATATAAAAGTAGATTAAGCCTCTTCCCATACATTAATGCAAAATATTTTGGAGTGTTCCAAGAGGTCTTCTCAGCTTATGAAAAATCTGATCTTATATAACTAATACTCAAGTTTACCAGGGGATATCCTACAGGTAAGCCCAGTGTTTACATTAAAGCAGCCTGAACACTGGGAAGTGTCTGTAACACCAGGCAAAAAAAAAAAAAAAAATGGAACTAGATAATTTGAAAATCCATTCTGACTGAAAAGTGTATGTGTGACAAACATCTGGCAAAAAATATCAAACACTGTAAAATGTTGTAGGAGTAGTAACTTCAGCAGAAAAACTGGAACTAATCTTGGAGACATAAGCACAGTTTTGTCTTCTGCTCTTCTGGCAGTGACTAGATAAGCAGGTAAGATTTGATACCATTAGCTGATAGATAGGTAATGTCTCAGAGGAAAAACACCATCCTCTGGTGTTATGTTCTGCTTACTTTCAAGGAACTTGAAAAGCAGAGAGGGAAGGACATCACCAGTGAACCGCAGCTGTGGTTAGTCTCCTCCTTAGACAGGATTCTCATCACCAAGAGGGTCTGAGATATCCTTCTCAGTGCCATGAACAGATGCAAAGGTAGGTCCAGCACAGCTCTGAATTGGGCTGTAGTTGGCACCACTGCTGGGGGAGTTGACTGTCCTGGATGCTGCTCTGAGATAGTGACAAAGTGCATCAGACCTGCATGAGCCTCCAGGAACAAACAGGCTGAGAAATTACAGCTTCCAAAAGGTAAATAGTGTCATTCTGAGGAGTATCAGGGAGTGTTTCTGGTTTTAATCTAGTACCATATATAATAAAGTCCTTCACTATAGGAAAACTGTTACTCCTCCCCAATGTTATTCTGAACAAATCTGTTCTGACACGTTCCCAATGGTCACCAATATGAACTCCTCTACACAACTGTCCCAGCTCCAGTGTACATCAATGCCACTGTCCTTGCCTTCACCCTGCAGGTCAGTCAGCATCTTCCTACACTCCACACATGGGCAGTACATGAATGGCTCCCTCCCAGAAAGCTTCCTGACACAGCTGTACTGGAACGAGATGTTTTCCTTCCCACTCCTCCTAAGACCAGAAGTACCAGGTTCTTCCATTCTTCCCTATGTTCCAGACAACAACAGATAGCGTTTTGTACCAGGGAACAGGCTGTGCAAAGAATGCTATGCACTCATGGAGGCTTTCAGCTTGACAGACAATCATAAAAGCTGGAATGCCATTTTAACACTGCTTCCATTGAACCTAAAAAAGAAAATGTCGGGGTCGGTGCTCTGGGAGTTTCCTCCCACCTTGCCTCGGCCAGCCCTGGCACCGGTGACAAGCAAGGTACAGCTGGGTGTGCGGACACACCTCGCTGATCCTGGGAGTCCTTGGCTAACCGCTGAGGGACTCCGGCGAGGGAAGAAAGGAGGACTCTGCTGAGGGTCTGCCACAGAAGTTTCCTGGCGCCTCAAGAGGAGCTACCTCAGCCTCAGGGTGTCCACCTCAGGAGAGCACAGACAGCCCTGTGACACTGACTTTTAACAGGGGGAGGAGTAAGGGGAAGGAACCAATCAGGGATACACTGGGAGTGGCTCTGGGTTGAGGGACTTCCCAAGGGACCAATCCTTGGGGGGAAGGAGGGAACTTCTTGGATCCTGGCCAATCACATGATGCTCTCCCTGGAACTTTCCAGACTCCAGGAGGGGCTCCAATGTGACTGAAAGGACCCAGGGGTAGGGTAACCAAAGATTGACAAATAACTGTAACAAGGGGTAAACCATAGAACAAACCACTAACATATATTTAACAAATGAAACTAAAAAACCACACCACTACAAGAAAACTAAGAGACAGTGTTTCATATAAGGAAAATACAGGAATGAATTATTTCGTGCTACTGGAACTGAAGTTGTGATGCTTCACTAAGCTAAGCATGGCCATGAATAACAGATCTGTGGCAGAAGTGACCTGGAATAGGAATTTATGGCCATGGAGAGACAGAAATTGCCACAAATGGTGGGAATCATAGAATCACAGCTATAGAATGGTTTAGATTGGAAGGGACCTTAAAGATCATCTCATTCCAACATCCCTGTCACAGGGAGGGACACTTTCCAGCTCAATGCCTTGTCCAGTTTGGTCTTGAATGCTTCCAAGGATGGAGTCTCCACAACTTTTCTGGGCAACCTGTCTCAGCACCTTCACAGAAAAGAATTTATTCCTTTTATATAATCTAACACCCTTAGAAGCACAGCTCCATCATCAGGAATTTGGTGTCTCCTGTCACTGGGAGTTGCCACCACATTCTTAGTGTGTGGATGACCTTGGCCTCTGGGATTTCAAATGAGGACTCCAAAAAAGCTAGTTAACCTAAATCCAAATCAAGCAACTGGACAATTACTTTGAAAGTTTTGTCACATATCTAAATTACACGGGAGCATTGTTTAGATGTGGTCTAACTAGCTGGGTGAAGAAACCTGAGAAAATTCTTTTGCCTAGAAGACCTTTCAGATAGAAGAACAGAAGAGAAAGTGAATAGAAGGAGTCTCACAATCTGTTTTGTATACAACTAAATCTCTCCATGGCAAAGAAAGCATATGGTATGAATGCAGAAACTCATTAGTGCAGACCTCTGGGAGACACTATGATTAAGCAAAACAGAGCCAGATGAACATTTGAGAGAAACAACAAATTGCCAATGTTGGAGAAAAATAACTAAAAGCCGTATTACTGCAGTCGCAAACTCACAAAAAGGATATTCAGGAATGTAATTTCTGGGAAATTCCTTTTCTGAGAAAGGTTTCTGGCTTTTTGAGACCAATCCAGACATGGAGGGATGGTTAGCTCAGTCCTCAGTGATGAAGCAGGGAGATATTTAGGTTGTGAGCAAGGAGCTGATGATATTTTTCTGTGGACTGTTTCCACCTCATAGACTTTAAATATTTCAAGAATGTAAGAGCCTTCCCTGGGTTGCTCAGATTCTTGGTCCTTTTTACAGTGAGATCTTCTGAAATTAAAATACCCTTGCAGAAATGTCATGAAGACAACTATCCTTCCACTTCCAGAAGGGAATATGGAGTCACAACAGAAGATTTGACCTCACACATATCCTTCAGGCACCAGGAAATTAACTGCTTTAAATCTTTTCCTGGCTTTTTGCCCACTGTTACATGGCTTTCATCAAGAACTGATACCTACCAGACAACTGAGCTTCTATACCCTAAACCTGAAAAAGCTCTAATTTAGCTGATTGAAGGAAAAAAAATTATGGAGGAAATACAATTTGTAGGGGACTAGTTTAAATGCTAGCTGCTTCTATGACATTTAACTGGAAGCTGTGGAGGATATGTTTTAAACATGTACAGACTACATTATCGTGATGATATATCAAATTATATATTCTGCAATCAAATATGTTGTGCTTTGCTATTTGTATCTTTTGGTTAAACTGGATTTCTCGATCCTGTGTTTGGAACAGAATTCTTTTGAACAACATTAATTAGAAGCTAAAGCTTTCAAATAATATATGGTTTTTATAGTAGGTTTGTGCAATGACCTTCAAAGACTAATTTTTTTCTTTAAAGTCAGACTCAAGTTTACTGTAGCATTTTAAGTGATGTTGTTGTATTTAAAACTTGGTGCCAACTTGTAACTTCTCCATTGGAGTAGGTGGAAAAGAATCATGGATGAGCATTCATTACTCCCATCTGTGTAACTTTCAGATGAGAACAGCTTGATTTTTGCTTAGAAGTACCTTGTCTTGGTACTCTAGTCAAAGCCTTTCCCAAGTGATGAAGACCTTTGACCTTTCCCATCGATTGTGTATCGATGCCTTTGGTGCAAGGACTCTGTCTTAACTGTGAGGCTCCTGGTGAGATGATCTCTCCACCCTGCTCCTCACCTCTGCCACTGGCAGGTTGTTCTGTGATGGGGAACGGAGTAGTGGCTCTCCCGTGCAGCTGTGATGTGCTTGAGGTGATGGGATGTAGGAGAGGAATATCAGGGCACACAGCTCAGTTGTCTTCACAGGGTTCTCTCACATGGGCTTCACCCTGGGTAGGCACAATTGGGCTTTCTAGTAGGACAGGCTTTGAAATTCCTCTGCTGGAGGGGAAGGAGGAGAGTGGAACTTCGAAGTCCAGGTGGTTTGCCAAGTGCTGTTCATGGAGGAGTGTTTATACTTGCACAGTGCATCTCTGAGGAAAATGTCTGCTTCTGTGGAGCTGGCAAACCCTGAGTCTAAGGCTGCCAGGGAGCTCTTGGCAGCTCACAGCTGACTACTAGACTTGGGGCCACTGTATAACAGCATCCATTTTTCCTCTGGGCAGAAGAACACTCAGGCCAAGATTTTGACCTGTGTAGCCAGGAATGGTGTGTTTCATCCAGTCACTACACTACTGCAATCCAGCAGTTCTGGTACCCTTCTCACGCACTGCTGCCTGCCTCAACCAGGCACAACCACTGATGCCATGTCCCATTTTCTTCACAGATCACAAGTGCTGCCTTGCCATTTACTCAGGCATTTTGCTGCTGAGCTCCTCTTACCATGAGAAGAAAGTGTGAAGTTCAAAAAAATTACTGTTGTTTTTTACTAAAACAACAGACATTAATACAAAAATAGAAGTACCACACTTAGGAGATAAGAGCGTGTAACCATGAAAATCTAGAAAGAGTAGTCTCGCCTTTCCTTCCAGTATGGTAAGCATGTTTTGGTTGTGGTTTTCCACTGATGATGCTTTATTTTGCACATGAGGTAAGAGTGTGCTTTGCTTTGCAGTATGGAAGACCTATGAGCGCACATAACCTTGGTTCCAGAAATCTTGTCACAGAAGCACAGGATCAATTAGGTTGGAAAAGACCTCTGAGATCATTGAGTCCAACCTATGACCAAACACCATGTGAACTAGACCATGGCATGAAGTGCCACATCCAATCTTTTCTTAAATACCTCCAGGGACTGTGACTCCATCACCTCCCTGGGCAATCCATTCCAATGTTTAATTACCCTTTCTATCAACATCTTGCCCCTCAAATTAGGCGGAAAACTTTGTTACTGCTGAAAACCTGGGCCTCCGGACGACAGAAACAGAGAGGGGTTTTGAGGAAAGACCACAGAGACAGCATGTTCATGTTTGAACTAGTGATCCTTTGAGCAGGTGGGTAATTTTCTCATAGCCTTGTCCCAGCAGCCAGACTGAAGGCCCCGTCTCATCCACCACCACAGCTGGCAGATTTTATGTCTCCACCTTGTTTGCAATGAAAACTCAACAGTTCTCTCACTTTCAGTCCAGCCTTAGGGAATCAGAGTCCTATTGCTCCATTTCACATACGCCCAGCACATCTGTCTGGATTTGGTACCTGCTGTATTTCCCTCAGGGCATGAATGATCTGCACATCACACTGAGCCAGAAGGGTCCTTCCCTAACAGAAATGGCACTACTAAGTCATAATAATAAAGTACCATGAATGCAAAATAATTTCATGTAAGGCTATATGTGCACCCCTCTTGCTGGATTTAACATTGTTCTCTGGGGAAGGCTCATCCTCCTCTTCCTCAGCTCTGTCTGTTGAAAGTAACATGCATCAGCCTCCAGGGAACAGCTCTTGCCCAGTCAGGTCAGGAGTACAAGTGAGATCTTCCTGCGCAGCTGTATGCACTGGGGCCTGAGCTGCTTGCTCAGCTGTGCCTCTCCAAAAGCAGCTCCTTGGTGATCAGCAAAACCTGTCCAACACGCCAATGGTCATGTCAGAATAACACAAGAGAGATGGGAATGATGGTGGCTTTGCTGCTGACATGAGGATTATTTAAATATTCCTGATAGATTCCTCTTGCCTGCGGTGGGTCTGCTCTTTTTGGGCTTGATTTTTAATTTTTTTTTTAGCAGAGAGCCTCTCTATAATTCTACAGGCTCAGTGGTGAAGGCAAGAGATCCCAGAGGTCTCAGCCCCAGCTCACACCCCAGGGAGCAGCCTGCCACAGTTAATGAACTGGAACTGCTTCTCACAGATGTGGAGATGAAACAGCAGTGGAAGCACTGGTGTCTCCTGCACTTATTTCAGTCTCGAGACATGATCAAGGCTGCAGCTTATGTTGCTAAGTAGCTGCCACCATAACAAATCTTTATGTGCCTTTTGTAGCTCATTGCTGCCTCCTTCAGTATAAGCAGGACGAGGTGCAAGTTTACATTCACGTAATTACAAAATGCAAAATGGTACCATTAGTTTATTTTCAGGGTCTCTCATTAGTTACTTGACCAGAGAAACATTCCTAAGCATCAAATTTGGCTTTGAAATCCAAATGCTAAGCTGCTTCTCCTTCTATTTTTTCTTATAACATTGACTGTGGTTTCTTATTCCTTAAACATCAGCATTTCTTTTATTTTGGAGATTAGTCCCATAGTCAAGAAATATGAGAAGCAGCTTAATTTGTACAAAGACAAATTTAGCTGAACTTTTCTGCAAAAATGCTCAGCAGTGGAACATTTTATGGTAATCTGATCCCTTCGTTTCAGAGCTCTCAGTCCAGTGTGATGTGTGGTACATGCTGCCTGTGAATTGACTCCAGTTCTGGCTTCCTCTCCAGTAACGTGAAGACTGGATATATTAACTTTCACAAAATGAACAGAAAATTAGTGCAGACACATCTGCTGGCAGAGGCTGGGCTTGGGCTCTGTCATAGAAATACCTGATTTCAGGGAGAACTTTCAACATCTGCCTTGGAAAAACAGAATATTATTAAGTGGTGTGCAAGCTGATGATGAACAGGCCATTACAGTTTTAGCCAGGGCTGGGACTCCTGAATTCAAACTGCAAGTTTGTGCATAATTTTCTTAGACTGATTTAACACACATGCAAAGTTGGCACAGCCATATGAAAAAGAAATCCTCACTTCCTTCTCTATTCTCCTGCCTAGTGCTCCTTGTGTTATGCTGGCACAAGTTTCTGTGTGGCTGCCCAGTGCACAGGATGTAGAAATTGATCCAGCTGGGGAAAAAAAAAAGTGTTTCTTTTGGTGGGTTTTACCCTGAATCAGTTCCCAATATCCCCAAACCTAGAAAACTAAACTGTACAATAATTGCCAGCAGTACCTGGGCACTGCAAGGCAGGGAAGGAGAAGGTGTTTCATGAACTTACCAAGACAGTTTAATTTAGAGAGGAGTCCCTGCATTGAGAACACTACTGGCTTTAAACCCCCATCTGCTCTAGAAGGATCCCAAGTGTCATGAGCAGCTCTGTGTTTCTCATCACATGTATTCTTGATCAGTGTCAAACATTTATAAACATCCATGATTAAAGGTCAACCATACACCCTCAATTATTTAGTGTTAGTTTCAGGCTATGTTATGATGTTTAATGTTTTTATTGAAAAGAATAATTAGGCAAACAAGAAAAGCAGGGGGGGAGCTGGGAAAGGGGAACACTGAGACTTCAGCTCATGACAACCAAACTACCTCTTGTATCTTTCCTGGCTGCTGGGGAATATCTAGGGCCAAATGAAATTGGAGGGTGTGTTCTCCCAGGAAGTTTCTAGCACTTTATTCTACTTATAATACCACACTAACATTAGTGTTTGGCTAATATGAGTATTTTCTCTGACCTGAGATTTTGGAATTTTTTTTATTCTGCATAAAGAAGTTTTAAGCTAAAACAAATATAAAAGCAGCTCCTGTTATAAGAACTAGAAAAAATCTTCATTCTACCTCCTGTCCTTATCTCTCCCATGGCTTTACTAGACCTTCAGAGGTCAGCAAAAAATGCAAAAACTGTCCTTTCTTCCTTGTGTGTTAGGACAGTTTATTTCTTGGTAGTTCAGCTTTTCTATATGTTCATGTTGTAGAAATTCACAGTATATACTCCAGCCACTTCCTGGAGGTGAAACAGAACAAAGGTCTGAAAAAGCACAAAGATAAACACAACTACTTGAGGAAAGATGTACAGCCTATGGATACTTAAGAGGTTTAGAAACAGAAAAATTTACCTTAACGGGCTAAAAAAAGTAGTATTAAGTACCCTCCTCCCAAAAAAGTAATATTAAGTACCATGACACAGACTCAGGTGTAGCAGTGGAGCAATAGGGAGTGAAAAATAACCCTTGGAAATTTGACTTCCCTTGATTTACCATTGTAGGATGTCAGCTGGAATGACCCAAGCAGAAAAGGTAATTTCATGCCCACAGGAGATGGGCACAGATCAACATCCTCAGCACCATATACTCAACCATCGAACAAAGTCCCTGAAGCAAAGTTGCACACAACAGCTGCCAGGTCATTGCCTTACAAGCTGGTTTAAATCATATCTTGTAAGAAAGAATCCTCTACTCATACCCTTCCCAGATACAGAGCACTACTTAACCTCTAGCTGTAGATAACATTACCTGCCTTCTTCCCTTCCACCCCAGATGGAATAGAACAGAGCAGTGTCTTCAAGGTGATCACACATGTAGAGCAGGAATTCATTCAACAACTGTATCTCACTGAATACTTCCTTAGATTTCTGAACAGTTCCCTATTTTACACACTAAGGAGGAGTAATTAGGAAAGCAGGGCATGCGTAGTACCCCAGTGTGAGCAGTTGAGCTTTGCAAACAGAACAAAACTGCCACCAACGGGGAGCACAGAGAAGCATTCACAGCAGTTCCTTCCCCTCACTGCTGCAGTGCAGCACTACAGTCGAAGGCTCTAGAGCCAATCCAGCCTGACTGGGAAGCAGTGAAGTAATACTCTCGATCAAATCTAAATCCCTCCCAAGACAGCTTTCTGGAGAGATGTTACTCACTGAGCTGTGACAAAATGTCTTCCTGCTATCCAGTAAACACTAAGTGAATGCTTATGGTTAATTTCTATAAAACCATTTTGACATTTGTTTGAGGAGGAACTGTAATGAAATGCAGATGCTGTACTTCTTTACCAAGATATTGAAGGCACTTAAAGAAAACCCAAACCAACAGCAGTCATAGAGAAAACAATGAATGCTGTGAAACAGACAGCTCTTCTCCATCTCATCATTTGTGTCCACAAGAGAAAAGGGAAATATCCTTCTTGTACTCACAGGAGCTATATAAGAACACCAATGCTCTATCACCATTCCTTAGACCTCATTCAACAGCTGATCAATGCATTACCACAGCGCCTCCTTTCCAAGAAATGCAAGACTGCTGGTACTACTTTTAAGCCACGGTCAGAACTAGTAACAAATCCTGTATGTGATAAAGCAGAGCTTGCATTCAGTGCCCCAGATTAGTGTCACCAGGCATATGTTTGAGCAAAATCAACTTGTCATGAGTGTTGATCACAGTGGTGCAACAAAGAGCCAAATTGGAGATAAAACCATACCAGATTATTAATAGAAAGAAAGCCAGAAAAGCTTTCATCCTAGTCCGAGCACCCAAATTCCCACACTTCCCTCTCACAGAGCTTGAACCAAAGGAGTGAAGGTCACTTTTCCAGTGCTGCACCTGCACACACACACTTGGGCTAGCACAGGACAGACCAGCCTGCATCCCACAGGAATTCCAGAACACACAGGATGGGCCTGGCTGCTTCCACAAGTCACTCAAAGGCAGGACAGTTCCTTGTGTGTGGAGCCCAGACTAAGTCAGCTCAGCCTAGGTCAGTCAGAATTCACTGCCCCTATTTATAAACTCTAGAGGTAACCAACTCACTCCATGTGCTGCAACCACAGGCTTGGATTCAAGTGCCTGGATATACCAGGAGCAGCATGCAACTTCAGAGGCACTGACATACATGCAGAGGCAATTCCAGAAGCAAGTGAACAGCAGAGCTAAAAGAATCCAAGCTGGATATGTTCTGGCATTCAGAAGGGACAGGCATGTAGATGAATAACATTTTAAAGAGAGTCCCCCATAATTTTCCACACACACGTTCCTAGCACAGAATCCTTGAACAAAAGCACAGTACAGCCAGTAGAGTTACACTTCCTTCCTAGTGGCAAGAAATCTATTTACATATTCAAATTTAACCTTTTGAAGAATTGTCTTTCCATACTTAATACCAAAATAACCAATCTCTTAGTGCTCACTCTCTCCTACATAAATGGGAGGTGTTCAAACAACATACAGAGCTAATACATAACAGCTTATAACACAACTTTTATTAGAAAAGTTATACATAACAGCATCAACTATTTTCAAGAATATTAACCTTGAAAAGCAACAAAAACAGACTAAAAATGTGTAACAAGAAACTAATGACCTTTTCTATAATTAAACATTCACGTTATCTACAATGTCTCTTTTTACAAAGGGGAAAATTATGGTTTTACAGGCACATCATGTTGAAAATAAAGCTGCAGTAACTTTACACAATTAACTTTTTCAAGGATTATTAAAACATGGTCATTATGTAGTCTCGGAGTTTTTTAAACATTCACATAATTTTACAGTTGAGTATACACTGAAATTTCAGAGTCCCAAAATTATTTCACGAAAGTGCCAACATTAAAACCAGAACCTTCAGTGTGAATAATTTTGCCCTAAAAAAAGTTAAGACAGGTCTCCATAATCAACATATTCACATAATTTCTGGTGCTACCTGGTCAAACAGTAAAGCTTCATTCTTTAGAAATAATATCAAACCGGATTTCTTTCATAAAACTGATAAAATGTTTTGAACATGGGAGTGTACATTATCAGAAAAAATTGACACTAAAACCATAAATATATCCAAAAAGCCATTAACACAATTAAGTGGAACTGTGCCCATCTGTACTCTATATTCAAAATTCGTTGCCCTTCTGGTACAGGTGCTATCTGAATTTAGCAATTTTTCTTATTCTTACTGTCAGATGCCTGCTTAATAAAAAAATCAGATAATTTACAATCTAGAAGTCTGTTTTAAAAAGTTTGGAGTTTATATACAGCTCTAACAAACCTAAAGCATTATGATTTCTTAAATGGTTAAATGAAATTACTAGTTTTCATGTGTCACTTATTAACAGTAATTAGCCATTATCAGTAGTGGACCATAACAAGGTGATAAGTGAAAAGGAATGTTTCATCTAAAATGCTTCACGTCCTGTCCTTTCATCTATCATGTAGAGGAAGTGCTTTCCACAGACACTCATTTCCCCTTAGCATCAAGGGCTACAAAAATCTGACTGCAAAAATGCAGTGACACAGCAAGCTGACATATCAGGCACTACCTTTCATATTGGCAGCTTTAAGAGACCCACGGTATGCACAAAGATCTAGAGAAGGGGAGAAAAAACTACTACTATGAGAAGCAGACCGAACATTTCAGATGGGTTTGGCAATGTTTTTGATCAGACAAAAGGTTGGCCATTCAGATTTACTTGTGTAGGTTCAAAATATCTCTATTGAATCACCTAGTCAAATTATTTTAAGACATTTTCATTGATACTCAACATCACATGCACCAATATTGCACACAACTGCTCTGAGCTGCTAAAACAATCTTTATCTGGGCGCTTGAGATGTCTGGTTTCTGCAGCTGGAACTCAAGTCACCCAACCCAGCCAGCAGTTTCACTAAAATTTTGAGTGGTAAAGTTAAAATACAAACCCCAAAATAACCCCAAGAGAAAACCAAGGACTTTATACAGACAATAAAATCTAAATTTTCTGCAATGGTCTGGTGGGCCCTACGGACGGGGCAATACACGCGCACTGGCGAGACGAGCGCTAGCTCAGCTCTAGGGAACCATTCAGATAATGTGAAACCTGGGACCAGGGGTGGCAATGATGTCACTGTAGGGCTCCTCCTGTGTCAGCTCTATAGCTTGCTGCTTCTTCAGTACCAGGAAACTGTAGAACTTTGCAGCTGCTTGTTTTCTATTCGTATTTCTGCACAGCTCAAGCAAACTGATAGATTCTGCTCCAGTCTTAGCAAGAGCTCTCTGAAAAACACAACATTGATACCACAAGTTAAATAGAGAACAACACAAAAACAACGAGGTCCCTTGGCAAGATTCTGTTTGTTGTCAACCCCAGGACACTGAGGGATTCAGAAGAATGGGAACATTACAACATGTACATAAAAATTTCTTTATGCATCTTAGCTAAATGAAACCTAGTAGGCTTCCCAGAGATGTGTGAAAAATCATTCTTAAATCTGCTGAATGTATTACAGAAACATCATTGTAGAGCACAAGATTTTATTTCTGCAGCAATAGCTACCCAGTCTTTTTTGTCTACAGGACAATTTTTTTCTAAATAGGAATAAAATAAAAAAAAAATCAAGTTTTATTTCTTAAAATAAATGTAATTTCAAGAATAATAAAGTAACATTTCAAGAGCTAACGTTCTTCAGAAGATGCATATGTGAAAGGTGAAAGCCTGTTTATTTCTAAAACTACTCTGTCTTAAACAAAGTAAACAAAGTCACTTAGATTTTCTCAAAGTCTTGGCAAAAATATATATTAAAAAAAAATCATGATAATACATCTTTTTGCTGGCCAGGACAAGAAGTGTTCGATTTAAAGAAGAACTGTCTGCCCTGGAATGAATTTCAACCAGATGAAAAGATATTTGGCTGGCCAAACCAAATCACTTTATATTAATCAGATCTTAACTCCCAATCTCATTGCAGAATTAATGTTTCAGCCATCCAATGTGGTACACTGGGTACACAGAAGAAAGAACTGAAAGAATCTAGTTATGGCCAAAGAGAATTCCAAAGCTCTCTTCAGAAACTGTGATAAAACATTCAGAGAGGAAAACATGACACAACACTACCAACTCAACATCTATATACCTCAGAAGTTATTTTTAAGCTATTTTTTATTTTAATCAGTTGTACTGATCTGGTCTGGGACAGAGTTAATTTTCTTCACAACAGCTTATATGATGCTATGTTTTGCATCAAGTAGGCTGGAGGTGCACGAGAAGTTGGGAGAGGCCACAGCCAGGACAGCAGACCCTAACTGGCCAAAAGGATAATCCATGCCACGTGGCATCGTGCTCTGCATTTAAAGCTGGGTGAGAGAAGAGACAGGTGTGTGACCATTTGGGATGTGGCATTCAGTGACAGCCAGGTCTCACAAGTTGCCGAAATGTTTAAGGGAACAAAGGAGCTACAAAACCAGCCTGAAAGGCAAAGGCAGTCCAAGAATATGTGGAGGACAAACAGAGACCGATAAGCAAAGGAACAGTTTGCACTTCAGTTCAAGGTGAACATTGTGGTGATCAGCCAAGTCACATTTCCAGGTTTTAAGTGATTCAGCTTCTCATGGCATTCAAGTTTTCAAACTAGCCTAGCTAGGAAGTAAATATCCTGTACAATGGTGTTGTTATCCCTAGATCCTCATGGATGTTTGCCTAAAGACACATAGCAAAGTCAGAGGTGCCATGGTTTCATTAAAAATACAGTCAATTATTTTAAAATTTAAATTTCTGGGAATCATAGTTGCACACCAAGTATGAACTTCAAGGTGGAAAAATATTTAAGTAAAAAATTTTACTTCAAATGTTCTCTGAACAGTAAGTGACAATTATAAAAGCACAGAGTCAATTTTAATACAATTATTTGATACAGATGTAATCAACTACATGCATTCTTCCCCCTCTAGGACAACTGGTATTTTATGCTGCAACATTGACTGCAAAGAGAGCTCCTTCTTGACCTTTTAACTCGGCTCAAAAGCATCAGTGGACACACTCAAAAGCTACTTTAAGAGAAAGCAAATGACCATGTGTACCTGAAGGCCATGGAGCATTTGCTGAGTCCTCTTGTTCCATCTCCTTTCTTCTTGATCCTGATCACCCCCAGTGCCGTCTTCTTCCTGGAAGCAGGTGTAAAATGAAAGACATCAATGAAGTTTGTTCTGTTTGTTACCACAGTATATTAAATACTGTAGCTAAGAGACAACTTAAGTTATCCCATTTGAGGACATGGCTGATTTTCTTGCATAAAGCTACTTTCATTAAGTAGCATGAGCTATTTAAAATGAACCACACTATTAAGTTCAAAAGTTCTTATCTAAGGCATTGCAAACATACAGAGTGGTTTAATCAAGCCATGGGTGAGAACAGAAGAACACTAATTCAAAACAGAACATATATGGAATTAACAAAATTAAATAATGTAAATATTATTAAATGGTCATGAAATAATTTAAGAATTACATTTCCAAGGTCTATTAATAAGGACAGACAAGTTATTTCTTATGCCTTTTACTGAATCCACAGTCAAACATTCATCCACTTCTGGGAAACACACAAACTGATTCTACACAGAGTTCTTACTTCTTCTTCTTCCTCCTCCTCTTTCTCCTTTTCCTTCTCCTTCTCTTTTTCTGGCAGAAGTTCTAGCTCTGGTATTAGCTGGCAGATGTTTTGGGGCTCCTCTGGAGGCATTTCTACAGGTGGTATTTCCAGCTGCTGTGATGGTGGATGCTTTAAGAGCACACAGTACAGTTAAACAGTATCATTTTGTCAGTTTTACAACAGAATGATGGTGCTACAGACCAGTTTAATAAAATCCAAGTATTTAATATTAGCCATTTGTCAGAATTTTTCATTTTTGAAAACCAAAAGCAATTTTGTTTTGCTGTCCATATGTGTATTTTCAATCCTTTAGATTCTACTTAAACCAAAAATAATACCACTGTAAAGTAAAAAGTCTTTCCAGTAACTTCACTTATGCCACCATCCAAACTACTGATCTCTTTCCTTGGATCAGCACATGCAAATTTAAAATCCCCCATCACCAGATGCAATGCTACATGAACACACTTTAACTCACTGGAACCAGTCATCTTCAAAATATCAAAATGCTGTTCTCATCAGTACAAACATGAAGGAATTAAAACACTGGGATCTGCAGTTTCTGAAAATGTAAGAATTGCTTTGCTGCTGAAGTATATTCTCAGAAAATATTTAGGCCAAGAGGAAAATACAGAAAAGCAATTTAATGGGATTTAAATTGACAGTTTTAATAAAAAAAACAGTAGACAGTTTTAATAAAATTAATACATGGTATTCTCCCCCCGAATTTATAAACATTAAGTGCTTGCCAGTAAAGTTATCCTGACACCTGAAACTGTTTCTACACATACCCTAAAATGGCTGAGCAACTTCGGATGTAGTCACACAGCAGGTATAACTACACGCTGTAGTTGCTGGAGGCCTGACCTGGCCTCTAAGATGATCACAGAATTCCCAACACACCAACACCCCCAACTACACCGACTTAGCACAGTCGATGCCAATTTCACCCTGTGCCATGGCCAAGAGGAGCAGCAGCTGCCACCCTAACAAGATCATGTAACATCTAGTAGCCCCGTTCTAGTGGACAACATGTTAGCCAAGAAATGTGAATAGTGAGGTTAAAAAATGCACAAATATGAGGCACAGCATAAACCAGGACTGTTCTCACCCTGCAAGCATTCATTTTGCCTATTTCCTTCCTCTCCCCTTCAGAAAAAGTCTCCTTTCACACTGCATCACAGCTAATGTCTATGAGTACTCACAACTAAACCAGGAAATCTCTTTAAAGTTTTTCTTTGAATTCTTAAGCCTGGAACACGAGGACTCCCTCAAAAGACATTTATGCAGCTAGCACAATCCTTGCTTCATGGAAGCTGTTCATATACATTTACCAAGCAGAACCTGGTAAGCAATACACTAGACTCCTTGAAGACTTTTACTGGAGGAAATAGTGTAATTTCTTTATTCTAGCAGCATTTTAAACGTTTCAGTAAGATTTTCACCTAACAAAGGCACCAGAATGACTACCCAGGGACAAATATTCTGATACTACCACAATGAATCTCAAAGGACCATCCAAAGCTAGGGCCTCAAATCTGTGTCCTTTCCTACTCAAAGACACTGCCCGCTTCTCATTCCCCACAAAAGCACAGCAAGAGCTTACTCACAGGTAACACTGGCTCTGGTTCAACTTGCTGCAGTTTGCGTTTCACACCGGTCTGAGCTGGCGGCGGTGGCATAACCGATTCATCCAGGTTGGTTCTGCTGCCTTCCATCATCGACTCCTGCAAACGGCTTGGCTCTTCCAGAATAGGTTCATCTGTATTCCACAACAAATCTTCTTTTAGATACTTAAGAATGTAATTAGAAACTGTACTGAAGTCCAACCTGCTATAAGAATTGAGCACTCTCAAACAGCCTGCACTTTTAATCCACTGGTCCAAACAATTCCTAAGCATCCCCTATTTCTAGGAAAAAAAGTTGTTTTATGTCACAGGTTGTACATCAAGCTAAACAAACTAAACTACCATTACAAAGCTCATTGCTTCATACATAATCTTTGATGACTTAATACAAAGCACAGATAAAGGAGAAAAAAATGCTCCAAGGGAAAGCAAAGCATCTTTGACAAGACACAAACCAATGACATCTCGTTGCTGCTGCTGCTGTTGCTGCTCCTCTCTGGGAACCTCTGGGTTTTCAAAGTCTTTAAGGAACTCATCAAGATTGTCAGCTTCTCCACCTTTCCTCCTCTTTCTCAGGTCTTCTGGTACCAGAGGTGTAAGACAGCGAGTAAAGAGCTACAGAGGAAAGGTTACATTATTCACTATTGCAGTTCTCGGTGTCCTTTTATTTCATTATGGATCAAGTAATCATGGGCCATCTTTCTTAGTTTTTAAGCTCCTCTCCAACTAAATTATCTTCTAAAAAGATAATTTATTTTTGTAATTAATAACAGCAACGTTTAAAATATTTACCTTAGTTATTTTAATGTTTTTTCTTCCAATTATGAATACTGCCACGACTCTATCAATATTTATATGTAATGTTTGCTACACATGAGGCACAATCCTGAATAGTCCATTTAAAAATGAACTTGCACAAATTACCTTTAGTAGCCTGTTATTCCACAAAGGCTGTGCAGGCAGAGAGAAAAGCTTTTCAACTCCACCGGTTTCTTTCCACATCATCAATTTCTTAGTAGGAGGTGCCAAATCCAAAGTAGTAACAATATCAGAGTAGTCACTTAATTGGGCTCGAATAGTCTTGCTGTCCAGTTCTTTCACACTGTCCACAATCAACTTTCTCTTCCTCTTTGCTTTGGTTTCCTTGACTGTTGAGATTTTAACAAGCAATGAAGGTTAGCTCAAATAGGTACCATGCTGTAGAAGAATCCTGCAAGTTCTCTATAGGTCTTACATGCTCATGTATAAAGCTGCCTCAAGAATCTAAGGCAACACTAGCTTTAGGAAGATTAAAACCTACGTGCAATATAAAATGTCAAATACTATGAATGCTGTCCCATAACCTACAAATTCAGTGGATTTCAATATACCTAAGTCTCAATGTCCTCTGTCCCATTACTTGCTTGTTAGGCTGGTGCAAACACTGGCCACTGAGTCAAACAGAGGATGGAGCACCTCTCTTATGAGGACAGGCTAAGAGATCTGGTTTCATTTGGTCTGGAGAAAAGGGAGCTTTGGGATGACCTAATTGTGGCCTTCCAGTAGCCAAAGGGAGTCTACAAGAAGATGGAGGAGACTTTTTACAAAGACATATAGTGACATGGTAAAGGGGGATGGCTGCTAACTGACAGAGAGTAGGTTCAAACTAGGTATTAGTGAGAAATTCTCTACTCTGAGTGTGGTGAGGCACTGGAATAGGCTGCTCAGAGAAGTTGTGGATGTCCCATCCCTGTCAGTGTTCAAGGCCAGGCTGGATGGAGCTCTGAGCAACCTGGTCTAGAGGAAGGTGTCCCTGCCCATGGCAAGAGAGTTGGAACTAGATCTTCATGATCCCTTCCAATCTCAGCCATTCTATGACACTAATGACAGATTTAGAATACCACACCCACTTTTTCTCCTAAGTCCTACCTGAGCTTTGGCAAAGTTAATATGGGTGGCTGTTTTAACTGTAGACTTCTGACCCTGTTCTAGGATAACATTACTGTGCTCACAGCCTGGTACTCTGCAGCAGACCCTGAGGCTCTGGCAAATGCTGTCTCTGCTGGTCCCAGCAGATGAACTGGTCCCCTGCTGCCAGCCTGCCACGAGAGGGCAGTGCCAGGGCTCTCCCACTGGCCAAGCAGGGAATCAGGGCCTGGAGCACAGTCTTTTATAAAAGCATAGGACAAGCTACCTTCTTTACAGATATTAGTTTTTTAATAAAGCAGGGGTCAGTATATAATGAGCCAAATATATTGTCAGTTAAAATAAGCAAGTTTCTTGCACTAAAGAAAAAGACAAGGAAAATCCCTACTTAGCAGAAATGCAAATACAAAGGTGTACCTCCTGAAATCGGCAATTCATTAAAGCTACAAATCACTAGAACAGCACTTGTTCTCAGTGTAAACAGTCACTCCTGCCCTTCAAACATAGCTTATCAAGAACTGTGCTGCACTACAGATACTACATTAGAATTAAAGACATGCTGAGCACCTTCCAATTCAGTGCATTTCAACCAGCATGTTTATCTAAAGCTACAGTATCATGCTGTTACATGCCCTGACTGCAGAAACTACAAACTAGTGTTCTCTGACACCATTCATGTAAGCTACTTCTCTGGAAAGTACTAGAGGGCTACTATTAGAATAAAAGGAATTCAGAACTTGATCCCTGGTTTCTCTTCCAAGTGAGATGCAGAGTCAGCAGCAGTGCTAGACATTCATTCCCACTCCATCAGGCTAAGGTGGTCTCTGACAAACTGTGTAAAATACTCCCCAACAGCTCACTCACCCGTTATGTCAATAGGCTCCAGAGCAAAAGCCTCCTCTTCATTGGGAACGAGCGTTGTCTGGTCAGTCATGGTTGGCAATGGCTCCACCGGATCCACAGAGTCCGGGCTGTCCGGGCCTCCCACTGCCAATTACAACAAGAACCTTGCACTAGGTCAGAACATTAACAGCCTGTGCTGCCCCTCCCATCCACTCCTCCACACCTTCAGGTGGTTCACCACATTTCATACTTTTGAGCTTAGTATGCTTTTAAGGAATTAGAATCCAAACGACATGAGTTGAAAGTAATTCCAGATCTGGTACCAGATCATACTCACTCGATACATTATCATCATCATCCATATCGTCATGGGGAGGCTGCTCTGGCATCATTACTCCACTTTCTGAGAGTGCAGGTGGGTCATCGAAAATACCACCATCATTATTACTGAGAAGTTTGTCATCTGAAGCAACCATATGAAAGAATCAGTTTTGCATCCACAAATTAATGAAATAAGTATAGACAAACTTACAGAGAAGTACAGACAAGTTTATCATAACACAGATGAAGATAGTGCAGAAGTTAAAAACCAGTACTTTCAATGCTGACGTAGAAGAAAGTAGCAGTGCTCTTTGAAGGGGCATTTAAGCTCTAATTCTGAGCTTACAGATAACCTCTATTACAATATACTTGCCACACATTTGCATCTTACATCTAATTTTTTAGAACTTTGTTTTAAATATGCCAGCACTTAATATGCTGTGAGTCATCTATACTGGTGTAGTACTTACAAACTGGAATTCCATGTACAAGGCATAACTTTGACAGGGATCTTGGCAACAAAGGAAACAAATTCCCCTCATCTACCCAAGAAATCATTAATTAAGACAAGAGGTAGGATAGAGGAAAAACAAATTTCTCAAACTTACCCAATATTCCACCATCATTTCCTTCTCCAAAATTATCATCTTTGTACTGGTCTTCATATTCCAGGTGATTAGATTTCTCATTGAGGTGACTGGTGCTCTGTTCAGGTTCCAGTAGGAGATTGGAAGCACTAGTGCTCACCAGCATGTCATCCTCAAATGCACTACCTTCTCTCATCATCTCACGATCATCCATCCCAAAGTCACCTGCAAGAATACAATTGCACTGAGTTAAGTGCTAAAAAACCAAGATGCAAGAGACCTTCCTAACTGATCAACAAAGGCCCATATGTAGGACCAAACTTTAATTTAATTTATCCTATCTGAGGAGTTAATGGCAAGATGTAAGGAATTGTGCCCTGCAATACCATCAAAATGCAGTGTGCCCTGCAATACCGTCAATATGCAAAAAATACTGTTCAAAAATTATAAAAATAACTATCTCCTTTTCAAAGCATCTTCTTGTACTTATTTGAATTGATATTAGCCAGATCCTACTAAACTTTATCTACACAGAAACCCACTGAATTCAAAGACATTTTGCCTTATGTATCGAGGCTGGGCTTCAAGTACTCATTGGGAACAAACCAATTCCCAGTCAAATCAATTTCTAGATTATTCCTTCCAAACAATTATTGATTTATGGATTACAATACTGTACGCTGGGAACCAGATATTCAAATAAAACTGTCTTTAGGCTTTGATTCAGATGTTAGAACATTCTCCTTGAAAAGATACCTAAAGTAGCAAACTTTTCACCAGTGACTGATTCAGCTTAGGAATCTCCCAACGGTTTCTGACTGAAAGCGTGCTTATGATTAAAGCAACAGCTCACTTCATATTCACACCGCATTTTTAAAATTATAATTGTCACAGTACTTCAATGATTAACTTGACTAAATATTCTTCAGCTTTTCTTTCTGTCTATTCTAGGCAGCTAGAAGTTTGCTGAATATTAGAGGACACACTTTCTGGAAAAATTGACATGAACAAACAAAAAATTAAACATAAAAATCCTGCAGCATGTTTGATCTAATTTGTTTAGTGCTTATTGGGCATTCCATAGTAATTGCAAAACTGTATCTTGCAATAACTGAAATTAGCTAGTAACACATAATAACACATGAGATCTTTACCAAAGTCATTATCCTGGAGGATACTGATGTTGCCTACTTCTTCTCTCATTGTAATTTCTTCCACTCTACTCTGGTTCAAACTGAACTGCTGAGCCACATCAATATCACTTAAACAAACAGAAGGCAATTATTAAAAATCTCATTAAAAAACGAACAACAAATAAAGCCTGCTAAAAGAAACATGACATTATTCAGTAAAAAGCAATTTTACATTCCAGCCAATTATTGAAAAAAGTAACAGTGAACACTGAATAGAAACTACTACCTAAAACAGTGAGACCATTAATGGTTCAAACCTATCGTCTAAATTGCATTAGCTTCTGGGAAATGTATCAGCAACCTCTCTTACTCCTTGCTGTATTGGGATTACTAATTTCAAAATCCAAATTATCAATTAAGAAAAACCTTCCACCTCTTCAACCTCAAAAGCTATTAATATAGTTTATCAAACACTGTATTTTGCACCACTGCCAAGTTAACACCCTTTGTGGTATATTAAGGTACATTTCTTATAAATATAGAAATTGTATGCAGTTTCAAATTAGCATGTACTCTACTTTGAATTTAAACTAAATTGAACACTGAATAAGTTCTATTCTAAAAACTCCCTTATGAATAACTCAAATTAAAAGAAAGGAAAAAAAAAAAAAAACTACACAACAGATTTTTAAAGATTAGGAGCTATTCCGGTTTATACTTGTTATACGTACAAAGTAACCCATGAGTATTAAGAACTTTGAAGAATTAAAAATGCCACTTCAAAAGGTCAACAACATTTCCATAAAAGTAATCTTGCCTAACCCAAGGATGTATGTGATGTAGGGTGACTTGCATAGAAGAAAAATAAAGTTAGTACAGGTATCTGAGTTTTTAAAAGCTCCTGTAAGGACACCTTTAACTTCACTTAAAGTCAATGCTACTATGAACTTAAAATCAACACAAAGAGGACTGTACACTTCCTTATCAAAAGACCTAATAATAAAAGTTACCTACAGACTTTTTTTATTTTTACATTCAGCAATGACTTAGCTGTTTAAAACTAAATTCTCCTCAACTAAAACCAATTATTTTCATAGAAATGAAAAAAACCCCAAGCTTACTCCAGATCAGGAAGCGGTTGGTCAAAATCGTGAAACTCCTCAGGTAAGGTAATAGCATTGTAAGCAGCCTCTCTGTTTTCCTCAGGCAAATCAACAACTCCTGCAAAGAAGAACACCCAGACATGAGTTCCCATTCCTTACAAGGACAGCATTTTTCACCATGCCATTAGCATTTCCTCTCTGCATAAGCCTACTGTCTTTAAATCTGTTGAACTGAACTGATGCTGAGACACCTACAAAGAAACCTTAGTTTGAATTTCACTTACTAACGTTGTCTAAATTCAAAACATATATCCTCAAGCCCTTGCAGTGTCTGTATAATCCCAGAAGCCTGAAATCAATCAGTAATGTTGGTGTGGCCCTCCGCAGAGCTGTGCAGCCAACACAGGCATCATGTGTTTCACAACACTACAGGCACCTGCTCCAAAATAATTTTATCATGATACACGGTATGAGCTGCAGGGTTCTACATTATAGCAGCAGCACAGTGTGACTACTTTGCTACTGGTCCTTTATTCAATTCCATCAGCTCCAGAAGCCCTAGAACAGTACTGATTGCACTTGGGGCTCACTAACTCCTAGGCATCTGCACATAAAAGGGCTGTATTACCAAAACCACACACATACCTTTTCTTACCCTTCAGAGATGCTTACTCTTATTCAGCAGGCATCCTCAGAGCATGACTATTAGACTGGGCATCACAAAACCAGTGCCAGTAGTTGGTCCCTCTCTTTTGTTCAAAGTCTTGAAAGGTCAGGGCACTTGAAAGTGCATGGGAAATGCAGGTTCAATTCCTTCTGTAACTTGCAGAAGATTTGAGCTCTACGCTCTGCCTTCTGACCCACACATACAACACAAGCAATTCTGAGTTACAGATACTTCAAAAACACTCTGCTCATTGTGCTCCCCTCTGCAATGAATAATCAAAGAACCACTGTCCACAGATACCAAGAACAAGCATGAGTATGTAGCTTACTCATCACAGCAGTTGACTAGGAATGAAGAAATCTAGTCCATCCTTACAGGGCTGTTCAACATTTTTACTTGTCTGCTGCTTAAAGTGAAACATGTAAATGATTCTCAGAACAGAAAGACTCAATGCCTAAGGCACGAAGCTGATAAACTGAAAATAAAGACCAGGGCCTCAACTTCTGTCAGGCCAGCATGCCACTTGTTGTAAATCTTGATTTTAAGGTGCTTCACCTTTGACATGCACTCTGTTAGGAGAGGGGAAATTGGGAAAACAGATTGCCTTTTGATAATAAAATAAATTGATGTTCTTATCACTCAGGGAAGTTAAACACAGTAGTAAACAAAAATTAGCAACAGTCAACAAATTGCCACTGAAAGCTATATAGCTATATAAAATTTAGTACTTGAATTCAATGCCTGAATCACAACCTAGATCAATAAATGAAGATAAAGGCATGACATACCTTAACTTTTCTCAAGTTACTGCTGCACTGGCTCTCAAGAGTTGCCTTTTTAAAAAACAAAAAGTCTCCTTCAAGTTCAGCTTTTAAATCTATTGCAATCACTAAATTAAAAAGGCAGAATATGATTTAGCAGCTGTGAGCATCCAGCACCATCACTGCACTTCAGCTGAGAAAATGTTCCCCAGGCCAAAAGTAAAGAGAACTATCTTTAAAGCCATGAAAGAATGAAAGCTGAACAATTAATTGACTACTGGATGGAAAAGTAATTTCAGATATTAATATGTCCCCCCATCTTCATGGAAGATATTTAAGTAAATGACTGTAGAGGGAGAAATTAAGTCACAAAATACAAGAGGACAACTATCTTTGATGCCCACATTACAGTTTACATTATTTTCAGAAACTAAAACGTGAAAGTGGTAAAAAAATCAGCTTAATTTCACAGTTTCTTTTGTAACTCACAGCAAAAGAATCCTCATCGTTGATGGAATCCAGTCCCTTCTGTGCTTCTATCCAGTAGGGCACTGGCCTTTTTCAGGCAGAAGGCAAAACTCATGTAGTGTATATTTCCATTTAACATCATACACCAGCAACAGTCAAAATCTTATGCGGGATTTTGCTGAATCAGCATCAATAGGAGAAGTTTTTGTTCAGAATTCAGTTAAAATGAGTTTTTCAGCAGACAACTCAGTCAGCCAGGCAACTGCAATAATTACTTCTCCTATAAGGTGTACCTTTCTAATTATACAGACACAAGAAGGCAGAATTGTATGCCTTCTTACTAAATACATTTATCAATGTAACTTTTCACAGAGCACTTAGATAAAGACAGATACCTGGACGAAAAGCCATCTTAATCTTAATGAAAGCCTCATTACAGTCTGCAAGAAGGTATTTTGCTTTCCTGTGGTAGATTCTAACAACGCCTAGTAAAAGATGTCCTGAGGTTCGAAGTGCCATCTTCACCTGAAAACACATTGCACAATCAGTAAATTAGACGTATCCTCACTTCTCCCTTAAATGACACCTCAGTCAGTTTCACATGAATTTTCACAATAAAATCAAGTATCCAAAACAAGTATAAAAATCAGCAGAAATCTGAAGAAACAAAGAATGCAATGTCTACAGTTCAAGATGATATGCTATTACATTATTTATGGATGACCTGGCAAATATCACTAAATTAATAACAGCTCACTCCAGGAATTTCCAAACACTGCTCTGTCTAGTTAAAAAATAAGTGACAAAGCCTATTTTTACCTCATTTCCTTTTCTACCACCTCTGCTACTTCAATTGGGGAAAAAGTGAAAAATACAAAAAGTTGGACAGCCAGAAGTGATTTGGTTAAGTAAAATCTGATTAAAAACTGTTAGCAACCTGTCAATCTTCTGTCCTGCAGTTAAAAAGAAAATCTGAGAGAAATAGTGGAAGATGTGGAGTGCCCATAAACAAGCACTGCCACACTAAAACAACTTTAAGTTCCTCTCCTCTTTAATCTCACTGCTTCACTATGTACTGAAGTATCTACTGTGGGAACATAAAACTGAAAAAAAAATAATTCACAGAAGGACTGTTCTTTAAGTATTTTAAGCTGAAAGAGCATGAAATTTGTGTTCAATGGTACATGGTATAATTGTTTCACAGAAAGAGTAAGTCATACAGGATCTAACATCAATCTGTAAGAATTCAAAATTTTTATTTCCTCCACTGTCTTTTTAATATTTCAGCTAACGAATTGTCACACAATGTTAAATACATGAAGAAATGCATATTAATTTCTCCTTTCTCTAAAAGAATGCTCTAGCTCACTTGTGAGTCTGTGAACATTATCTTCTTCCTAAATCAGTCCAAAAGTGATAATGAAGTAAATCAGCATTCTAGAAGAGTAAGCATCTCTGTGATTATACAATACACTTTTTGCTTACACTTAGCAGTTCTAAAATCTAGAGTAGCATTATAAAACCTTGTAACATTTATATTAACCAAAATAAAAGATAAATAAGTTCTTTTGTTTTCAAGTAGTTGTTTTTTAATAAGACATTGACATCTGTTAAGTGACAGAAGACACAACTGTACCATCTATTCTAAGATGAAAAATCTCATTGTCATCAGTAGTAGAGGAAAAAAAAGAAACATGTGAAAACATCAAGCTACTTAAAATTTCCTCCCGTTTCACAATAGAGCATTCCACATCTAAACAGACCTTTCCACCCGTTAAAACAGCAACATTTAGAACTTATTTGCCTCAGTGACCCAAACAGTAATTACCAGCTGCACACTCAAGTTCTTTTCACTACAAGGTAACATGACATTAGTGTAAAATAGGTACCTTTGGGGAAATGATGCTCTCCACACTGCTCTCCAGATTACATTCAAACACATGGGCCTTGGTCAGCTTCTTATCCCAGTGGGCCGCCAGCCAGATTTTGGCCAGCGGTCCACGTTTACTCAGGACAAAGTGGGCATAGAACATGGTCCCAGATGTTTAAAACAAAGTGCAAACCTGTAAAGAGAAAGGCAAATACTTCTTTCCACATCTTTTATTTTATGAGGAACATCCTTGTAAGCACGCCCCTTATCCTCAGAAAAAGTGCACATTTGAATTTCAACCACTGAGCTCAGACTATTTGTTTAATATGTTTATGAAGCCAACACTTACAAATGGTGTCCACGTAATAGCATATATATATATTTATTACAGAAGAATTATAAAACAGAAGTAACACGCACCAACAGCCACATACACAACTTAGAAATGTTTACCATCCCTCAAGAAAAAATTATCTGGTATCTTTTCACCTTCAGGGTAATGATACCAAACTCTCCTAATGCAAAGAAGCACATCTCAGTTTTCACTGCACAGTAGTTTTCACCGACTTCCATTTCTTTCTACTTTTAATTCAGTAGCTACTACTCTACTATACCAGTATATATTGTAGATTGTTCCAGCAAAAGATTCACCTTTATAAAATATATAGCCTTCAATCTTTTTTGACTTCACTATAATTTCCTAAGCAGAAAGCACCATCATGTCTTCATTTCTGAACAGACCGTTCTCCATTTCATTTTTTTAATCAAGTGTTGATAAAAGTAATGAGAAAACTGCATTATTCCAAACTTCCTTAAGATTCCACTTTCTCTCTCCTTCACTAGAGGGAAAAAAAAAAAAAAAGACATTCTTATCTATTTATCTAGTAACTACTTGTTGGAGATAATAAGATGCCAACACATCAAACCATGGGGAATCAGAACAGCATGATGTCTTATGATCTAAACATGCCAGTTCCATGCATGAGGTAAGCATATGATTCAGTTAACTGCAAGTAGAGAATAAAAAAAAGTTTGTTTTTAAAAAGTAGAAGACTCTCCACAGTTTTTCCAGTAGTTCCTATAACCCAAGAAAATGGATCAAAAGATAAGAACAGGAAAGGGAGAACGAGTGCATTTCAGTTTTTACCTCCTCTACGCCTACAGAAAAACTGCCAGAGGAAGCACAGCAAGTCCACAATTGTTACTGGTAGGAATTTAAGTACAGGGGCGAGAGAAGCTCTGACATTACTGATTCAGTGGAAATAAAGCCAACCTCTAGACATCTGGATAACAAATGAAAAAATGTACATCTCAAAGTTAAGTCCAAGAATTTTTTTTTCCATTTTGAGAGTTGCATAACAGAACTGATTATCAAGCCACTCTCTTAATGACAGACCAATTCCATCCATAACCAAAACAGCGGAGAGGATTTAAAGGAAATAAAGGCCACGTTCAGCTTGAACTCAAATTAATTCAGTATACAGAATTAAAATTACTCTTAGGAGTGAAGTTAATAGCTTTTAGTCATAACGAAAGTGCAAACTGACAAAAAGTTAAAATGCCATTTTTATTTGTTGAGATTGTGTGAGGGCTAAGGACAGTACTGCACAAAGATGGACATAAGTAAGTTTTTCCAGGAAGCATTAACTAAATAAATTTTGGATGAACATTATCTAAAGAAAGGTATTCTACTTTTTTCTCCCCCAGGATTTTTTGAAAGACATCACACTGTCTTAAGGCCAGCACACAATTCAATCCTTGCATATTTTTGAAGGCCTCAGTATATTTGTATATGCAGAGACATAACTTTGCAGCACAGCATTTTGATATATTGAGCTGCTACCAGTACTATGCAATGGTAAGCCTGCAATGACCCTGAACACGAGGAATAGGGAAAAACATAGAGTAAACAAAATCACTTGTATTAGTCCATTAAAAGCATCCAACAACTGTTGCAAAAGAATGTACTTTGATTAGTGGAGGATTTTAGTGGAGTTTAGTGGAGTTTGGCACAATTGTTAAAACAGATAACATGGGTTTCAAAAAACTTCATACATACATAAAGTTTCTTGTTAAATGTGAAACTCACTATTTGGACAAGTTGGACAAAAACAATTCATCTATCACTTTGAATCTGTTTCTCATCATCCATCACTGAACCTTGCCATACTGAAACACATGAAGGGAAACAGTGACAATCAGACTACAGATAGTTTTAGTGGGCTTCAATCTGAACTGTTCTTAACAAATAATGATTCCATCACCTAAAGCAATCACTTCTTGTCATGAGTCCCTGTCACTTCCAAATTCCAGCAGACGCTCTGCCTGGCAATAACTGGGTTACAGAAACTGTACAAAGCCCACCTTTGCAGATCAGCTGTTTAGCACCTCAGCTCTTCAAAGCGGGGCCCCAAAGGCTGCTCCTGCTTTCTCCAGGTTTTTTTCTTTCTTTTCAGATACTTCCTTTCCTGCATTTCAGACTTTTTGTCTGATCTTTAATTCATAGCACAGTATGTTGATGCAATGGCATAAAAGAAGAAATAGATTTTCTGGCATAATTTGACACTGAGATGAATGTTAAAGGAACCAAAAATTTCTGGAAGTGGCAGAGTGCTCAGGCAGACACACAGAATATGTCATTGGCTGAAAAAGCTACTCCTAAGAAAAGAAAAAGGGTAGCTGATGTCTCTTTAAAAGCTTGTAAAGTACAATATAACTGTCAGGTTTTGAAATTGACTGGATATGAAACAGGACCATAAAACTTGCTAAGAACTTAGGCATTTTTCTGTTTGCTTGCATTCCTCTAAGGCAAAAAAGAGTAAGTACTCACACAAGGCCAGGTAGGACCAAATCCTGATCTTGGCAAATCAGCCTATTAAAATACCTGAAACTTTATTGTCATTAACTTTGAATTTACTTCAATGTGCCACAATTTTTCTCAGGTTTTCTCTGCCTAACTTGGTCAACAACTGCACAATTGTAAGAAGTATTCTTCTTCCTATAGAAGTGTAAAAAATGCTCCACTTCTATACAGAAAGTAAGTGAAATGTAAAGCAGAACTAATATAATACTGGTCATACACAGAGTCTGATCCAGAACCTGACTGTTTCATTCTCTTATCTGAAACTCTGGTAATTGCCCCTTCCAAAGTAGCACTAAAAATTTTCATAAATGGTAACTATGAGCTTCATCCTCACCCTCAACTTGCATATATTTAATCTTAAAATCCTTCCTCAGATTAAAATGGCTAACTAGCTAACCTCTGAAGAGCACACTGGCATAGCTAGTCCCATCCTTCAAGGCATGCAGAAAGGTGGTCAATGAACTAAGAGCTGACAACAGACAGAACATTCAGCACATTTTGATTTGACTGTGGTTCACTCTAGCTCACTTGTCAGCTGCTCTTCCTAGGTTAGGTTATGTACACACACACCCACCACCAGTCCACAACTTAACTTCAGTCTTCTATTTTATTTACTGTCACCTACTTTTGTTCCTTGTAAAGCTAATCCAAAACCACAGTCATACACAGCTGAGTAGACAAACTCCACACTATAGTTTAAGAAATCCGCCAGGCATTTTAATGTATTTGGCATTTTAATTCATTATGCTATCCTTTAATTTCTCTTCTCTGCTGGTTTCCCCCACCTGCACAATTTCCTCCTATGCTGTTTCTGCTTTGCTATGCCCAGGCAGCCCTAGGTGATCTGGAGAAGTGTGAGATCACCCTGTGCACCTGCATCAGTCTGAGCTGGCCCTACCAGACTTCAGAAGTTCAGAAGAACTACTGTGACCCTGCAACTGTACTTTGAATTCTTCAATTTTATCTCCTCTTCCTTCACTCTCCAGTCCTTCTTACATGACTACACTTCCCACATGTGGGCATTCACTAACACTGCCTCTCTGGCAGATTTTGGTACTACTCTGAACACCTGGTGCCACTGAAAAAAAACCTCATCACAAACTCCACTACCATCATCTTACAGCTCCATGCCTCTTTTCACCACTACCTTATCTGATCTCCTTCCTTCAACACTTTTATAATTGTGTGGTTAATCTACATTTATCTGAATTTTAATATATTTCTTGGTGGCACCTGCAGCTTTACTAAAGCTCAGTGTCAAGTCACCTTAATTTCTTATGTCCACAAAAAATCAATTATTGAAAAAGATGAAATTGAACTAGTTCAACTTGACATACCCTTGATATATAGATACAGCATCTTCCATTTGTCTCCAGGTCTTGTTTTTTGCACTAACAATTCTTCAGAAACTCTATGGCTGAGGTTCCACTACCAGGTCTATTAATTACTCAAACCACACCACTCCGTTACAGGAACTGCATTCACTCTTCTCCAATTACAATATACTACACACCTACACAATCAGATAGAACCAGCGCCCCACTAAGGTTACTAATTCAAAAGGCAGATCACTCACAAGTACCATAGGGAGCTGGAGATGACTAAACCCTACGAACACTGCTGTCCTCCTCCCTCAATTCCACACTCATACCTAACCCTCAGCAGGTAACCTGCCCTTGCCCCTACATTCGGAATGCTCAACCAGTAGGGAAGAAATCTTTTTAATTTAAGGCGCTGTGTCCATTATCCCAACCTATTTTACACAATTCCAGATCCAAGTCAAACTAATAAACTTGCAGAAACTATGTACTAGCACTCTTTAAAGGCATGCAAGTTGAACAGAATTCCTTATGTGACTTCATCTTTTGCAGTTCTTATTTCTCTGCACTGTTCGTCCAAAGAGCCCATATGTAAAATACTTTTTAACATTCTGCCTTTAGAAAGTTAAACTGATGTGGTAACTAAAGAAAATACTCACATTTCTGGGGGAAACCCCATGGTATAAGTGAGACATGATTAATTTGTGTGGTAATTTAAGTTTATTGTAGGTCTCACTAACTTTTTGCTCCTCCTTTTATTACCCCCATCACACCTACTTCCTCTCAAGTTAAAACTTTAAATGAGTGGGCTTGGCTGTACCAAATTTTGTAATATGGCAAATATTTACAAAGGAACCTTCATAAAATAAAACAGAAGCCAGGCCCTAATAACACTTTGGTGACCCCCGGTCTTGATAATACGAGTTTTACTGAGTAAGAGATTATGGAAAGTGTGTTTATGGCCCACATTCACACAATGTGGGCCTAAATGGTAACTTCTCCAAAGTTATGTGTAGTAGTTTATGTGTCTGAATTTAAAGAAAAACCATTTTCAGTGAAAGATGCCAGTAAATCACAATGACCACAAGCTTCCTTTGTTATTACTTAAACCACAACGCCCTGCTATACTAAGAGAAGCGTTTCTAATCAGGATCAATGAAATCTTTAAAATTATAGCGAGATTTCTAACAGCGTCCGTAAGAGCAGGATGTTGCTCATTCAAAAGGCTGGCATTTTTAAAGGGCCCTTTTATTTGCAACTGAACAGCCAGTGTCCAGAATGCAGTTCACTGCCAACATTCAGTATCCTGCCCCATCCATGGCAGAAGGAAAACGGCACTTAAACCCAGAAGACTGGCAAATGAAACTTCTCCGCAGAGCGCAGCAGCCCCGCTGTCCGTTCAGCGAGCCCACCGCCAGGATCAGTGACACCGCGGCGGCCCCGGGGCCTGCCCACGGCTGCCGTGACCCGGCTCCCCCGGGGAGGGTCTCTGGAGCCGCGCCTGTGGCCGCTCCAGGTGCACGGACCGCGCCCCCCCATTCCAGCTCCCCCTCGGGCCTCGCCGTGCCGCCGCCAGGCCGCGCTCAGGGCCCCGCTGCGCCCGGCCTCGCCTCAGACCGCCCCGGACACCCGGCCCCGCGCAGGATCCCGGGGCAGCCCTGCCCTCCCGGGGAGCGCCAGGTGTCGCGGCGCACCAGGCGGGCCCGTCCCGCCGGGAGGGCTCGGCCGAAGAGCCGGCTCCGAGCCCGAGCACGACGGCAGCACCCCAAGAGCCGGGCTGCGGCCGGGCCCCTTCGGGCGGCGGCAGCGACCGCGGCGGCCGGAGCCACTCCTTACCCTGCTCCGGGCCCGCGGACCGCTCGCTGCTCCTGCCGAGCCGAGCCGAGCCGAGCCGGGCCGAGCCCGACCCGAGCCGAGCGGCGCCGAACCGAACCGAAGCTGAGCCGAAGCTGAGCCGGGCCGAGCCGAGCGAAGCCGAAGTGGAGACGAGCGGAGCCGAGCCGCTCTCTCAAGCAAACAAGATGGCGGCCGCGGTCCTTCCTGCGCGCGAACGCACCGTTCAAACCGCAGGATGTTTACGGTCAAATTCCCCCCCGGTCCCGGCCCCACCAATGCGCATGCGCGCGGCCCCGGGAGGCGGGGCAGAGCCGCGGAGGTGACGAACGGCCGCTGAGTGACAGCGGCGCGCGGGTCCCGCGGGTCCCGCGGGGGGCGGGGCCTCGGCGGAGAGGTGCGCGTGCGCGGTAGCCATGGCGAGTGTCCGGGCTGTGCGGGCCGCTGGCTTAGGTTCCGCCTGACTGCGCTCTGCGTTCTTCGCTCTTCGTTAGCTCGGGTTAAAACGTGCGAAACAATCGTTCTCTTCTTTCACAGCCTGCTCCCCGTGAGGTCTTTCTGATATCTGCAGCTCCCTCCTGCTGCCGCGGTGCTGCAGGTGTTTTGTGCTGTGGGGTAGTTTGTTGGCATGGGGAACAACTCTGTTTGGACCACTTTGATTTCGACTGTATATAGAAAGGTTTTCTTGGTCCTAATTTACCAATTTATGATGGCCACATATGGTAAAATGGAGAGGGAAGTATGGCTACAATAGGACTAAACAGAAGGAGTTAATCAGTAGGTAAAAGCATTGGAAAGGGAAAACAAGAACTGCTTTGGGGAACAGGGATTTTTCTGGTCTCTGTCAGGCACTAGGAAGTCTGATGCTGAGTACATACAATTCTGGATGAAAACCAAACAGCCTTTGGCCCAAAGAGACAAAAAATTCAAAAGCCTCGTTAAAATACCCTCTGAAACAATACTTCTAGTGCAATGGATCATCAGTTTACACAGATAATGTCAGAATACCCAGAAAATCTGCCGACTGAGGGTTTAAGGAGCATTACTGCTGTTTGTGACACTCAGATAATACATCTTAGGGGATGATAACGTCAGCAAATAATATGTAAAATCATGCATGTTCAGTCTCCTGATTGTCTTCCCTTCAATTCAGTTTTGAAGATTTCTGCACTCATTTTCATTCCTAATGTCTATCTAGAAGCTTTATTGAGAATAAACATTGATTCTCTGTGTGTCCTACATGGATTCCTGCCAGGTGTAGTGATATTTCAAGGGTTTTCATCTGCAAGAAAACATTTGCTGTATCACTCCTCTCCTGTATCTCCATATGGAGTTAGAGGTCTGGGCTTTGAACCGGGGAGTGCCCAGGCCATCGACCATTGGCTTGCTGATAAGATACTTGCTGATACACTGGATTGCATCAAAGTCCACCAAAAGTGTGGACCAGCAAAGCTGCATCATTTGCTGCTATAGGAAATAGCCACTCCCCAGTAGGGGAGAAAAGCCGCACCAGCACAGTGAGTTGGAAACCTCAGAGCTCCACACCCTGAGCCGTGTTCTGTGACAGAGGGTCACGCTTGCGGCTGCTGTTAGGAGCACGAAAGGACGAAGCAGGCCAGCAGGAGGTCAAGCAGGAAAGCTTCTACTTTATTTTTCTGACTCTATATTATATACAGTTTTACAGACAGGCCAAGATTGGCTACACAGGTAGCCACCTCTTCGACCTCGTTGGTGAACATCACCATCAATTATCTTTCTCCTCCTAGAGAGGAGAAGTATGAAAACAAAGATAATTTTCTAAAAACATACATAGTTTACTTGAAGCTGCGTGAGAACAAAATGCAAACAGTGAAAAGCAGGCAAACTTGAAGCAACAGTGTTCTGCTGAAGTATCCACTGCACAGCCTGGCTCTGGCTATTGCCCTACTGCTTGCCTCTGTTGTGTCCATTTTAGTATGAAATCCTCTTCTCTGGCTCAGCACACACTGAGGATTGCTCAAAATTGCCTTTCTAGGGACTATGGGCTAGTATGTGCCAGTTAGCTTTTTAGAAGCCCTACATCATATTGGCATTGACTGAGCAGAAATTAACAATGGGAAGGAATTATTATTATTTTTTCTTTAGTTGTCACTACCAGTTCCTTAATAGTTGCACATTTTAAGAAATAAAATAATAAAAATGTGTCCGTTGTTTTTCTCATGCTCTCTACTGTTTGAGCAAGCAATTCTTTCTATAAAAGGCATTCTTTTTGAGAACAAAACTAGGAAGTTCTAGTTAAAATTTTGGTAATACCTACCATGGAGTTAAAAGCATTAAGCTTATATATAGGTCCAGTCTTTTCCAGATGACTCTCTGTAGTAAGTTTTCAGTTTTTCCGAAGTTTAGTTTCCAGTTTTTCCATTCTTTGTTATAATAGGGCTTTAAATGTACATACTTCAAAGAAGCAAATATATGCAAATCCCAGAGAGTTTATAGTCTAAATTTGGCTCAGTTTAAATCTGAAGGATTTGAATTGTTATCACATCTGTTTCTCATGGCAGTATGTGACTACTGCAAAGATCAGTCAGTAATCTTGTCCTCTAATTTATTCTTGAATGTGTTTTAAAATGATGCCATCTAATTTAATATTATTTATTTTTTCCAACGTCTATTCAGTTTGATATTTTCCTGTATCATCTCAGAAGAATGCTTTCTTCCATCAAAATTAAAAATCAAGACAATTCATTTTCATGGTCTAAAATTAAGATTAATTGCCTGATAAAAAAATGTTTTATTTGTGCTGTGGAGATAAATACACCTCATTAACAAATTGGAATTTAGCTTCACCATAATTTTCAGATATTCTGCTAAAAACTGAAGTAATTACAGTACAGTAAATAAGGAAGATCAAAATACAGTGTGTGTTGGAACTCATGTCCGTTGAGTTCCAGCCACTGACCTTTCAATTTTAAAACACCATAAATAAGTTTTCTTCGTTATTAATAATACATTAAATTACTGCATGGCTCTTTCAAATGTTTGCGATTAAGTCAAATACTTTTCAACCTTTTGCACTTAGGTTCTCATGAAGGTCTATTCTTAAAAAAAAAAAAAAAAAAAAAAAATTCTCCATTACTAGTGTTTTTTGGTAGTATTGGGGTTTTTTTTAACCCTGCTTGGAAAGTGCCCTGAATGCCCTGGCCTGAAACAGACAGTGTAACTGATCTTCCTGTCCCCATTTTCTGTTTCTCAAGAGCTGCCACAAGCGCTGATTTGTATGCGGTGCTCCGTACTTTGCTGGATTTCTCCTCCGGCTCTGCTCAGACACATGCATTCCAGATGGTACTTAAAAAGCGAGTTTGTTACTATGATGTACACTCTTGCTAGCATATAGCAGATCACATTATGCAGTGACATTTAGGAAGAAACTGAGGCAAGAAGCCTATTTTTGTTTTCAGTTTTGGTCAAGTGTATCTGTCAGGCAGTGAAATAATTTGCAAGTACAGGACAACTTAGTTCATATATAAATAACTTTCTCTTAGGAGGAAGGACAACATGTTTTAATTACTTTTGATTAATTGAAGTAATCATTTTTCCCTTAAAAACATTCTCCCTTGAAATTTGAGATCCAAATCCACTCTTGAGTCACACACCCATTCTCCAGTTCCTTCCAATCTAAGCTGCTTTTCCCAATTACTTCGAAGTATTGGCAACAATAAATTGCTTTTTTGAGCTATCAAACAAGAAATCCAGGATAGTCACAGTCACACTTCTACTATGTGAAATAGAAGGAAAAATACCATAACTTGTGATTTGATTAGAACCTGTGTGCTCTAAGAACTTCAATATTTTAAGGCAGATAATCCAAAGTTTGTCCAATACGTTGGGACCTTCTCAGAGGAACAGTTTCAGCCTCTGTTTACAGTAAGTCAGCTTTGCTGCAGCTGTACAGAAGAGGCGGAGGTCCTGGAAAGGGACCTGGTGTGCAAGTGCATAAGGGCAGAAATTTTCAGCTATAAGCCATGACTGCCCTTAGGTGATTGATAGGTGAAATGGTTTCTGAAAGTGGCATTCAAACATACCACAGAAACACCATGGTACTCTGTTCTGAACATTAGAATACATATATTTGCACTCTAGTTGGTAGTTTAGACTCTTTAGATTTCAGTGTGGGCCATAGATCCCATGTGAAGTACATGAAAAATAACTGAAAGCACTGATTTATTGCCACTTGGCCTTTATTTCACAATACATCCTTTCACCAAAAGCACCAAGCAAAAAGGGGCTATACTTGTTAGGAATTCTTTACATGGCAAGTCAAAGTTGTTTTCTACCAGTGTATTTAATTTGAGGTTTGGACTGGGATAGAGTTAACTTTTTTCCAGCAGCTGGTATAGTGGGGTGTTTTGAATTTATTATGAGAATAATGTTGATAACATGCTGATGTTTTGGTTGTTGCTAAGTAGTGCTTACTTTAAATCAAGGATTTTCAGTTTCCTGTGCTCTGCCAGTGAGGAATTGCACAAAAAGCTTGGAGGGAGCATGGCCAGGATGGCTGACTGCCATATTCTATACCATAGGACATCGTGCCCAGTATGTAAGCCAGGAGAATTTCCCAGGAGCCAGTGATCACAGGGATGGGCTGGGCATTAGTCAGTGGATGGTGAGCAACTGTACTGTGTATCACTTGTTTTTCATGGGTTTTATTCCTCTCTCCTTTTCATTACATTATTTATTATTAATAATAATATTAAAATAATTATTATTTTATTTTGTTTCCATTATTACACTGTTCTTATCTCAAACCGTAAGTGTTACTTTTTCCAATTTTTCTTTCCACTGGGATGGGGAATTAATCACTGTGGGGTACTTTGTTGCTAGCTCTGATGAGACCATAACAGAGGAACACAAAGAGATCTGAATGAGGCAAAGAAAGATTTCTGAAGTTGCACTAGAAATTCATCTCTCAGCATTTGCTAATCCTGGATAGATGCAATGTTGTTAGGATCTGACACAATAAATCATGCATCGCATAATCAGTACAAGGAAACTTGTTTCTATTGGGGTTTTTAAGGTTTCTGTGATTTTGTTTCTTAAAATACGTATTTTTTCCCAGCTGAGGAGAAATAGTATAAGAATTTCAAGCTATCTATAGACTCAGCATTCTTGTAGTGGCCTTTTTGATTCCATTATGTATCAGCCCACTTCTGCTTAATTTAACTTTATGGCTATTCAAGAAGAAAACTTTGAAAACATCCTTCCTTTTTCTTCCTAGCACATTTTATTTCCAGTAAACTGAAATATGTGTTTAACCATTCATAATACTAATTATTTGGAAAGGCACCCCCTTTTTTTTTTTTTTTTTTTTTTTTTTTTTGTGGGTGATCCAGGTGCAGTTTTTCTTTCTGGAGCTTAATAGGTTTCAGATTTAACCAGTAAACACCTGTAATGCTTCCTTGGGCCTAAAGGTTTCTACTTGCTGCTTAATTTCAGTCTTTCTTCTCTCCTGTCTTCTGTTACCCTCTCCCAGGCATTCTTGGCTTTCTCCTCCCAGCCTGCTAGCCACAGTTTGTGGTCATTTTTAACTGCTAGAGTTGATCAAATGGTGGAACTAAAGAGGGAACTGGCAGGTAATAAATGATCCAGGGAAGAGAGCACAGGGACAGCTCTGCAGGGAAGGGAGAGACTGAAGGCAAGCATCAGAAATACAGAAGACACATTGATTTTTATATGTTTTTTCAGTCAAATATGCCAACTTTTTCGATACCTTGAATGCTAATGCTCTACAGCAGTTTAATTGAGAGCAGTCTTAAGTAATGTTAGTCTTGCAGAAATGAAAGTATACCTTAGATCTCCATCAGCACAGTGGTACTCACATAATACTTGCCCTGGGAGCAGTTTGATACTGAAATGCAGTTAGGATAGTTTTACCTGATCCATAGAATTAGAAAGGCATGTATTGCTGATGTATGGGAAAATTTTCCATTATTGGTAATGTCTGAAAACATTCCCAAAATGGAATACACAAACAGTTTAATAATTTTTAACAACTGTAATCCAACATATATTTCATTAAATAGAGAATCTTTTAAAAAAAGTACATAATTAAATTCAGTAAGTAATCATGAAAGCTTTTTTAACTTTTGCTCTGAGGCTAGTACATTTCTGGAAGAGATAAATACAAACTAACTAGATTTTGTCACACTAGGAATTAGATGGATCAGAAAATTTTAGCATTCATGAGAGAGTATATACTGTTGGTCCAGTTGTTTTCAGGCCATTTGATATGACCTCCCTTTCAACTGACTTCTCAGGCTCATGTGATGTCAATTAATATAATTGATTTTTGTGTGTTGACATGAAAGCTGTATTTAGATCAAAACTACTGTTTAACTAATATACTGTACTTATACCACTTGTAGTACTTACTTAGAGTACTTGTGCTTTGTTGGTAGGCATGTCTTTTGAGTTAATTTTGTCACAGACAAATCTGTTCTTTGGCAAGTTACACTTGTCAGCTTTCCAAATTATGCTTTTCTGCATTCCAGCATTTGCTCAAAGTGATAACCACAGTGCAGGCAATAACCATGGAGTGATCTCCCTTCTGGGTACTTTGCAGCTCCTGTACTGAATGTACCTGTCAGTGCTTCACAAGTCTGGAAGCAGCTTTGCACAGAATGAATCTGCTCCAACAGCCAATTCCACTGTTGTCCCTCTCTGACACCACAGGGACAATACAGGTGTTACAGAATATGTACAGAATATTCTGAGCTGGAAAGTCAGGCCCATACAGGGATTAAATCCATAACGTTGGCATTATTAGCACCATGTTCTATCCAGCTGAGTTAATCCCAGGGTTAATACATAGGTGCTGTTTTGGAAACCAGCATCGGCAGCTGTGTCTACCCCCCAAAGGTGCAGTCATGCCCTGGACATATTGAAGGCAGAAGGTACAGGTTGTATCCTGGTCTCAGACGTTGTTGCAGCACAGAAAACTCTTTTAAAAGAGTATGAAAAATTATACCAAGATTATGCTTTGATACAATTGTAAGTGATGTCTGGAAACAAATCCTGATTTCATACTCAGAATTACACTGGTTTCCAGCTTAGCTTGTTCAGTGTCCTTCAAGTCTTCATTGAAGCTGTCCTGCAAAAAGTGGTGTTTGAAAGGAAAGTGAAGAGAAAAGCAATCCTCTTCCACAAGCTGACAATGTAATTCAAAATAAATTCCATTTTCTGTATGCAGAGGCATCATGGTCAAGTAAAAATCATCACATTGAACATGGACGAAACATCCCCATTACTGTGACATGAATAAAATGAATATTTGTATTGCAAGGTAACCTTGTAGGCAAGGCTGAAGTCTTGACAAAAATTGTAGAATAGAGATTCTGAGTCAAACTATGTAACATTAATGGATGTTGAGCAAGGTTGTCTGGTGGCATAAATCAGCCCGCCATTAAATCAAGTACTGGAACTTAGTAGAAATACAGAATTTCATATCAAATTAGTATCAGATCTTAAAATCTTTTAGGAGTGAAAAAGCAGTTCCCTCACTGAATTTATCCTTTTTTTAGCTATGCACTTTTTCTTTGTGTGTTCACAATTTCACAATTCCTATTTGCAGTTGCTTTACACTTCAGAGTTGTAATTTAAATATTTTTCAGTACAAATTGTCTGGGACTATCTGTTGAAATTTTCTTCTGGGCATTTTACTGTTATGTATAGGTATGGCTGTACTTGTTCCTTTGATCAGTAGGACACTAAATTACAACATTTAAGTGGATGATGTGATTTATAGAGAATGGTGATGGAAGTTACTGCGATGTAGTGGATGAAAATAGATATTAAATAAAGAATGAAGCCAAAAGCTGTTCAGCCATAAAAACCTATATATTATATATACTGTATAATAGCCATACTACTTAATTTCTGGTACTATTAAACATGTCAGTGTAGTTTCTCTATCTTAATAATCATGAAGGATTTTTACAGGATGTTGTAATTTCATTCTGTTAATAATAAAGATCTGTTTTATATAAGATAACCCCACAAACAATAAATTTTTGTAGATAAATGAATCATACTTTATATGAAGGGTGCATCTATAAATACTTCATGTAAAATTAATAGATGATCAATAAATGTTATAAGTGAATTACATATAGAGTTAGCTGAAGGTGCCTGGAAGCATGGAAGTGGAAGATGTTACAGATTTTCATATACCAAGGTCATAAGGAAGCCATGGACATACTGGCTGTTATGGCAGTCTTGAAGGGTGACCAAGATGTAGTTTGATGTACATTTGTAGGCTGATGAACCAGAGAAGTCTCCTTTGGTTGTCACTCTTCTACATACAAACGACGTGACCTGGAACTGATCAGCGATGGTAATCAAGGCAGAGATGCTCAAGAAATGGAGAACCTCTTTTCATTTGTCCTCTGTTCATTCAGTCTTCATTTTCCTTGTCCATTTTCCCTCTGCTTAAGACTGGTGAGGTCACATCCCAAGCACTTTATAAAGGCTGGGCCTGGGCCTGTACCAGGGAGTTGTCAGCATACTGCAGAGGATTCTGAACCCTTTGGTGAGGAAGCTGGAGTATGTGGCAAATGCAGATAGGCAGAGCAAAGTGGACTTCAGCCAAGGGAATAGCAGGTTCCAGTTGGCTCCAAGAGCAGTCTTACAATGTTGAAAGGGGCTTTAGAAGAGACAGGGAAGTGAAAAAACAAGAAGCAGCAGTTGCAGCAAAACAGGATTAGAAGGTGATTTATTTTAAAACATTGCTGATTTCACACATGCTCTCTCAGACTTCCACAGACAAGCACAGGGCATATATACCCAGGTAAGTCTGTCCAGCACGCAGGCATCAGGGTGCTTGAATACAGGTGTCCTGTTGTAGGACAATGACACTGGCTGTTGAGGCCTCATCTTGTCTCCTGGTCTCTGCTTAGGTTGAGAGCTAAAGCTGATTTTTACCCATGCCTTTATCTATCCTTTAGAGTATCTAAACAATCAGTTTTTTAGTCCTATCCCGTCTAACCTCTATGAGCTGTCAGTATTTACTCACTCTTTTTTGTCCTAAGAATCTGCTATCTATGTGTTAGGATTGTAATGAACTGCTAATCTCTAGATGTATTCAATAGATTCATACCCTCTAGAGAATGGGCCACTTCTCTCAGCTCAGCAAACATACTGAGGAGGCTGTTATGTCCCACCTCTGAGGCAGAGAGTAATTGAGGTTCTTGTTAATAGATCCTTTGGGGTGAATTAAAGTGAAATAACACTGAATAACCAGTGTATGTATGAAGCAGGTTTATTTTAAAACAATTCGGTTCAAGAAAAAGGAGAGAAGTAGTAATTTTGGTTTTCTATAATTATATAGTTTTTTATTGGTTTTTTTTAATTGTCTTTTTAATTTGTTAAATAAATTCTGTTATTTTTAATTAACTTCTTCTCATTTATAACAATATAAAATACCATGAGGAAAAATATAAGGAAAAGAAAGAAAAAGAAGGAAGGGACAAGAGCAGATAGTGGAGAGGGAAGATGTCACCACCTGTGGATCCAGTGACAAGACTTATCCATTGCAATTTCAGTGTCCTTGCAGTCTTGATCTGTTGCAAGTGGGGAACCATGCAACAAAGAGTTCAATGGGTTACATATGTTTATATATATGTATAATTCCCATGTGTATATTTCCCATATATGTGGGAATGATCCAATACCTCTCTTGGAGGAGTTTTACACTGCAATTATGCTTTATTGGGAGGGAAGAGACTGGAATGTAACAAGCATTACCCCACCTCGCAGGATCTGCTTCTTATCAGCATTTTCTCTCAGCTGGCACAAACCCACTTCGGGGAACAATAGGTCACAAGCTCAGCCAGCCCATCCAATCAAAGTTTGGTCCATCACAGAGGCACTCCTCATCCAAGTAATCAGTAAGTTAAACAATACTGGGCCCAGTATTGAACTTCAGAGAACACCATGAGTGGCAGGCCTCCAACAACAGCATTATGCCCCTGATTATGACCCTCTGGCATCTGCTGTTCAGCCACTTCTCAGTCCACCTCACTATCCACTCATCCAGTCCCCACTTCCCGAGTTTGCATATGAGGACATTGTGAGTGACAGTGTAGAAAGCCTTGTTGAAGTTAAGGGAGACAATATCCACTGCTATCCCCTCATCTATCCTGATAGTTGTTTCATTGTAGAAGGTAAATCTTTTCACTAAAAGTAAATCATGTTTGAGCAATCTGACTACCTTCTTGTCATCCGTGTGGATAGAGATGGCCTCCATAATCAGGTGCTACATTCCTGTTCCTAGGGCATTCCTATTGCTCCTCTCCCATGTTTGATACTTGCTGCTGCTGCTTCTGCAGCCTGTCATCTGTCCTTGCCCTGAGCAGCATGGTTAGATTTGGTGATCTGGTTGGATCTGATGATCTACAGTAACTTCTGCAGCTGGCCTTTCCTGTAATTATGTGACAGTGACAGGAATTGTCTTTGTGGGAAAAAAAAAAAAAAAAAGACTTTGGGATATCTGTCTTCAAGAAAATGTTTATGCTCAGTACTGAGCACCAGGGATACTAGCCTCTTGGGAGTCTGTTATGTGAGTGATGAAATGAGAAAAATTGCAAGGAGTGGAAAAGACATCTGGTTTTACCAGAAAGAAAACCAAATTTGATTGAAAAGTACACAGACAAAAATATAACAGGTTCAAGAGTAGGAAAACATTCATAGCTAGAAGGATGTATTTATATTAATTAAAAGGAGCTTTAACAAGGACAGTGTCTTGTCTGTCTGAGAATTTTTCTATAAACAGCAAAAAGTAACTGAAGTATCTATACAGTAATTATAAGGGATCTGCACTAATGCAAGAACAACCAATGCAGAATATGAAATGAGATGTTATAGGAACAACAGGAACATAGTGAATAGCAGTCATCTTTGTAAACCATAAAAAGTTCCGAAAGAAATAATTTGAAATCACATTTTCAGAAGAAATAGTGAAGGCAGTTTGTAGTGGAACAGATAGCTAAATGCTAAAGCCCATAAGTGGATAGTCCCTGTAAGAGGGACCTTGAAAAGAAAAAGAAAAACTTAGTTTTACTAATTTACAAATTTACTATTCCTTTTGATAACTGATTCTTAAAAAGAGCAAGAAGTTTCCTGAAGGGGGTAGATGAAATTTGCCAGAGATTTCTCCTCAGATTTCAATTTAGACATAGATTCAATTCACTATAGTGTCTGTCATTCTGGTAGAGACTGGAAAACAAATGTTAAAGTCTAGATATTTCAGAGCCTGGTATTATAAGGAACATGCATCAAACATTTGCAGAACCCATCAGAAATGGTATTATATAACACTAACTTTGTGTTGTGATGTTATTGAAAAGGTGGGTCATTGAAAAATACTTTGAAATGAGTGATCAGAAATTAGTTAAGTATAGTTAAGCTGAAGTGCAAACCAAAGCAGCTTCTAAGGGCCACAAGGGCAAAAGGTCAGTTGATGTGGTATCATTCATGTGGTGTGTTCATGAAAACAGAAAATTGAATCAGAGTATCTCCAGCATTTAAATGAAGTGTCATTGATGTCTGAAATATTGTGGCTATGCCTTCATACGAAAATAAATGTCTCATAAACTTAAAATACATTGACTCTTCCCAAGTGCAACACCTAAAACAGAAGTCCAGGATCCATCCCAAAGCATCTTCTGGAAATGCCCATGACTTGCTCTGTCCCTTGAACCATGTGTTGTCCAGAGGAAAACTGGATGGTGTGGGCTAAAGTTATGCCAGGTTAGTAGTTCAGCCTACGAGGTGGGAGTACTGAGAGAGTCAGGAGAACAGGGAACCCATTTATATCACGAGAATAAAAAGGATTCTTGTATTTAAGTTAATGAAACAAAACTAGAGAGGGATACAATGCAGTTTGGTTTTGGCAAGAGAGGCAAATGCCTCAAGGTGTCAAGTCAAGGTGAAAATTCACTTCAGCCAACTAGCAGCAATGGCTCAAGAACAAACATGGAAAAAAATTTCATAAGAAAACTGAGGCTAGAAATTAAAATTTTGAAAGTTGAGAAAACTGTGATTCTATGATAGGAAATTTAAGAGTCAAAAGAACTCTGGAACTGTTTTTCATACAAAATTTGGTTAGTTTATAAAGGAGGTAATATAACAGGATTGGCAGATGGTTTTCTATTTGACAATCCTAAAACCTGTGATTTTATTTCCTAAATATTTACAGACAATTCAGGAAGAGCATTCAGATTTCAAATACATATAGCTGACAAGTGCATAAGCTGTTTTGGTATCACTTCAGTGCAAAAAAAGCATTAGTAATTTTTCTGAATTGTAACTTTTTCTATACTCACACTGTGATGGAGATTATTATATTTGTTCCTAAATTATACTCTGATAGGCCTAGTTCTGAACTACTTTCTCAATCACAGCTCCCTGTAAGCTGTGAGAATCCAGTCAGCAAAGGAGCAAAGCAATCAAACTGTGATCAAAAGACAGAGAGTTTGGGACTGAGTGGTCGTTAAGCAAAGAAGTACTGCAAGACAAGATACAGGAGGAAAATATACACCATTAGCCAAGTGCAGACCCAGGGTGCCAGGAAACAGAAAGGGTTTTTTTATGTCTCCAGCTACTATTCCAAAAGATCAATGGAAAAAGTTTTTATTTGTATCTTTGGGATTTGAAGTGTCTGGTAGAATTTATCTACCTCAAGTTTTCCTGGACTAAGTTTGTAAACTTGGCCTTCTAGCCTTAAATGAGATCAATAAAGGAACAAGACTGAGAAGGAGATGAGAATGTAGCCTGCCTCTAGTCTGTAATAAGCTGCCAAATGTAGCCACTAGCAATAGCTTGCAGTGGAACCTTCCATACAATTAGAAGGCAATATTTATAAAATTAATTAAAGAAAACATGAAGCATTTAATGCAATTACTGACCCAGAGCACTCATGATCAGACTTCGGTCAAGTGCTGAGTAAGGTAGGTAAAATATTGTTATTTATGTATATATTATCCACCCATTTAGACAGATTTTTCTGCAGCATTATAAACCCTGTATATCATTACATAAAACCACTACTGCTGTGTTAAGAAAACATTTTCTCCAATATGCAGGTTGGTCTCCAAACTGTCTGCCTCACAGTTCTTTACTTCAGGACTTCCAGCATCTTCTGTTGACAGGTATTACTAGTCAGTGTTTTATTCTGTGATATTATGATAGCAAATTATAATACAGAAAAAATTTTAATATAGAATATGCATTGTCTAGTAGAAATAGCAGCAACATGAAAGCAATAGGAGAAAGTAAAATATGATGCACAGCAGTAAAAAAATACAGTCAAATAAATTGGCACTACCATACTGGTCTCCCTTTCTTGTAGTGTTGGGAAAGGTGAGACAGGAAAAGCTTACAAATATGATTGCCTGGCAAGAGATACTAAAAGTATAAAACTTGAGAGTGAAATAGAAATGACAGCTAGCTTTGAGATGTAGGCATGGCAAGCAGGAAAACAGCAATTCACTGGAGATGGCTTGAGTGATAGCAAACAAAAGGGACACCAAAAGCCCCAAGGGTGTAGCCATGTAGTCACCAAGGTATCTGGGAAAAGGTAGATAAGAGAGTAGCCTTTAGAGTTTAGAATACAGAATGATATGGTAGTATAGCAGTTCTCTTAGGCTGTATGCAAAGTTTGTAGGTTTTGTATCTTGCACAGGTTGGTCAATGCAAAGTAGAATATTCAACACAAAAGGAGATAGAATGTGTTGTAACAAGGACTCCACTCTCTTACCCTGATCTCGCCTCTTACCTCTTACCTCTCTCTCCCTGGGGCTTCCCTTCAGCCGAGGCTGGTGGCTGTAGGCAGGCCCTGTTACCCACGACTCTTGCAATAAACCACGTGTTTCTGTGTCTCAGGTTTGCAGAGTTCCCTCTCCCTGCCGTCCACAGGTGCTCCTACATTGTAGGTCTGCAAACTCGTCTGTTACATTGCAAAACATTTTTCAAGCTTTCTTTCTTTTCGAGGTCGTGCAAAACATGAAGGAATTCCTGACTCTGGTGATCCTGTAGGTATTTTAGAATCAGTTGTAATTTGATGGAGGAGCTTTCATGCTCTCTGTAATAGTTATGTGAAAAAAACTACAAGCAGTAATTTCAAATCCAAATACTGCAACCCCAAACTTCATCTTACAGATAGTAGAGAAAAAAGGATTTTGTATTTCTACCTCTTGTATGCTCTTCCTGTTACTACTAGAAATAACTTTATGTGCCTGATGTTGAGATAAAGTGGGGTTAATCAGATCTAAATATGTACATGTATAGATCAGTTGTATATAGATGTATATGTTTATTTGCAGAAGCTCAGGTCAGTGAAAATGCTTATGTATAGTACTGTGATGATTATATTTAATAAGCAGGAATCCACATTTAAAATGCACATGCAAAAATACTTAAATCTCATTTCCTGTCAATTTGTGTCTCTGTTACTACATATTCCCTCTAGCCTCACCTGGGAGAGCACTATCCTCTCTCACAATCCGTAGCACTTCCTCTTTTCTCAAAATGTTCCTCACTCATTTCCTAAAAGCCTTTCTTTTGCCCACTTTGTTCTCAGTTTTCTCCCTTGGGCAGGGCAAAAGGAAACATATACTGTGGCTGATTCTGTGCTGCCAGGATGCTGGTTCCTTGGATGTACTGGGATACTAATTCCATGGGTCATACTGTAGGTATTTTAGAATCAAATTTCATTTTCTGGAAGAGCTTTCATGCTCTCCATAACAGTTATATCAAAATAAGCTGCATCCAGTAATTTTAAATCTAAATATTGCTTCTGAGGGGCTGCCAAACACAAGTAATTTGAACTCACTTGTCTTCTCCACTGGCTATGCAATATTTAATCCTTCCTTCTTTTTGCATTTACTGCTTTTCCAAAATCTTCCAGGAACTTCCCAACTGCAGAGACTTCAGTCCCATTTACCTTTCTTTTTTTTTTTTTTCAGATGGCCATCTGCTTCAAAACTTATTAGGGAAGGATTGACAGTGAACTTAATTAAATAATCCTCATTTCCTTTCAAATTCAGGCTATCGGCTTGCTCTGCTGTAGGCAGCATTTCACAGAGAAAGCCAAACACAGATCAGTAGGATCATGCTTATATTATGCCAGACTCCAAATTCCTGCTTCAAGTCATTAGAAAACTAAAGCTGCTAAACACATCTGAATTCCTTAACATGTGATAAATGACTATTTTTCCTATCTTGTGACTCCCTCTATTGCAAGAAAGAGACAAATTGACTTTGCTTGAAATCACCTACCTACTTACCTATGTGTGTTCTAGTTTCAGTCTAGAAACTCCTGCTTTTCTCCAACCAATATATAACAGTCTCAACATCAGGAGCTATTTTTCCAGTTAGTAACTACATCTATTAGTGTGAATATTTAACAAGCTAACTGGGTGGGGCACAACAATCCCAGTTTTTTTCTTCCTGATATCACTGTAATGTTTTGAGAAGGAAGACCATACATGTGTACACACCCTCTCACATCCTATTCTGAGGTCTTTATACCCAAAATAAGGTCTTGCATAAACCTTCTTCCAACACAGCAGAGAAGTTCAGCAAGTCAGCACATTATTTTTGATGAAAATTAAGTTTTTCTTATATAGGAACAAACCAATATAATTTGCCTTTTATTGCGATAATATTGCTTTGGAGATAAAATTGATGTCACAAAAACCCACCCGAGTTCTGATTCTAAATCTAAATATTCCTAGAGATGTCATAACTAATATATTCAAATCCCTGAGCTCTGAGCTTTCCAGTAAACTTTCTGTATATAATATCCTCAGCTTCCAGCTGTTAAACACCACATGCTGTTATAGATTTGGTTTTAATGTACTTTCAAAGTAAGGTAAATTTACCTTAGCACAGAAAAAAAAATCAGACTGTAGGAAAGCACTTGCAAATCAGTGGTAATGGGAGGATGTCCACAATGACCCAGGGAGAACTCCAAAGTAAATTTCTATGAAACCTAATTACAGTAATATTAATAGTAATTATAGTAACATTATTTAGAAGCACAGAAATCTCCACCATGTGTCAGGAGGGAGAAAAGTAGCTATTAGTCCTATTCACTTGCATGAATTGCACTACTTCATAATTTATCCTTATGTATTATTTGCTTATGTTTTCCTCAAATATCAGTGGAATGCTCTTGTCTTCTTAGTAAGGAAAGAAAATGAATGAACAAGCATATGGCATGCTGCATGACTGTATGGACAGTTTGGTAAGGAGGAGGAGGAGGTGAGTGTCTGATTTTAACTAATGAGGTTTGCAGAGTTAAGCTGAAGGATTGGACTAAACTGGCCTTGGGTCTTTGCACACTAGAGTCCAGTCTAGGTTAGCAGCAGCATTGATTTTACTTTTGTGATCTAACGGGACTGAGGTAACAGCAGTTAAAGCAGTGAATGCAGAAATAGCCAAGAAGCTGCACTTCAGAGTTGGGCTTGGATTTCAGAAGACTGGTGAAAAAAAAGGTATTTTTTGCATTCACCTGTGTCTGCTTACCTTGAGAGTGATGTTACAGCTGAGCAGAGTGTGTGGGGTGGACAAGAAATGCTAAACCATAGCAACTTGACTTTACAGGTCAAGATTGAATTGTGCTAGTTTGAACACTTGTTTGGACTCTTGACTTCGATGCTTTCGAACAGAAACACTTCAGTATCTTTGGTCTGACACACCAGCTCTGTGCATACCTTCATGCACCACGTTACTATTAGCAGAAATATCAGGGAATATGGTGCATAGACCTGAATGTCAAAAACCAAAGCTAAATGGCTCTGTACTGAAATTAATAAACATCAGAGATGACCACTTGGATCCAGTACTTCATGCTGACTGATACTTTTAAGTTGCCAGTTAAAAATAAGCAGAAGCATGGTCATTAAGGGCAGATATAGATATAGATATATCTATCTTGGATATAGACAGATGACTTAGCAGAATCTGTCTGAATAGCTGACATCCTGTTGTACTATGGTTTTTAAAACAGTTTATCACTTCCATAAAATCAGCATCTGGTTTCCTCTGCTATAAAAAAAAGTCTCTAAGAGCTACCATTTCAGGCAATTATGAACTTGCCTTATACTTATTTAGGTATTGTTTTTCTTATGTCAAGGTATGAAAATATATTTAGTGCTATACATTACATGTGAAAATCCAGTTTAGTGGAGTTTAGCTGGGATTCATCACACATTATGCTAACCCCTTGTGCAGGTTTGCCTGAAATGGAACAGAGTCACACTTGGTTCAGCTGTAGTCTCTCAGCAGGTCTTTGGTGGCCTGGATGGAATTTGAGTGTTTTTCTTTACATTCATTTGTGCAGTCCTGTGGTATGGCTCACTCTCAGGATGTGCCTGTCATTCTCCAGTCTTTACAGAAAGTGCCTCAGGCAAATGACTTCTCCCATAGGTACCTTAGAAGTTTACCTAAACAAAAACAGAGTGAATCTGAGCCTTACAGCAGCCCGTTACATTTGTGGTGAGCTTCATCTCACCCGTGTTCTGGCATGCAGAAGCTGAGCTTCTCTCATCTAGCTGTCTCCACATTTAGTGAGCTGACAGAGATTCATCCACAAGGCAATTCCTCTTATTGGTGCCAAATACGCTTCTTGAGGTGTGTATCTTTGCCTTGTGAAGACATGTCTCCCTCCACTGACTGGAGAAGTTCTCTGCTCAACTGGTTTGGACTAGATGACCAACTTTTAGGTTAAAAAATGTGAAGATAAACGCACCATGGATGACCACATAAAGGATCATTTGGAAAGTTTAGAGAGACATTACCACTGATAGTGCTGGCTGCAGATGTACGTCTTAGGAAGAGATCTGTATGACAGGCAATGAAAATGTAGCAGCTGTATTTTCCTCAAGTTGATCTTGATTTGAATATCTGTCAGAAAAGACATATGAGTACAGAAGAGAACTTCATATTTTTGGGCCCTTTAGTATATTTTTTAGTTTATCTTTATGAAAAAGTATATATATCTAAAGTTTACTTTCCATGGCATCTTTTTGTATCTTGTTTTTCTCCCCTCAGTTTCCCCAAAGAGTGTAACACACGTTTTAAGATGATCATTGAATATAAACTGACATCTGACTTCAGCCCAGATGATTCCTAAAACTGTGCTGAAGTAGTGTGCCACATCACATCCTTGACATGATACTACATTGCTAACCTACTTCTCCCCACCTAGCAGAAACAGAGAACTGAGAAGTCTTGAGATATAAAGGATTTAATGGGAAAAAATATGTAGTGGAATCCTTTTACAGAAAATAACAGATTTTTAAAGGTGACTGGCAGAGAGAATCACTTAAATGTTGTTTGTAATCTTACCATTGTTGTTTGTGTTCCCTTACAATGTGCAAAGAAAGCTTGAAATGTGTTATTTTTCACAAAGCTAGCAACAATTTCAAAAAAGGAAGTGTCTTTTCAAACAGAAAAACAAAAAACAAATTTCATGTTTGCTGGGTAACAGCTGTGCGGAACACATGCCAGGCCCTGAACCCTTTTGTGCCAGCAGTTTGTACTTCCAGCTCACTCATCAGCTTAACCACAACCACTTGAGTGTCAGCATATGTTTGTTCAGAGGGAAGGAGGGTGGCCCTTGTCCTCGTGTGTACTGTTATTTTGCAGCATGAATAAGAATGAAGAGAAACAATGCTTTCACTAAGCATAAATGTTTTCCATAGACCATACATTTGGGAAACCAGTTCTTATCCAAGATTATATTTGCATATCCTTTTAGAAACCAGGAGAAAACTGTGAAGTTTGGGGCTGGAGGGAGGCACATAGTAAGCTTCATGAGCCTTTTTTTGGGCAAAAAGGAGTGATGATGGGAGAGCAGAGGGCAGAGCAACAATTCAGCACCCTTCTGGGCTGTGCTGCTGCAGACTGCATGTGTGCAGTGCCTGCATCAGCTGCTCACTCGCCCTGCTCCCTGGGAACTGTGGACCACTACTATGGCTTTGTTGACAGGACCTTTGCTAGCGATTGAAATAAAGTTCTATCAGAGAGATTTAATGTGCTTTCTTCAGTAGTGCTGCTCCCAGTCACAAATCAAATAACCTTAAGAATTACATCCAAATTAACCTCTCTATTACCTCCTAATTCATTGCAAAGTCTTCACTGAAGATGTTTTTCTTCAGGTAGCGATAATATTTGGATATTATTATTGTTTGGATTTTTTTTTTTTTTGGAGGAGTGGGGAGGGATTACTGTGTAATCTTCTGATGCAATAAACAGCAAATATCACAAAAGCTGAAAACACATGGTCTTTCTGCTTTCTAGGGCAACTTTCCAAAATGATTTTCCCTCTGGAGATAAGAAAAGCAAGAAATATGTAACAGATACTCTAATTTATTTTTTCCTATACTCAAGCTAAGGTCTGGTAACTCAGACACAGAGGCTGGAGACTTAATATCTGTGATGTCAGTTTTACACCAGAATAAATCTGAATGAGTAAAGAAGTCCCAGTATACACTACAAGACTGATGCCAGGGGTATCTGAACTGTTTTAGCCATTCCTGATGAAAGAAATCCAGAGAATCCCTGTGGAGTTGGAAATAAAATGGCAGCTATTTAATATTGAAGATTAGGATAATGTTCAGGATTAATGTCAGAGCTTATGCTTTAAATCCTTGCATAGAAGGACAAAGCTGGTTTTAAAACTTCTTTGGTCAGTGAGGGGCTGTACAGCATGACAGATCTTCAAGGCACGGTGTCCTTAACATGCCAACTCCCCTTGCTGCTGACAACTTGGCAAATTTCACCCATCTCCTGTCATACCATTCTGTGCAGACACCTATGCTTTGCCCATTGCACTCTTCCAGTTTTGCCCTGTCTCTTCTTGGGAGTTAATCACCCCTTTCTCCCAGTCAAAATGCCAATAACCCAGTGCAGCCATTCTCCATAATGGACCTCAGCTCCCTGAACCCCCAGATCCCAATCTTGGCACACAGTGTCTCTGTGTATGGTGTCTGTGACCAGCTAGGGATGGAGAGAAAAGCCCACACCACTTGTAGGAGCACCTGTGGTCGGCAGGGAGAGGGAAATCTGCAAACCTGAGACACAGAAACACGTGGTTTATTGCAAGAGTCGTGGGTAACAGGGCCTGCCTACAGCCACCAGCCTCGGCTGAAGGGAAGCCCCAAGGAGAGAGAGAGAGAGAGAGAGGTAAGAACTAAGAAGTGAGAGCAGGGTAAGAGAGTAAGGTAAAAGCAGGGTAAGAGAGGTGGCAGGGATAAGGGAGTGAGTGAGGTAAGGTAAAAGAGTAAAGTAAGAGTGGGAGGTAAGTGAGCGAGCTCCTTGTTACAATACATTATATCTGCTCTTGTGTTGAATGTTCTGATTTACATTGACCAAATGGCATGAGATACAAAACCTACAAACTTTGCATACAGCCTATGAGAACTGCTATACTACCATATCATTCTGTATTCTAAACTCTAAAGGCTACTCTCTTATCTACCTTTTCCCAGATACCTTGGGGGGCTAAGCTCGAGCTCCTTTGTTTCCTATCACCCAACCCATCACCAGCTAATTGCTGTCTTCCTGCCTGCCATGCCTACATCTCCAAACTAGCTTTCATTTCTATTTCACTCATATGTTCTATATTTTCAGTATCTCTTGCCAGGCAATCATATTTGTAAACATTTCCTGTCGAACCTTTCCCAACATCTCCCCCATTCTGTTGAACTATTAAAATACTAGAAATTGTCTTATTCAATAATTTTTGCACACACTGAAGCACCACTGGTCAACAGGGTCAGGTGTACAACCCTGAGGGTGAGCTCTGTGGAAAGCCACTTGAACTGGCTTTGCAGAAAATGTTTGTCTGGTGTTTGCTGTCAGCATAACAGAACTGGCAAAAGTGGTTTGGTTGTGATGGGCAACAAAACAAAATACAGTGGGACAAGTGATAATGAGTTTATCCACTAAGCAACAGCATCAGGATTGTTAGATGGCAGTACCTACGTGATATGCACACTCCTGGTCCTTTGCCCATCTGCTTAGTCCTTCCTCCTGTCCTCGAGGCATGTGAGGAGTTCTGGAGTTCTGTCTGTCTATGGCTCTCATGCTAAGCTCTCCTCTCTCCTCCGAGAGGCTCTGGGGAGGATTGCATTGGGGCCACATCTCCAGTACTCAGGTGTGAGTGTGGAGGGGACCTCCAATGCCACCTTATAGGCTAAAACCTCCCTGGGACAGCTCTTAACCCCAGCCAGGTCAGGTCAGGTTGAAGAAAGAGTAACAGGAAAGAAACTATAAGCACAAAGTAAAAATTTGTAGGTTCCACACAGATTATGATGTTAAAAATAAGCATATCCTATTTTTTAAGGTGTATAATTAGACTCAAGTAGAATTTTAGCAATTTTAAAACAAATGAAATGTAAATCCCAGAATCCTTCTATTTGTTCTCCCTAGGTTTAATTCTCCTCATTTGAAAAATGGTCATGTACAGAGTTTTGTCACTTAGCTGGTACCTAAAGGTGCCATGATAAGGAAGTTGAAGAGCAAAATCCTATGATGATTTGTAGAACAAATACAATGAAAATTTTGAAACTACAAGTTACCATGTGCCATAGTGTAGGTGCCCTAGTAACATTATGTGAGAAAACCTTGCAGCTTTGTGCCTGTGTGGTTCTTAGCTTCTGGAGAGCCCCTATCAATCACCATTGAGTACCTGGTCAAATGCTGTGTTGGCTTTTCCATGCAGGAATGAACTCACACGGTCTTGCAATTGGACCACAGATGGATTTTTTTACCAGCCAGCCATTATTAATGAATTTTGGTCATTAAAATCCAACATGGATTTGTCCTGAGTTTGTGGTGCCCAGAATATTTTTCAGCTGAGATGACTGGTCTTTGAGTAATGGAAAAAACTGCAGGTTTGTGAGAAGTATGCAATGCATCTTCTCTCTAAATTTCTGATGGATCTCAGGATGCCATGCCTTTTCATCAATCATGCATGCTTTTGGCTTTCAAGCATTTTGTGGTAAATCTCATCTGACAGATTTTATCATCCTCTTATATTTCCTTTACATTTCTCAGACTGAGGATTTCAAAGGCAAAGTAGAAGTTCTATTAACATCTAGATGATAGGCAAGAGTAGGGAAATTACATCTTTCTGTATTTTCCTCTAGGACAGAATGGTGCAATTGAGAGAAACTGTGCTTTTTCTGGAAAGAGATTCTGGGACTTCTTCTGACAAGAAGTTTTACAAAAGTTCTTGCCTCTTAATAGATATAAGTTGATCTGAGTTGTGAGAAATTCATACACTATTAATCAACAGATGTATTAATGTATAGATTTGTATAGAGTCTCTGAAGTTTTTGTCAACCCCACTTCATAACAAGGCTAGGCTGTTTCTCTACTTAGACCATAAAAATATGTAGTTTTTGCAAAACAAAACAAAAAAACAACCTGAAAGTCTCCTCCTATCATGCTGTTTCAAAATAGAAAGCTGACTGCTGTGTTGCTCATCTTGTGTTGCAAAAAAATACTAATTTTCAAAGCAGATAAAATTCAGTCTTTTTGTTTGAGTGATTTGAAGAGTGATTGCTTCTTAAAAATGTATTGTTTAACTTCTTTACCAAGATCAGCAAGAGGCTGGATAGAAGAGGCAAGTGATAAGGTTAAATGAACTTAATTATGCTATGTCATATTTAAGCAGGTGGACTTTTTTTAAAAGCATTTTTTATTCTCATGTGATCTATTATTTGGTACTCTTCTACCCAAACAAAAGAGAGCAATATATTTAGAAAGCTCATTTCACCATTTCTTTATCTTGTCCTGTGGCAGGGGAATTAGGTGTAATTTGCAGGGATATATTTCTGGTTGGTTATGGGGAGAGTGCTCTCACATTTTTTATGCTGGATACATAAATTCACTTTTATATTTCAGCTTAAGACATAACAACCTTAGTGGATTACTGTGGGTCAACTTCTATACTCATCTAAAGCAATGCTCTTAGTCCTGCTAGCACTTCACTGCATGCCATGTGAGGGTGTGACCAACAGCAGCTGCTGCACTGCAGTGATGGATATTTTAGTGTCTGGGGCAAACTTACTGTGATGCCTTAAGTTTTTAGCTTGTACATTTTTTCAGATTCTGTACTGCATTAGCGTATAACTCTGACCTCTGTATAGAATGCTAGTTAGCTTTCTTCACATTTTGGTCAGACTAAACGATCCTTCTGGGCCTGGAAACCAAGGTCACACCATCAGCCTCAGGCCCCAAAAACTTTAAACAAATGTGAATTGCGGGGAAGCAAATCAGGGAAATATTACTTCATTACCTGAAGCTGTAATTGGACAATTAACCTCTGATACACAAATAGACCAAACTTATATCCATCTGAAAAACTTGTGACCACCATCCATCTTGGGTGTAGGCTCTGTGAGGCTTTGCACTGCCCAAGGTGTATCCTTTGAAGGCCTTTAAATAAATACCTACTTTATTCTTTTAACTTTTTCTAGCGTCTGTTCTAGGTAGGCTCTCCAAGGCATCAGCTGCATCTATCAGGGGGTTGTAGCCTCCATGGCAGTACAGGTCTATAGCACTGAAGTAAAAGCGCAGGACATTACATCATTATTACCTTGCCATGGAACCAGGGCATAAAATAGTTGATGCCAATGTGCAAGTAGAGCTTGTCTCATCAGCAGCCCTTCTGAGCAACATCAACTGTCTGGTAAGCCACAAATAGCTTACAAATTGGGAGTTGGGCTCCTTTATCATGATCATTTCACAACAGAAAAACCATGAAAGATCTGTGCTGACTTTCTAAACTAATAATCTAGGCACAAGTTCTCCATCCAACCCCCACCAGGTAACTCAATCTTCTAGTTACTGAGCAAAACCAGCCTGCATTGATACTTGGCTGGTATGGATGGCCCCAGTGGTTCTATACTCTCCTCAGAAAAAGAAAGCCTGAAAATGGGGGTTCCCATAGAGTTTTATTCTGCAATTCCTGGGGGTATAAATCTGTTATTCAACTGTAATCATTCTCCAAAATGTTTTCACCCCAGTGCTAATGGCTAGATTGCCCCATAACTGAGGCAGATTTTATGATATTTTGTCTAGTTCAATTGTGCTTTTAGTGGCTGGAAGGCTTCCATAGAAATTAATCTCATCTCTCCTTCAGGAAACAAGGTCAACTATAGCATCAATTTAATATATGGGTCTACATCTATTGAGACTCCTGGATCTTGCAGTTGCAACTGACAGCTTCAAAATGTGCAATCCTTTGCTAATATTAAAGAGCAAAATCTGCTTTAAAACAATTAAAACTATTTTGATTTTCCTACCTCCTCTGTTTACTCTCAATTAAATCCAAACCCATCTTGCTTTCTCTGCCTTGGAGGGTAAGATTTCTTTGGTGTTTCCTCTCTACTCTGTGTTTGACACAGTCCTAATGCCCTTTGTTCTTTTATTCCACAACACTTTCTCTGCTGCCCTGCCTCCTTTCTCCTGCTTTTATCAGTCAGCTTGGAACCATGGTTTCACTTTCCCACTGAGCTTTTCACACACTCAATTAGACTTCCAAATATTCATTCCTGTCTTGTATTTGTCAGAATTTCTGTTTTATCTAGTTTCAGTATCTGTGCAGACCCCCTTCACCTAGGTTCTTTCCTAGCCAAGACAGAGGGCTTCTTTCAGTTTGGATGCCCTATAATATAGTCTTCAGGACCACTGGCACTTCCCCACATCTTCTTCCTTTCCATCTTATCTTTTGGTGAGCCTGTGCTTTCTGCTTGAATATCAAACACTGTTCTCTTCAGCATCTCCTCTGGTATATCCACTCCCTCTCCACTATCTGTTCAAGTTTTCACCCTTGATCTTAATCCTTTTATCTTTATTCTCCTTATCTTGTAACCTGTTGTCTTGGTTTAGATAGACAGGTATCTGACAGGGAAAATTGGAGTTTCTCTTGGAATGTAAGCCCCCCTCCTCCTCTTTTCCAAATTATTATAAATTTGTAATTAAAAGGCTGTCAGGCAAAGATTTTGGGAATAGGTAAAGCAGTTCTTTACTAGGGATATTAAAAATACAAATGTTGTAGTACAGAAGAATAAGCAAATAAACAAACAAAAAATAAATCGTAGAAAACTCTGAAGAGTCAGAAATACAACCTGACACCCTGTTGGTCAGGGTGTTGGAAACAATCCAAAAAGGAAGCCCTCCTGGAGTGGCAGATGTGGTCCTGTTGGAAGCAGAGATGGTCCTGTGGAGCAAAGGGTCCAGAGATGGGCCTGGTCTTCCTTTGGGAGTCCCGTGGGAACACTGGATGTCTGGTGGCACTCGTGGCTCCTTTTTATCTAGGTGAAGATGGTTTGGTTCCTCCTCCCTGGGTAGAGCATCTTAAAATAGGATGATGTAATGTGTCATGTCATTGGTGAGCTTTAATGGCCATTAACAGAAGATACCCCCATGGGGGTAGTGGAAGAATGAACAGAGATAAGCGACACTGCTCCACCTGGTTTTAACAGCTGGCTTCTTATCAGAGAGGCAGTTACTCCTCCCTTCTGGAGTTACAACAGATAAAGGAAATCTCCCCAGCCGAGTTTCAATAGATGGAATTGAATAAACATTTTTTTTGCTTACAAAACCCAAGACACCATGCTGCCTTTGTTTTCTCATTCTCTCTGTCTCTCCATCTACTCACTAAATAATTGCTTTATTCTATGTAACATAACTGAGCCTATTCATGACAATTTATCTTTATTGCCAACATACATATCCTTTTCTGCCCTCATTTCTAATGATCCTGAAACAAATTTGCTAAACTCATCTTCATCTTCTCTTCTAACCATGTCCTCATTCAATCTGAATCATTTCACCTGCTTCATGAGTCCAAATCTGTAACCCTTTTTGACTACGTTGGAAAATCTGTCTCTCCAAGAACTTCTCAGAATTTACCTACAAGCTGCTGCCTGCTCTTCATCCTCTCCCTCCCCACCCACCCCCAAATTTTTTTTTCTTTTTACTCCTGTGATAAATGTAATGTATAAATTCGTGTATATAATATTGTATCAAAAGTTTGGACAGTTAAAAGCTACTCGAGGGCGTCTCCAAGATTCCAAGGCCTATTGTGCAAGCTGTGAAACCACAAAATTTGCAACAGAAATGACAGGGCTGGACTGGAGATGGCCCATTCATCAAGGGCCACATCATGTGTCTCCACTTCACAGCTGCTCAACACCTGATATCAGTCTTGGTGGGGGATCCGGAGGATGATCAAATCAACACCCCAAAGAAGAAATCTGAGAAGACTATTGAATCATCTTTTCATACTTACGGGAACCCCTTTCAAAACCTCGCTTGGAAATAAAGGAATATATGAATATTTGGACTTTCAATGGACTTAGCCTCGGGACAAATACTGTATAAATACTGTATAAAAATACTGTACAAAAACTGTACACCAAGACCCAGTATTTGTGGTCAAGGTTGGATGACACCTTTGCTGCTGTGACTCTGTCCACCCAGCATTTGATCGATGTTGTCCGATTTTATTGTGGCCTTTCAATTTGATTTTGAAAAAATTGCTAAATAAATTCTTTTATTTTGAATTGGCTTCTAATCATTTATAACACTCCCAAGCTCTTCATTTTTTTGTCCTTTCTTTCCAGGCTTCGTTTATGGAGAAATAAATATTCTAGGTTCTGTTTCTTCATCCTCTCTCTGACATGAGCAGGCAGATGAATGCCTTTAATGCCCTTGTGGTGGTCACACCTGCCACCAGCTGATATACTAAACATCCTATAGACTATAGGGACCATGGAGAGATGCAATGGAGTGAGGCTTCTCAACTGAATTTATTATATCCCTTTGATTAAACATTGATTTATTTACAGTGTTTTCCAGAAAGTCTCATATCAGTGCTAGTGATCTGTAATTAGTATACTTTTGTCTCACCAGTCCAGGTAGATGGGGAACAAAAAGGTAACAGGAAGACACTTTTTCTTTGTTCCCTATATGAATTGTATTACTTGAAGGTATAGTCTCATTCTTTCATGAGAAAAAGTAAGCATTTCCCTGCAGAAGCCAGCTGGGAACATTAAAATAGGGAAATTGGAACTTGTAGCCAGCATTTTAGCCCTGAAATAAGCAATGTGACAAGTAGTGTCTTTGTCTTTTTATGTATTGTTTATAGGACCATCCTTCACTTTATCTTACAGCAATAATGTTCATGGCATTCCAGCAAAAAATGGCTTTTGCAGTTATTAAAATGCTGAGGTGTTTACTTTCAAATTCTCTGTTACGGCATTTTTTTTTTCTCTTGGGCACCAATCTTTAAAGAGACACATCAATGAAATTCAGTAGCATTGACTTAATTCTGTCTCTTTCTGAGCCTAATTGCTCAAATTGGTATAACGTCCTCCTGGAGACTAAACTTCAACTGCATTTTTAAGGACTGTATGAATTAGCACCTTTCTTAAGCATCACCCTGTCAGCCTCAATGACAGGTTCAGGTTACTACCACAGAAGATGCACAGTGCAGATTTCCTGGTCCTGTGTTACCTTCCTCTGACCTGAAAGTGCTGGCACCAGGAGCTAATGCAATAGTTTTGGGATTTGCTGCTGAGTTTGCCAAGCAGGCTATCACCTGTGATACACAGTGTTGTGATACAGATACCATAATGCTTTAAACTAGACAACCCTAAAAGCTTTGGAGTCCTTGTAAGACAACTGTAAAATTATATTTTCCATTAACAAGTAGTCTGTTCTAGAATTCAACAGGGGCATTTTGGAGGAAGAACACTCTCATGTGAGATCTCTGGCTGCATGATCTCTCCATTCTCCGCTGCATTAATTCTGCTATACCTTCAGATGCTGCCAAGATCATATTTGATTTGCTTACGGAGCAGTGTTAAGTTGGCGTAGCAGAAGTGGATTATTCACACATTTTCATAGCTTGTGACTAAATGACTGTATAAAATAGCAGTGAAAGAAAAAAGAATTAGAAGTATGTAATATTAGCAAGATGCCTCCCACCTACCAGCCTGCAATAATTGAAATTCTTTTATTTCACTTTTGGAGGGAAAATACCTTTCACTTTACACTGACCAGTTAAATGGCTGTTTCCTGTTCTGTGTCTGTAAAATCACAAAATTGTTTAGGTTGGAAAAGACCTTTGAGATTATTGAGTCCAAACTTCGAGCAATCACCATCTTGTCAACTACACCATGGCACTAAATGTCACGTCCAGTCATTTCTTGAACACCTCCAAGGATGGTGAGTCCACCACCTCCCTGGGCAGCCTGTTCCAATGTTTAACAACCTGTTTCATGAAGAAATTCATCCTGATATCCAACCTGTATTTCCCCTGGCACAGTCAGAGGCTATGTCCTCTCACCCTGTCACTTGCTGCTTGGGAGAAGAGACCAACTCCGCCAGGCTACAGCCTCCTTTCAGGGAGCTGTAGAGAGTAGTAAGGCCTCCCCTGAGCCTCCTTTTCTCCAGGATAAACAGCCCCAGCTCCCTCAGCTGCTCCTCATCAGACCTGTGCTCCAGATCCTTTCCCAGCTCCATTGCCCTCCTCTGGATGCGCTCCAGAATCTCAATGTCCCTCTTGTACTGAGGGGCTTAGACCTGGACACTGCACTCGAGGTGTGGCCTCACCAGTGCTGAGCACAGGGGCACAATCCCTGCCCTGTTCCTGCTGGCCACACTGTTTCTGATCCAGGCCAGGATGCCATTGGCCTTCTTGGCCACCTGGGCACAAACTGGCTCATGTTCAGTCACTGTTGACCAGCATCCCCAGGTCCTGTTCTAAAGGCATCTTTCCAGCCACTGTTCCCCAGCCTGTAGGATTGGATGGGCTTGTTGTGAACCAAGTGCAGGACCCAGTACTTGTTGGACCTCACACAGTTGGTCTTGGCCCATGTATCCAGTCTGTTTGGATTCCTCTGCAATGCCTTCCTACCTTCCAGCAGATCAACACCCACCCAAATTGGTATAGTCTGCTTAGTAGAACCTGTCAGCATTATAGCCTGACAAAAAACTGTAGAGTAAAAATTACCAGCCATTGAAATTTACTGGTAACAGACAATGGAAATTGTTAACATTCAAGTGTGGAAACTTCACCCATTTTTAAAATTTATCATATGCACAAATGTTAATTACATTTGAAAATGCCTGAAGCCTACAAATTGTGAGAGCATAAAAGAAACTATAGTAACCTGTTAGACACTTGTCTTTTTCTTTTACTTTTCTTTGGCACACTTGATAAGTGAGTGCTAATAGAGGGGCTGACAACACAAGTGCATTTCTGATGCAAAACACCAAGGACAGGGTGAACGGTCAAACCTTGAAGAAAAGAATGGAGTCTTTTTGTTGTGGAAATGAAACTGTGATAATGTTCCCAGACTATAAACTGGCAGCCTGGTGTGGCAAATCCGTAGGAGCTTTTTCAAAATCTTAATCAATGTCAGCAGACTTTTTTTTCTTCCTGTTGGGGTTTTAGTGAAGAAAAACGTGAAATTTTATGTGAAGAGTTTGTTACTTATATAGCTCTTAGCAACAGGGCTGGAGAATATAAAGGCAAAGATTTTACTGTCCATTCATGAGCCTATTAGATCTATTAGTGAGATAAAAATTCTGTGGACTAAAATGTTCTGTTTCCAAAAATTGAACAGCACCTAAAAATCGGTCTCTGCAAAAAGTCAGTTGTGAACAGGAATTCTTAGCAATCTTTGCATGACTCTCTACTTATGTGTGCTTTATACACCAAATGAAAGAGGCAGAACAGCCTGTAGCACCATCTGTGTAAGGAGTTTGGTAATTTAATGCCACCATTTTTGTTAATATAAGTATCTATTTCTATCAGTACCTAGATGTTATGAGTGACCTCTAGGTCAGGTCAGTAGGCTCATACCTGGGATATGTTTCTGGCCTCTCCTTCTCTGCCCCTGTAAAAGCTTTCCTTTCTCCTGCCTCACACTCCAGAGCATCATCCCTGCCTCCCCAATTCCCTACAAGGACTGTATGGAATCTTCTTTGCACTGTCTGCTTGTCTCTAACTATGGGGGAGAAGGAGGTAATTTTTCCAGACAAGTCGGGGGGAGATACAGATTACAACCAGCATTTATGGGAACACATTTTATGAGTTTCACAATTGTTAATAAGATAATAAGGCAGTCACTGTGTGAAAAATGAGATTCACTTTTATGTAAATTTTAAGAAATAGGTTTAATAAAAGATAAGACAATTAGGAGATAAAAAAAGCAAAGTACGGTTGGCCAGTTGACTTGGCATTCAGCCATGTCCACACCCTGCTACTTCAGAGACTTCTTTAAATACCCTTTCTATTGTATCAATCTGTTGAATATTCATATTTTTCCATAAACTAGTTTCCATATTCCAGGGACTATTTTGCACGGCCCCTCCTTGGGTCCGCCTTTTTAGAGCTGCGTGTTTCTTGGCTGTGTCTTCATTATCACCTCCAGATTGGGCTTTGGTCCATGCTTTCTTCAGATGGGAGATGCTGATAGTTGGTGTATCAAGAGCAGAGTCTTCTTTACATGTTCACTGGATGTTATCCCAGCCAAACAGACAGTTTAAGCATACTATATCACTACTACCACTATGCCTAATTTTCTTTACTAACAGCAGAAGTAAAAACTTATATCCTTACCACAAAGTTATTAATCATATAGCACACATCTTGCGAAAAGCCAACTTTATAATAGGCATTTATAACAACTGTTAACAGCAGGTAATTGTTGGTACAGTTCACTCAGTTACCCCCTCAGCCACTCATTTTACCCAGCTACAGCAGCAGTGGGAAGGCCAACTCTGGATATTTACTGAGAAGCAGAGGTTCATAGTAATGCACCAGTAGCTTTACCAGTAGGAAGGTGTTAAGAAGTCCCTTCCTTCACTATATCAATGCTGTAGACTGTGCTCTGTCTGCACATGGCAGCTACCACCTCCATGACTGTGGTGAGAGTTATAAAGCCTGGTGCGGATGCTCTTGCTGTTCCAAGGCGCTGGCCTTGGATTATCTGAAAGCTCTTGCTGTTCTGAGTTTATCAGCTGTATCAGATTCAAGAGAAACACAAGCCTCCAGAGCTCATCACCTTTTATAAGACTCCCACATGCACACTCTCTCCATACCCTTCCTCTTGCTGTTTTCTGGTAACATCACCTGTGCACACACGTGTGTCTACAGCGCCCATTCCCCTAATTCACCAAGAAGAGTGGATTGTGACAAGGATCAATAAAGTGTAAGCACCCCTTCCTCTGTCCCTCTGCAGAATGAAGTGAGTGCTCTGTTTACACCATCCTGTAGAAAATTCCCACATCTATGCTGCATATTGCATCATGGCTCTGAGCTAACCAAAAACATTAAAAGGGTCTCCAACAGTTCAGCATGATCCTTCATGCCTCTCAGAGAAGCCTGGTGACTTTGCCTGTAGGAGTGTCCTCTGTAATGAGACATGTACTTTAAAGCTAGCACAGATGTCTCTGTCCTGCATGGCTACTTTGCTGTACCCATCCAGCCAGATAGAGCATTTGCCCTGAAGAAGACAGATTTGAGGACAGTACATAACAAAAAAAACCAAAAAAACAAACCAAACCAAACCAAACCAAACAAAACCAAAAACAAAACAAACAAACAAACAAACAAAACAAAACAAAACAAAACAAAAACACCAAAAAAAACAACCAAAAAAAAAGGGCAAAATGGATATAGAGAAGGACTGAAATACACTGAAGGTCTCTTAACCCAGCCTGCAACATGACCCTACAGGTCACTCTTCAGTGAATCAAATCTCTCCTTTTTCTTAACATTCACGTTAATGATTTTTTTTTTTTACCTTAAAGACATAAATCAGACTCACAAGATATAATCAAGAAGTCAATGACAGATCTGGGCAAAAAGCCCAGAAACATCTTGTACCCTATTGTCTGTCCTATGCATTAAAAATGTGTTATTGTTTTTAATTTCTTTTTGCTGAAATGAAAACGATTCTTAAATTCAACATAAAAGAAATGCCACTTCTAAAAACTTCTGCCTTGATTCAGCTGAGACAAGGCACAGTCACTACAGAGAAGGTCTGAATTTAGTTCTTTCCGCTTTTCTTTGATGAATTCTTTCACCAGAAAGTCCAGCATACATCTACCCCGTTAAACAGGAAATACGAAGTTCAGATTTTTCAGCACTAACTACCCAATCAGACTTACCACGTCTACTAAGTCCCCCCATCTCTGCAACTATTTGAAGACAAGATCAAACCCCTTAGCAATCAATGGGATGGAAATATAACTCATTTGCATTTCTCTAATATTGCCAGTTGAAGTATGAGCTAGCTCTTAATGCATTTTCGCACTGGAGGTGGCCAGAAATTGATAAAATATGTATTTTGCTAGTAATTTTACAGAAGCTTTGCAGGTATGGCATGGCAAAAGATTGAAAATAGCTGTAAGAGACAGAAAAGCTGCTCTCCCTAGCAATGCACAATCATTCTCTGAATCTGTTGTTCGGGGACTGAAATGAGCAGTATAACCCTCTCGTTTTCCCATCTCTGATTATGCGTAGTCATATTTTTTCATTTGCATCTGTATTTGTAACCAAACATGAAAACTAAAATGATTTTTGACCAAATCATCAAGCAATATATATGCAGGGAAGATAAAATACAATTTTTGCTCACTGACCTTTGAGTCCTGGAACATATAAATTGTGTAAGAAAGCCTGCTGAATATTTTCTTATCTTGTGTCACTGGAAATTTCACGCTCCCAGTGAGACTCGGTAGGATGTTTAATATAGACACTGCGTGGTACGCTGATTGATGGGACACACTGCAACCCCGACAGCTTTCTGTGATTTAAAACATAAAAAAACCCCACAAAAAAACCCTAACAAGCATATATTTCAGAAGCACACGGGGTTTGGCGCCTCGTTTCATCCCAATAATGACGGGGGCTGGTTTCAGGGTAGGGCCCCTCCCCAGTCACCCGGCAGCAAGTCCCCACCACTGTCCCTAGGGCCATAGGTCCAACCCATCAATACATCCTTCACCCCTAGGATATGAGAGGAGAGATGGTGCTCTGTAAATGTGCATCTCCAGGCCCATATTCTTGTGTGGCAAAAAAACCAGGTGAGCTGTAAATGAGAGAGCCGAGTCCTGGAAGCAAATTGGTTGCAGTAGTGCTGTGTTTTACATCAGTAGTCTTGAGTAAAATTAATGTGGATCACTCTTATAAGGCAGCAGTGTGGGTTTTCCAACCTGTATTCTTATTTAGAAGTAGTTCGGTGCTGGCGTGTACCGTGAAGCCACCCCGGGTCCATGCAGCTGCCTCAGTTAATGGAAGGGAGGGGCTGCACTCGGCAGCAGGTGAAGTGGGACTTGAACTGCGGCATGCTGCTGTGTTGTTACCTTAACCTGTACCTTTAATTTTGTCTGTCTCCTACTAGAAAAAATTATTAGCAGGTGATGTTTTGACTTCAAGGAAACTAAGCTGTTATGACAAGCTCAGTCGTAGTCAGCAGCTGCAGCTGAGATTACAAGAAGTTACTCATGCTAAATCCAAGAATTCTGGTTACAACTTCACGTGCTTAAGCTAATTGAGGAGCATATCTTAGTACTTGTGAGCTCGCCAGAGGCCAGCTAGGGTAAAAAGTTACTGTTCAGGTGCATAAGAAAGGTTTAATTGAAGTGGAAGCAGCTGATGAAGGACCTGCTGTGCTAGCCCTGCTCCCAGGTGTCAGCCCATCAGAGGGAGCAAGAATCCCAGCCCTGCCCAGCACAGACATCTCAAGATGAAAAATGCCAGGGAGCTCGGCACAGGGCACACTCCACAGCAGAGGCTCTTGAGGCAGCCAAGTGTGGCACAGTGTCTGGGGAGGGTCCTGTGAGCAGCTCTGAACGAGCCCCTTGCCAGGGCTCCTTTCCAGCAGTGTTTCCTTTCCATCCGCCTCAGGCAGCTCGCCTTTGGACACTTGTGTAAGAAGGTTGCCTCTACACTGATGATGCTCATAACTGGAATTCTCCACCAGGCAATGTGATCAATATAGTGTGTGCTTATGCCATTTATTCTGCATTTGCTTGGTAGTTTGTTTTGATTTGTTTTTTGGGTTGTTTTTTTGAGGAATCTGTTCCATTTAAAACATAGAAAGGCGCTAACACGAACCCTTTGAAACCCAAAGTTTCTTCGGTAATGCTTCCACTATGTCAGCAAGTACTAAACCTCCAGTATATCTCTTTGCTCTTAATTTCCCTTTCAAGAACATTCTGAGAAATGTAAATGTCTGTAGCTTTGTCGTATTAAAAAAAAAAAGGAATTTCAATTTAATTTGAAGCAATTATTCAAAGAAAAGTTCTAATAAAAAATTTATAGACACTAGTTAAACATTAATAATATTCAATATATTAAAATACTGACAATGATTTATACTCCATCATAAAATAGAAAGAAGAGTCAAGTAGCATCCCCATCCCTTTTTGCAGCCAATTTCATAAATCTACATCAGAGAAAAGCACATTCCTAGTCCAATTAAATGTGTGTAATGAAATATTTACATGTACTTTATGACTTTGGGTTATTGAATTTTTAAGAGTTAAATTTAAAACTGTGATTGTATTTCCAGTACATATATTTTATTAATTGTGCCTACAAATACAATGTACTTTCAGAAAGATCCTTTCAAAGTTATGCTGGGAAAAGGAAGAATGGATACTGTAGGAAAAAGCAAAATTTGGAATATACAGTCCTTGTAAGTCAGAGATGTCATTTGCACACCTTGATTATGACACATATGATACAATCGCAAAATTAGTTAATGCTAGAAGGTTGAGGGTGTGATACTTCCCTTTTGCTCCACCCTGGTGAGGCCATACATGGAGTGTGCTGGACTCCCAGTATGGAGGGAATCCAAGGGATGGCCATGGGGATGCTGAATGGCCTGGAGCATTTTTCCTTTGCAGAAAGTTTGAGAGAATTGGGACTGTTTATCCTGGGGGGTAAAAGGCCTGGAGAAGAGAACATGGGAATATTATCAATGTGTGTAAGTCCCTAAACAGAGGGTACACAGAGGACAGAGCCAGATTCATTTCAGTGGTGCCCCGTGACAGGACGGAAGGCAATGGGCACAAACTGAGAGGTGAGAGGTTCCCTTCGAACAAAGAGAAACACTTCTTCACTGTGAAGGTAACCAGGCACTGACACAGGTTGCCTAGGGAGGGTGGAGTCTCTAACTTGGAGACATTAAAATACATCTGGACATAGTTCCAGGCTACTATCTCTGGGTGGCCTTGCTTAGGTGGACAGCTTGGACCAAGTGACCTCCTTCTGATCTGTCACTTCCAACCTCAACCATCCTATGACTCCTTGAAAGGGACAGAGGAGATGAATCACTCACTCCTGTGTTCCCAATCACCTCAATTAAATGTGTTTCCTTTGTTCTTCTTGCAGCCGTGTGCTAATCTCCAGTGATTTTTCTGCATAATTGTTGTCTGGTGGTTGGTTCAGACAACTATCGTGTTCATGCAGTTACAGGCTTTCAGGTGGTAATTGTTATTGCCCCTGTCCTCCACATCAGACCTATTTGCAGGGAGATTCTTCAAGATAACAGGGATAACACAGAGCCCACCACACATCTTTTAGTCCAGCACATCTTTTTCCAAGTGACAGTTTATAAGGAACCTCCTTAATTTTAATATTTCTGTCTTGGAATACTCAGTCTTACAGACAATGTTGTCTTCTAGCATTTTCAAAATTTCTTAGAAAAAGGTAATTATTTTACCACATCTATTTTCACTTAGTAGATCCACAAAGGATAGTCAATAGATGTTTAGCTACACAGCCCAGGCTTCCGCTAGATGAATTCAAGAAGCAGCTGGTAACAATCATACACACTGGCTACCCAGCAAATGTTTGAAGAACACCCTTGGGATTGCTGAGATTGGTGTGTCAGTCATAGGTAGCAACATATATCATCAATTGTGGGTTCAGTTCATGGTTTTTGAAGTGAATCTTACTCTGGTTTTTACAGAGAAGCATGTAGTGCACTTGGAGTATTAAGTTACTATGGTAATGTAGCCGATCTCTGTTGGAGCCATGTGGTGCTGAGTCCCCTCTTTCCAACAGAGGAACAATGAAGTCAGCTTCTGCAGTTGTGCAGTGGCCCTCTGTTGATCTCCCAGGAGTGCTGTGGGCTGGAAAAATCCAACAGGTCAGGACAACAGGAGTGAAACCCAGATGAGAATGCTCCAAGATGTGCACTGGGATAGCAGAGAGACTCAGGGAAGCAGATTCCCTAGAGCTAAGAAGGTTTTCCTTCTTCCCCTAGCATAATTGTTTGTTTTTCCTCATCAAGACTGATTTCTGAAGAGAAAATTCACCCAGTTATGAATCTTTTCCCAATGGATGGTTGTATAACTGGTATTTATAAGTCTTTTTAGGGGGGATGGAGCATACTCAGTGCAGGTGAGATCCCCAGTAATTTTCAGCAAACATCGTTTCAATCTGAGATATATATACACACAGATTGTATTTATTTATATAATGAATATATTGAAAATGTGAATATAACATATTGAGTATATAGATTTTAAAATATATATATATATTTGAAACTTATCATTTGCCCAAAGCTGAGTTTTTTCATGTGCGCAGCACAGATTTTGCAAAGTTGTAGTTCCCTATTGCTATGTGTAAACATAAAGAACATGTAAAATGTTATTTCAAACTCTTGCAGAGTTATTGACTCTTTTCCCCAGTTCTTCTCAGAAACAGCTGAACTGGCTGTTCAAAATCTTAGAACCAAAGCAAAAACATAACCACCTAGAGTAAAGGAAGAAAATGTACTCCAGTTGGTTGTGTTTGGCAAAATATAAGCCACTGAAAGCAAGAACTTCATGGCAAAACATCAGACAGCTAGAATTATCAGGATCACCTATCATCATCCACTGATGATTTAGTAGAGTTAAAGTGGAAATTGGTGTTGACTGTATTGAAATCACGTTATGGTTTCATTTTGCATTTATAGGAAACATCTGGTAATGCTGGAACTTATTCCTACTTTAGGTCTCCTAAATCTCATACCTCATCCCTGAAGTTTCTGAGACACTCATACTAGTTGGCAACTTTCATCCTTGCAACAGAACTCTTGCCCACACCTAAGTCAACATGAATTTACTAAGAAATTAAAGACATGCAATAAGCATTAGAAAATGTGTAATATTTTCTGTGGCATTTAATTTTGCTTTAAGACTTTGCATGATAAGCAATGTGTGGTAGGTATTGCTAAGGAAAAAAAGTTAAAGAAAACAGAGAATTTTGGAAAAGGTACCTCTTAAGGGAAAAAAATTTACATAGAGGCTGAAAAATTAATTTTCAAAGGATTTATGACTTGATGTGGGAGCTGGAGGTGCTTTTAACAAAAAAAAAATAATAATTTAAACCTAAACTCTGCAAGTTGGGACTGTACAAACATTTCAATTAAAATCACCATTATATAAGTAGACAAGCAGACTTCTGTATCTGCATGCTTGTGTCTCTTTTCCTGCAGTTACTGTGTATTTGGAAGGTATATGCAGTCAGATTTCACACTCCAGGACACAGAAAACGGGCATAAAGGGTGCAGTCCTGAAAGATGCTGGTACTGTGTCTCTATTCATTGCCACACTAAAATGGCTCTCTCCAGTCACACCCCAGTGGGTCTCGTGTGATGTGTTTAGCCAGGAAATGTGCTGAAGGGATTTGCTGGGCTTGGTTCAGAGACCAACACGTTACAGCATTAAGACTGTATTAATTCACCCACTTGCATTTGATTCTATATTTCTGCTTTCAGATTGTTAACTTTTTGATTCTACTTATTTTTGCTTCCTTTTCAGTTTATTTAGATATCTGATAAATATACATCCAGCGGTTGGTTCTCCAGTGGGGGATTATTTTGGCTGCCCTGTAGCTAGCAGGAATGCTATATCACTTGAAAATGCTATGAGAAGTGTCTGTTTTTCTAATGAGTTTTATGGCAATCACTTTTATGTTTCCACCCAAATGTATCTGTCTGTCCTGAAAGAGTCATGGTGTAATTTAGTTTGATGGTTATCTTCTGCTAATAAAAATCTTTTCCTTGTGTCTTGAGCTGAAGGTGCACTCACTGAGTGGTCAGCTTGCCAGAACTCAGCTGGATTTGAACCCTGAAATGCAAAGACTGAGCAATGGAAATGAACTGTCAGCAGCTTTTGAATCCAAAGTGCTGAATATTGCCCTGAGCCCAGAATAATAAGCTGTGTTTCAAGATGTACACCCTGAGGATGAAATATATGTTCGATAAATGGTTCTGAGAACAATATTATGGATAAACTCCACAAGCTTCTTGATCCAGTTTGGTAGCAGAACACATGGCATTCTTTTGAAATTACAGAACTATTTCAGCAAGGGCATAGGGGAGAGTGATGTTTATATTAGAGTTTGCAGGTTTACTTTTCTTTTGGGGAGAAGAGTTTGCTTTTTAAAAAATAGTATATAAGAAGTATGCATGTATAGGAAAAGGCCTTTGTTTCACTCTTAAGTTATTCTTCATATATTTACTTTTGTACAATTTTTAGTTATTTAAGTGCCTATGCTGATTTCTTCAAGATACATGTCACTTCAGGTTTTGATTAGTTTGAACTTTCTTTGTTGAAAATGAATATTTTAACTGTGCCTCGTAAGTTGATTAAAAAACCCCAAAACTAGCAATGTTAATACCAAGCAGCATTTTAACTTTCATCCCTAGATTCAAGTAGCTAAAGGATCTGAGGATGATTCATAAATGCAGAACTGGGTAAGCAATAAAAAACAGTGCATATAAAATGTATGTAACTGTAAAATTTAACATTTAGTCATAAAAACTAATGTCTACAGGCACAGGAGAAGCTGAGTTATTAACCCTTTTACTGCCTGCAGGGCTTTTTAAGAGGCTTGTGGAATGGACAAATTTTATATTCATTTTAGTCAACGTGCTGAGGAAAGAGTATATTGTATTCTACAGAAAAAAAATCCATTAGAAACTGTTTATTGTCTTCCCCGTTATTTCTCAGAGAGGGCCACAAGGACAAGGCTGTCTGGCACTTGGAATTCATACATTATCCCACAATTCAAAGATTCTCTGGCAGGTCTCTGTACTTGTGTAGTGGTTGAAAAAAGCTGCACCTTATGATCCAGTCATTGGATTGTGTGTCAGAAAAAACACCCCAAGTAAGTGAAAACATGAAAACCAGGTAAAAACAAAGCTCCAGGCAGGGCAAGACAAATTTAGGCAGAGTAAGTCTTGCAAGCCTTTGCTCTGAGACTCTGTAATCTTCGCTCATGTCCAGCAATGGCAACACTGGCCAGAGACCATGACTTCATTTCAGACAGGGCTCTGTGCTGGCTGGTTTTGCCTTGCCTTGCCTGTCTATCCCTCTATGGAGTGGCTGAAGGAAACAGAGAAGACAAAGCAATTCATATGCTGCAACCGTTTCCTCTCTAAATGAATGTGAGTTTTATCTCTGCCTGGCAATGATAGGCTCAACTGCAGATTTGATGGGAGAAGCTAACAAGCAATTTACTTAAATGGGTACATATTCAAGGCCCAATTTGTTTCTGACTGATGGCAGTAAGTAGTCTACCACTGGCTTCAAAGAAAACTAGATGAGTATTGCTCACTGACAGCAATATTGCACCTTCTTCTGTATGTTGCAATTAAAGTCCTAGAAGTATCTCTATAAATGCATAACAGTGTAATGTAGCTTTTGTCTTTGCAGAAGATTTCACCTTAAAATAAACTGGAAAGTGTTTTCCACTTTATGTGTAGGAAAAAGCCTTACTACTTTGATCATACATCCTTAGAACTTCTCTGTATGTCTTTTGCCAAATGCTGAAGTGTTTAAATGCATGTAATATATTTAATATTTAATGCATTTAATACATCATCAATGCCATGTTCAATACCTGTCCCAGTGAAGGGATCTCCTCTTGCTCTTCCTCTCTCTCCTCAGAGGGTTCCTGAGCCCATCTGTGCTTTTTTAAGTCCTGAAAGCTCGGCCTTTGAGAGATGTGACTGCTGTATGCACCAAGTCACCATCCTGTCTATATTGCTGGCTGCCAGTATCCATCCTGTGCTTTTGAGAAGGCAAATCAAATTCTGTGCACAGACCTCTCCCAGAATGTTAAAAACTTTGGTTGCCTGTGCCCACAGGGCTTGCCTGTGTGCGTGCATGTGTGACTGGGCTTGCTGGCAGTGCACCCCACAGCTCTGAGCCCTCTACACAGAAGCAGTGCTGCAGTCCTGCCCTGACATTTCCTCAACTGATGTTACGTTATCATAAAATGTTTATTTGCCCAGGATGATACTTAATTTTGTCCATGGATAAAGGAGATAAAGTACTTTAGATAAAATGCACTAGAGGATATTTTCTTAATGCCACGTGGTATGTTTATGATGTGTGAACATTTTTTAGAGAGAAAGAGTGGCTGAAAGAGCACCAGAGCATTGCAGGGATGTTGGGTTGGTGGCAGAGAAGAAGTAGAGGGAGTTATGAAAGATAACGGATATTGTGGTTGATACCCTATTTTCATGCTTCCTGTTAGCATTTCTGGAACAGTACCAGTGTGATATGGCTGAGATCATGTCCCTCTGTGGAGAGGAGATGTTCAGCAATAGCTCCAGAACTTCTCCATAAAGAAATTAGATAGAAATGACTGAAGACAGTTTGCCCCCAACACATCTAGTACCCCAGGGCCTCCCAGTGGTACTGCTCTTAAAAGTCCCTCATTTGCTTGGACAGGGCATCTTTCCACAGATCAGGATGTCAATCTTGCCCTTTCGAAATTCTCTGCCACTTTCAGCACTTGCAGATTTTGGAGCCATCTAAGAAACAAGGTGCTCAGCTTCTCAAATTTGTTTGAATGCAGATTTTGAAGGTGTAGTATGTAGATGATGTGCCTCAATGCAGTTTGCTGGAATCTCCTGACACCACACAGCTTCACTTTAACATGAAGAAAGCATCAAATAGTTCAAAAACTTACTTATATGGGTGGAAGACATCTGTGACAGCATCCCAGGCCCAGGGTGAAGGAAAGCAGGAGTGGGGCTCACATTATCTCATCTCTGATTTAAGGAACAGATGATAAAACATGTTGTTCATGACAGTGAAGATGGGCTTTTTCCCACTGTTATTTTACAGTGCTTTCACTGCTAGTTTTGTATAGTTCTTTAAACATCTGATGTGAGGAAACAGGGAGTTCATATAAGGTATACTGAACCTTGTTAATTAGATTAAATATATTGAAAGGATTGATTTATTCACCATGTTAAATAACCACTTATATGCAAAACTCTGTTTTCTGTCTGGAACATGAGGACCTGTGTTGATTGCTTGCTGATTTTTTAATACTTGAGTGAAACCTTTTGGCAAAGACATAGCCTTTTCTCTGCTTTTCATTTCTGTTTTTTACAGTTAAGCAGACAGCAATGCACACTTATCAACAACATAGAACTTTATTAGGCTTAGAGGCATGTGCAAGAAACAGCTTTAGAAAAATACTTCCAAGATGTGCTAATCATTTGCCAGAAGTAAATATATTATGACAGAGTTTTAAATGACATGCAAATCTAAATTTCCCCATTAGAGTGGAAAAATGTAAAATTTTCATATAAAAATAATTGATTGTATACAATGTTATAGGAGGTAGCTGTTGTCCTTGATGCTTATATAGCACTGATCTCTTTCAGGCTGGCAATCTGTGAGTGGGTGAAGCTACATGCAATCAAAGCATGACTGCTCCTCAGGGGTGAGGGCTCCACCATGGAGCACTTCCACTGGGCCTCTGCAAGAGAGCACCACCTCCAAAGCTGCCTCTGGCAGGATTTATTTGCATGATTTGGTCCTGCAGGACTGGACCTCTGTGCTTCTTCCATCAACTACTAACACATGCAAACACTGAACAGAATTCCAGCTCAGTCTGCTAGAGATGACTTCTTACTCTTTGATACATAGAGTGAATAATGGCTTTTTGCCCTCTGTCCTTTTTATTTGAGAAAAAGTAATTCCTGACACAAACCCACATTTACATGATGGCATCATTCAGTTCTGCCAGTTTTGTACTAGTCCTCTTTAAAAATGGAAAAACTGACTGCCTTTGATATAATAGTGTCTCTGTTACTAGAAGGAAGGATGTGACAGCATCCTGAGATATGGCTACTCCAAAATGCTGCAAATCTACTGTCTTCTCTTAGTCTTGGGGAGAACATCTCTTTATCAGCCAGTTGGTATAAAAGACAGTTCAGCACAGCAAAAAGGAAATCCTAAGAATTCAGCAACAATTTTGAAACTAAGCACCCATCTACATTATGATACAGAGGCCAGAAGGAAGTGTTTGGTACTTCTAATCTCACATTTATCTGTTTTGCAGCATTCTGCCCATCCATACATTTCAGAAAAAAATTGCTTTGAAACGAAAACAAGAGTGAAGAGAAGTTGCAAACAAGAATAAATAAGAAACAGGACAGTGACACTTTGAGGCTCTCAGTTACTAGAACAGACTTCAGCAAGTGTGTTGGAATGATCTAGCTGTTTGTCTAGACTTTCTAAGACAGGTTATTCAAGGGCACACACAGCCTTTGCCAGAACTAAGCTCTGCACTGTGTCCCTCTCAACCAGCTGTGGAGCTGGAGGGCTCTGGTCTCTTCCTGGCTGAGGTCCTCCATCACCCCACACCGTAAATTTGGGCCTCTTCGATCTCTGTATGTCAACTCCTAGTCCTGTTCCACTCCTAAACAAAGCACTTGCATCAGAATGGGAGACAACTGTAACATTATTGCACTATATCATTGTATAAAGCACCATGGTTGCATCAAACCATAGGGAGAAGAATCTTTTGGGAGCATTCTGCAAGTGTAAGTTGAAGCCTGTTGACTTCCTTGCTGGCAAAACTACACTTGTTCATGGCTTTTATTCCTGGCAGGTGCTTTTGGAGCTGGGTCTTTAAATCTGGCAGTGCAAACAGCTGCAGCCTGTGGTGGCCCTTTTGTAATACCTTTTTGCTTTCCTCTCTTTCCATGGACAAATCCCAAAACTATGTATCTTTTTCCTTATTGCTGACATAATGGTGCATCCTTCCAAGAATAATAAAAGCAGGCAGAGAACACAATAGCTGGACTTCTGGCTAAATATTTTGTAAAACACCACATGAGTATTTTAGAATTAATGACCTGTATGCATTTAACAGTCAGGAGCATTATCTAATTCTCTGTCTTTTCACTTTTGCTTCTGTGTTAAATGGTGTCAACATTCCTTATATACAAGGGAATATTATTGATATGATAACTGGTTCCTCTGTTATTGCTGTTTTCCCAGGTCCATCTAGCTTCCTAAGGTGATTAGTGCATTCTACATGTTTCATGAACTCTAAATGTGTATTTAAGCCATTAAAAGAATGTATTTTTTTTTCATTTTAAGATTTTTGGTTTAAACCTTGGTGATAAATTAGCAGTGAACAGATCAGGAAAGTTATTCTTTTCTTTTTTTCAGTCTAAGCAAATTTTAAGGTCACCACTGACAATTGGGCCAACGTAATTGTTTAATAGACTTTTGAGACGAAGGATGTGGGTGCAGAGGGAAAAAGCTTCATTGCCAGGCTTAATGAAACTGCTACTTATTCAGTGCATGTGTTTATATGCTGCAAATGGAGTAACACTTATGGAAAGCAAGAAGGTTGTTCAGAATGTTTGTATTTTCAAACACAGCATACAGCAATTAAGAGGGTGAAGAGCTTGCTAAATACTGAAGTAATTTGATCACGTGTACAAATTAAGTCAAAGGCAACAGAAAAACTTAGGAAAAAAAGTACTGGGAGAGATGATAAAAGAAACCATTTAGGACACAGTTCCTAACAATTATAATATCATCCATCTTTTTACTCGGGCAGAAACAACTTATGCAACAAGACTGTTAGAGGTGAACAACAGGCAAATTGGAAAATAAGATAATAGAAAATTTGATATAGTTTGGAAGAGTAAAGGGAGGGGCTTAACAACTATCAGGAGAGATTCACATTGGGAGTTCTTTACCATACCAATAAATTCTGAATGTTGAATGTGTGCTGAGAGTTAAGAATAAGCAAACATTTTCTTGAAAACATATCTTGTTCCTTTTTGCTGATTTTGATATGCCAAGAAAGGTAAATATGATATTTCTTTCTCTTTCTAAGAGGAACAGAAAAGGACTGCCCATATGGGCTTAACTTTCAATCCCTACAATGAGAAATGCAACAAATCCATAACTCTGTTTTTGGGATATCTTGGTGCAGGTCCAGAGATCAAAAATTCAAACACTATGCAAACACTAGCTTGTGTATGTTGATATGAGATCTTTTAATCAATGCAAATGCAGACCTGCATAGGGTTGTACATGCAGGTTTTGGATGTCACAGCTGCCAGCAGTTAAATAATTGTGCACTGAAATAACTACACTAGAGTCTGCATGTATGTGAAGTACTGCTCCTGAATGCATAAGGAGACTTTAGCTGTACTGATCCAAGACTATTTGGTAATGAATTTGCATTGAACAGAATGGCACAAAGCAGAGATGGTATTGGACTGATCTACTGCAATATGCTGATTTATAAAAAAAATCACTCCAAACCTTTCTTTCAGATCATGAGAAGAATTTACATCAGCAGTCATAGCAACTGCCTGGTTTAGGTAGCCACAAAGTATGAAAAGAGAATAGTCTGTCTTAGTGGGCTTCATGGAGAGGGAAGAATCAGAAATGAAAGCTAATATGAGGGAAAAAAAAGAGCCACTCAGACAACACACCCAGACCATTTAAATGATATATGTATATTTATTTGAATAATTTCTCACATTTATTGACATAGCTTGTACCAATATACCTTTGGGCATTTTATTTCCCTATATGTGATAAAACTGTAAAATTGCTTAAAAGAAAGTACTTCAAAGATTTATTATTATTTTTCCAATATAATGATGTTGGGATATCTGTTGTATGAGGTATTGATGCAGAAGATAACAGTCTTGGTTCTAAAGCAATGACAGACTGGTGATGTGAAGATACAGATGCCTTAATTCCAGATAGTATAACCTGAGGAATGAAGCCCGAAACAAATAAATATCTTTCTGTCATCCCTACTATTTTACCTTTCATACAGAAGTCCAAGATAAATGTGTGAGAATCACTGCAGTCTTCCTGTGGATTGACAAAAGTGTGCAACTTCACAAAGGCAAGAAATTTTGTCCTGACCAGAAGCAGGGAAAGCACAGGGTGAGGAGAACCATTTGTCACACAGAAATTGTGAGGTATGTTTGCATATAAACTTCTAATTAAAACTGCTACTCTTACCCTACTGCTGGTGGAAGCCATAAGGATGACAAATTAGCTCACTTGCAACCCAAACAGTATGGGTGCTAACTGCTAGAGATTATGAAGCAGTATTAAGTCTGGAAGAAATCTGGTTTATGATCTTGCATAGGGATCCATGTAAATGATCCCATTTTTTAACACAGCTGTCCCAGTTCTCAGAAATACTGTGATGATAAAGCCAGCAAGGCTTGCAAGTACCCATGTACTTACAAAATTGGCTCTAACTTGCAGTGATAATGTAAGCATAGGTCCTGGGTTGTGGAGCCCCGGCTGCTCTGCCCTGGAGGGAGCCAAGCTGAGGAGTCAAGGAAGAATTTCGCAACTTCAGCCAGAGCACCTAAGACAAAGACAAACCTCCTAGCCACGGCGACCTGGCTGGAGACCCACAAGCCCCCTCGGGATTTTATGTAGATCTGTTACAATTGATTGGTTCTGTACCCTTTTCCTCCCACCCTGGTGTCCCATAAAAACCCCTGAGTTTCCTCTGGTCGGCAGAGGTTCCTCGTCCCTGGACCCCTTTCGCTGGTACCCTCTCAATAAAGTACCACCTGCGAAAATTCCATACGAGACCTCTCTCTCTTTCACCACGACCGGCTAAAAGAGGGGCTAACTCACAAGGGCATGAGCTAAGAGCACTGAGCTGAAATCACTGAAAGCTGAAATCACTGAGCTGAAAAATCACTGCTCTGCCCGATGCTGAGAAGCCCCTCTGTCCAGCTGAGGAGAGCCCTGATCCCCCAAGGAGCTGTTTCTAGGGAGACATCCTTTGGGGTGGCTGTGGCTCTCTGGGTCCCAAGCGGCGGACCCCATCCACCAGCTGGCATACTGGTTAGCTCTGTAGGAAGTTTTGTGCTGGCAAATGCCAGCTCAGCTCATAGTTTCACCAGGGCTTGGCAGGAGAAAGAGGTGTCATTGCAGGACATGCACCAGAACTCTCTCTCTTGTCTGCATGATGCTGACCTGAGGGTTTCACGGGGCTTTCCAGAAAAAGCATTGGCCAAGGTGGGCAAGGGCAGGGTGGCCAAGGGAGGCAATTGTCTCTAACCTACTGCTGCTGTCACTCAGGGGAGAGGAGACTCTGCTCCCCAGCACCAAGAATCGCCACTGCACTCTTTGGGCTGTTATTACAAACAGTTTCACAATCAAAGTGAGAGCCAAAGAGGAACCTTGGTCCTGTCAGAGGTTACAGAACAAATCAACACAGGAAATGGGAAGACTCAATAGGAGTCTATTGATTTTTTAACTGCTGGGCACATTTGGCTGCTGAAAGAGTCATAGGGCTCAAATGAGCTACGAGAAAAAAAAAATTCATAGCACTCTTCAAAGATGAGTAATTTTGGCTATGCATCTTACTACCCCTATGATTTCTTTTCTCAATTATTTTAATGGAAGATGGTGAGAAGTTATGTAGAGAATAAGAAATGTGTTTTTGTCTTCAGCAGTGGGACATGGATTGTGAAGGAGTGCAGAAAAATAACTCCTGATCATTCACTGAAACAAGAAGGATGTCAATGTGTTGGCCAAACACAGACATCTTGACTTATTTGGGTGTCTCACCAGCTGCCTGTCCAGGGTGAAGCACAACTCCCATGGGTCCCCTGTCTTCTCTTCTGGCTTTGTTTATCATGTCAGAAATGTATATAAATGAAAATAAAGCTGCATTCAAGAAATGGTGCTCTGTTACAGTGCAGGCTGTTTCAGATCTACAAAGCAGTCAGGTTTGGTATTGCAATGTACTTAGTTCTCATTATTACTTATGTCTGCACTTTCTGTGCTTTGGGATTTAAGTGATCACTTGAGTTCACTTGAACTTTCATGAACAATAGTGTGTGCAAAACTCAAATGGCTAGAAAAAACACTTCCTTTCTTTTAGTTCATCTGTCATGTTTGTGGGTCAGGCTGATCTTGGAAATGGATTGGTGCAGCTGGTCTGATTGGGAAAGAAGGAAAGATTTAACTACTAGAGGTACTGATTGTATCATCTAGAGGAAAGAGGCTTTCCTTCTCCAGAAACTATTCATCTCTGTTTTAAGCTAATCTCTTTCTAAGAGGTCTAATACGTTTGGGGAAATGTATAACTAGAGGAACTGAGAGAGAAATGGGACATATTCTCCTTTTCTATCAAATTTAAATTATGCCTAGAGAATTATGCATAAATGGGAAACAGTTCAATTTCAGTAACTGAGTGACTCAGAGCTCATTATGAGGGGTCTTTCTCTGACCCTTCAGAGGTCAAAATCAATGGGACTGTTGGGAGCCCAACATCTGAGAAGGGCTTCTCATTCACATTGCTAGAACACCTTAGCCACAGAGAAGTGATTTCTGCCTTATAGTTTAAGAGTAAACTGTCACCAAAACTGTGGACAAACATTTTTGAATCCTATGACAGGCTGTAGATACTGTTATTAAACAAAGCACATTTAAAAAAATTAATTTTGGAGAATATGGCAAGATTTTTAAAACTTCATCATTTTCAGAGTCAGTGGCAATGTGTAATTTCATCTAAATTTGGATCAGGATCTTACTGTGTTGAGATTATGTTATCAAAAATGTAATTCCTGCACCTCAAGAATATGTCTCTGCCAGAGGATAGCTTTGCCCCATGGTGTGCTGGAGACCAGCAGAGCTTTTTGCTGGTCTGGAGTCTCTCCCAAATGCAGCACAGCACCATTCCACCCTGCTGGGGTCTGTTACCAAAAAACTGCTCCCCCAGTTCCTGTTGCCAGGAAGGAGAGAATGTAGGACACCATCTTCCTCTTTGATCTGTGGAATGCAGAGTTGCTCACTTCTGCTGATGTGAGCGTAATGCCTACTTAATTATAGAATCATATGTCACCCTAGTCTTCTTTAATTAACCTAGAATTTGTAATATAAGGGATGCATTCTAAAATTGTAAACTGGGCTCAATCCACAGTGAAGTGCCTCTTCCCAGGAAAACCAAGTATCACCCAGAAAAAAATACAAATATTAACTCTGAATACTCACTGCTCATGTATGTCATGGTACTTCAGTTTTTCAGCTTCTGTCATGCCTCTTTGGGGGTGTGTGGTGGTGCATTTTACCTAAATTAGTTTTATGTTTATGATTTGGTTTTGTATGAAGTGGTTTGTTCTATGTAACCCCCCATGTTCCTCCTCATATAGTTTTGCCCCTGTTATAGTTATCTCTCCATTATATGTTATATAACCCTCTGGTCCTGCTCATCATTCAAAGACCTCTCCTTAAGTCTGGAAGATTCCAGGGAGAGCGTTGAGTGATTGGGCAGGATCCAGGCTTCCCCCTCCTGCCATCCTCTGTATGGTTATTGTACCTGTCTCTTGTGTTATCAGCCACACTCTTGTTGTACCCCATTGGTCTCTGGTTTAACCCTCCCCTCTGTACCACCCCCCTTAAAAGTCACTGTACTGAAGCCCTCAGGGTCTCTCTGAGGCTGGTGCCCCGAGGTGAGCACTCCATGCCTGGAGACCCAATAAACTCGCCTTCGTTTCACCCCTCCAGAGTCCCTCCTTTCTTCTCCCTGCCGTCGCCACGCTCCACCCCTGTCAAACCAAGACCCATTGGATTGCTGTGGTGCCAGGGCTGGCTGAGGCTGGCAATACAGGCACTGCCACAGGGGTGGACGTCACTTTCCTATCGAAATCTACACTGATCTCCAGAGTAACTGCTTTGCTGTGTTAGTTACCTATTTAAAATGTTTGTGGTCTTGTATTTTTTCTTTTAGGTGTGCCTGTGTGAAGTGTCTGTCTGGCATTATATGTCTAAAAATATGAGAAAACTAAAACCTGTGATTTTTAGACTTTTGGCAGCATTATGGCTTGGAGTGAGAACATAATGCAATGGAGTGAGCTTACTGATTTGAGATATACAAAACTATAACTGATGTGCAATTGGTTATGTATGTAGGTGTAGAGAGGATAAATATATATATCATGGCACTGAACTGCTTCTGTAGGCAGATTTCCAAAGGGGCAATTTCTGAAAGATTGTTCTTGACAAGATGTGATTCGGGCAGGTACACACAGGGCTGGAAGAGGTACTGACTGTGCTACCCTGTGAGTTTGCTGCCATCCTGTCACTGTGCTTCTCTTTTGGGTCTTGGATGCTAGCAGAAAGCTTTCTTAGCTGTCTCATCAACACTTGTCCAAATAATGCATTTTCACCTCAAGGGGTATCATTTCAGCAGCATTACAGACATGTATTTGTTGGATCAGAGTAATATACTTCCTTAAAGTCTGTGAGAGTAATGAGTACAGATGAATTAATGAGTTCAAAGAATTACTTTATGTAGTCTTAGCATTCAGAACAGATAAACCTCATAAGTTTTGGAAGTGTTACTTCATTCTGTCACAGATCCACATTTGTGTGAAATATGTGCCTGGATCTCACTTGAAATCAGGAGGAATTTGGAATCTAGCCATCACTTCAGCTATTTTCTCCATATCTCTGTATGTTTGGCATAGTGACACAGGTTTCAAACTCTCCTCCTACATTTCTGTCTCTGAAAATTATCACTCCAAGAAAGCTGCCATATCTTCCCTAATTGTGAACGATCAGCATGGAGGAGCAGGTATGAGCTGCTGGTGTGATCTGCATGTACAGCCTTCTGATGCAGAAGGTCTTTAGTCAACAGCTCTGTGAACCACATCACCATAACTGTGTGAACATTGCCTGAAGGCTAAAGGTTATCAGGAGCCCGTGAGGAGGAGAGGATCTTGTCCATCTCCAAGAGATCCATGAGAGACTGTGTGGGTGCTGCTTTCTGAGGCACAGGCCAGGTCTGGTCACAGATCTCCCAAAGACAGTGTACTCAAAGCACCACACATCAGCAGACTTTTCTGGAGACACTGATTATGTGAAACAGGGATGGTCCTGATGGCTGAGCAGTGAGAGGGGTGGATGGAGAGAAGGGCGAGTTCGTTTGAGAGGAGCTTGTTCAGTTTGGATCACAAATTACAAGAGGAAGGTCAGCCTGCCTGCAAGCTGATGATCCACCTGAAAGTTTGCTCGTTTAGAGGTCCGCAGGGTAGGATATAGCTCTGAATCAGTTGCAAATCCAAAGTTGACCATGATAAAGGAGATGTTGCATTTTCCTGACCAATTGTCTTTATATAGTTTTTGTACAGTCCCACAGCAGACAATCTCCCCCATGGGCCTGCAACCTGAAATAATATTATTTTCACTTCAGCAGAGCTCTAAAACTAACTTACAATTCATAAAATACTATTGTCTTTCTTATGTTAGCTATTAAATAAGAATATTTTTCACTGGAGGTTAATTTTTCCAAAACCCTTAGAATTTAATTGCATCAGTGAACTATAACATAGGTAAAGCTCAATATAAATTATTTTATACAAAATTAAAAAATAACAAGACGGCAAATCTGGAAGAAATCACTCACTCTTGGATTGGATTTGAGAGCCCTCAGGTGACTCAGATGATTTGCCAGAAAATGTGAATTTTAAAACCAGGCCAACAAAAAGCAGAATACACTCTGAACCTAAATCAAAAGCTATGCCTGAATGTTTAACACACCAAGTTTTAGCATATTCTCAGCTATGACTGATTGAGGTTTTTGCTGTTCTATACTGCTCAGGGGTCTCTTTTAATTAATATCAAACACTATGGAACAGAAGGAAATACATTAAAAGGAAAATTTTTAATTTTCCTCCAGCTGTTATTGGTAGATGTGCCATATTTTTGACTATTGATTATTAATCGAATTCTACTCCAAAATTCCAATGCTGCTCTATTACATATCTTAAGATGCAGCAATGGCCTGGAAATGAGAGCTCAGGTCTGGGCTACTAGATTATTCATCAGTCTCTTCCACAGTGTGACCTTGGGAGGCTGCCTCAATTTCCCTGTCCCTCAGTTCAGCTAATAACCTCTTGCTTCCTGTGGCTGCCATGAGCTTCAATTAATAACTCAGAATTATCTCAGGTCTGTGTGTATTTTTTTTTTTTCTGTAGACTCAAGAGCACAACTCTCATCATACAATGTCTGGGAAGGGAGGTTTCAGCATTAGAAAGGAAATCTCCACAGTCTCTGCAGGCTTGGAGAGATCAAGAGAAGAGACTGACTTTCAGACAAGAGGTCTCCTGTGCAGAAAGCCAGAAAAATGATGAGCGTTGCCTGACAGCTGTCCCTGTAGCTGAGCACCCTGTAAGAGCAGGAACCTGTCTGCCATGTGGCAACAGATGCTTTTCATTTTGTGGAACTTCAGCAAGGCATAATGCAAAATATCCACACTGAAAGGACATACCTATGCAAAATGTATCATAGAGTGAGAAGTGTGAAAGAGTAAGGAGAAAGGTAAAGTATATCTTTTCAATTATGGGTAAATAATCAGCAATTTTATGAAACATGTAGGTGGTGCTTGTGCAATTCTCTGTGCCGTGTGCACCCACAAACATAAGAAAATTTGCTCCTGAAAGCAGTGCTGTCCTAAACCAGACCTTGTAAAAGACAGAAAATAAAAATGGGTTTCTGAGATCCGATACCAAGTTTTGAGGACAGAACCACACAGGAGACTGGAGTCATGGCCAGAATCTGAACACTTCATTATATTGTGCTATTTCCTAAATAAAAAGCAGTTAAAATGCATACATGTGTGCTGTTCCACTGCAGTGTAGCCATTAAGCTTGTCTTTGCACATTAGGGTACTATTTGGCAAATGGAATATTTGAACTAGTTGTGCCATACACACCACAAGGCCATACACAGGCCCTGAATGTCCAGTGTGACACTTGGGAAAATCTGTGTTTGTTAAAATTGAGTTCTGGTGAGTTTATGAAGGTTTTGCCTCTATAAATACCATAAGCCATATTTATACTCAAGAGTACATTATCTGTATTACACTATTAATATAATAACAAAGCATTTATGGTGTGACCACTAGTAGAGTTGCCTCTCAGACTGGAATAAAAACATGAGTGGAGTTTTTCTATGACATCTAGTCCACAGACAGCTTTTTTTTTTTTTTTTTTTTTTTTTTTTCTTTTGTACACCAGTATTTGCTGGGAACCTCTCAATGCCCTTGACTGAAAAAATCCAGTGAGCTAAAACATGCAGACTCAAATACATGGAATCAGTTTCCCAAGAGGTCACTGTCTCCAGATTTAGGTTGGAAAGATTTACACAAAAAATGGACCCTTAACCTGGATAATCTATATTTCAAGTGCAAGCACTATACAACAGTGGGCAAGACAGGAAAACAGCAGGGCTTTTATGATTGCTTGTGTGAGATGACGTTAAGACTGTGGAAAAATCCTAGCAGAAAAGAAGGAATGAAGAAGCAATGTGCAAAAAACTTTCTCTTAAAGGCCAAGAATCTTGAAAAATGACAGAACAGTGGTGAGGCCAAGAAACAGATGCCCTAACTCTCCTATCTCCTGCATAAAGCAACAGTCAGGCTCACCATGGGAAGAGTCCACATTTGCAGCTTGTGTTTAGTCTTAGGAGAACATTGAAATCCCTGTGTGCTCTGTGTTCTCAAATAAGAGATCAGCCAGTGCTGTCATATATAATGTCCAAAGCTCTTTAACATCTTCCTTTTTTATTTCTGCTGTGCAGCATTATAGGAAATGTACTGGACTGGGATCTTTGTCTTTGAACATTCAAAACTTTATCACCCTGTGCAACCAATCTGTAACAGGTCAGTTGCTCTTTAGTTTTATGATCCTCTCTTAGATGTGAGAATTTACATAGAGTTGAAGAATAATTTAGGTTGGAAAAGACCTTTCAGATCATCAAGTCCATCTGTTAACAAAAGACAGTTCTTCACATCTCATCTCATTACTGATGCAGAATGGAATTTTCCAGATAATCTGCTCAAATGATCAAATGAAAAGCATTAATTTTTACAAGTTGCTCATTATTTAAAGTGCTTTCTCTGTTTCCTCCTAGGGCTCCTGTGCCTAATGTATAGAGCTTTTGCAGATATTGGTTTGTTTGCAGGCTGTATCTATGTTCATTAGAGACAATCAAAAAACAAGAGACTGTATGGACATTATAACAGCAAAAGGGATAAGTCATATGTAAAAAAAGCCCCAAAATTCTGCATAGCAGGAGGGAAAAAAATTGAAGATATTGCAGACATTTAAAAGCAGAAACCACCTAGGCATTCAATACTTCTAAAAGCTTGTAGTACTTTAAAAAAAGGTCTACCCACTCCTTTGCCACATCCAAAGAGAGGATCAGCAAGATGAAGATAGAGGACTTTATCCAGTCTTACATTAATCTAAAGAGAAAGAAGTCTGTGACATCTAAGCTGTGTAAAGCCAAGTTTTAGATCTGTCATTGATGTCTGTTCAAAGAGTTGTTGCTGCATTCCAGCACAGGAGATTACATGGCACATGGCAACAGCTGTCCTCCTCCCAGTGCAATGCAATCAGAAAATGCCCATGGTGATATTTAGTTAGCTATTAAATTCGATTTAAATTTCATAGTGCTGCATCTTTGTGATCTGGCTGTGCCCAGGGCCGTGGAAGAAATTGTGAGTGGAGTTGGAAGAGCTCAGCAGGGGAAGCTGGAATAGCTTCCTGGGACGGAACAGACAGGGCCTGGTGTGTCCCTCCCAGTGCTAAGCAGTGAGCAGTCTCACAAAGGATACAGCCATCTTCCCAACCTTGCTGGGCTGTAAGAACAGGCAGCAATTTAGATGAATGACTTCAGGAAAACACAAAGTCAGAACCTTAATTTCAGACATCTCAAAAGTAAGCATTGGGAACCAGGCTCAGGAAGAGTGGCAAGAGCCCATTTGAGATGCAGAAGGCAGTGCAGGATAGCTGGAGGCTGAAATCCTGGTGACACTGGTGTGGACAGCAGGACACATCTGTAAATTCAGTGGGAGACAATTTCAGCCCAGGCAAGGAACAAGGGTGGTGAGTCCAGCAAGTGTGGAGCTGCCAGCAGAGCTGGGCAGTGTCAGGTGGGCAGGAGGAAAGCTGTGCTGCTGCAGCTTGGCCCCCAGTGGCTCTACCCTCGATAGCTGGATCTGCAGCATCCTGTCATATATCTATCTCTAAAATAATGCAATTAAATGGGTCTAATGATACATAAATTGGCATATGGCTCTATTTCTGTTTCTGTTCTCAGTCCAAATAAAACATGTTATTACATTTCAGGGAAGGTTTTGACTTTAACCTCTAGAAATCAGAATTGTAATGATTTCCAGCTTTTGTAGCCTTGTCTTTCTCAAGAGCTGAACAGGAAGGTCTTCTGTGCCATCAGGTTTAAGAAAAAGTACATGCAGGAATTGAGAAGCAGTATTTATTTGCACAGTAGACGTGTGGATGTCTGGGGACATGAGGAAGGTGACAAGTGCAGCAAACACCCATCATGGTGAACACATCTCTGCTTCCTAAATCTCAGAACTTCTCCTTAGAAATGAAGACATTTTTAGGAGTTAATTCTAGATATGACCACAGGGTAAGACTAAGACCTTGCCTCCTCACTAAGACCAGGCAAATTCTGTTATTTTGCCATGATAAGTATGTGTTATCTGTTTCAGATGAAAGTCCAGCACTCAGCCTAGTAGGCAGGACATGACTTCTGACATTCCCATGTATGAGGTTACATCCTTCAGCCTTCCAAAAACTATTTGTGTAAGTCTGGTGGAAGCCTTGTTCATCTGGAGTGGGGATTGTAAATATTGTGTAAGGGAAAATTATGCTTAACTGAAAAATACTGGAAGTGAAGAGTGAAAGTTAAAAAAAGCCCATACACACTTGCATCACCCTACTCTAATTTATCTAATATGTGTCTGCCAAAACTGTCTTTCTCAGCTATCAGTCTAAACTCATTTCCATTAATATAATTTTCCTCTGAACACTGTTATAGTCAACTTTTTTCCCTTTCACCAGTACAGCACAGTTCTTCTCTGTGGATGCCTCCCATTCTACAAATATTCTTCAGTAAAGATATGCTGGTCTTGCTCTTCAGTTCCCTAGCTGCCATAAATGCTTTTTGTCCATTTTGATGGAGAAAGACCTTAGAACTCTAGGTCACAAAGTTGTTTGTGCCTCAGTTATTCTTCCTTAACACCAAAGAAAAACACATTATAAATGTCAGAGGAGATGTTTTTATGTCTATGCTCATATATGTCTGTATCTAAATAGAACAAATCTTTCTCCCCCAAAACAAGTGTATTATATACATCCTGTTATATATATCCTTCTTTTGGACATAAGCTACTTGGGGAAGAAAGTGCTGTTGTGACACAGATCAGAGAGTATTACTGATGGAAGAAGAATCTTAAATAATAGATTAATAATACAAAAAAGGGGGAGATGAAATTGTGGTACCTGAAAAAGCCTTTTTTTTCCATCCAATGAATGCTTTTCCTTCAATACACACTACTTATTTCTTTCAGAAAAACCAGGAAAATTGATTTGAAGTTAAATACTGAAACCAGAATATTTTTCCTTACAGAGTACCCATAAACTAATTTGGAATGTAAAATTTTACAATTATATAGTTCTGTAGCAGTATATGTTAAAATTTCAAATGAAAATTGTTTAAATCTAAATTGTGAATGTACCTGGAAATATTTTTTTTTTCCTACAAGAAAAGGTGCTAAACATAAATATGATGGAAACTCTGCCTTCTTCTCATTATAATTAGAAATACAAGACATCACTCTTGATGAACCTCTCTTGATGATTTTGAGCAGTCTTTGGATTCTGGAGAGGTCTCAGCTAACTGGCAGCTGGCAAACATTGCTGCGATTTTCAAGAAGGATAAGGAGGACAAGCCCAGAAACTACAGGCCTGTCAGTCTCACTTCAGTGCCCGGCAAAGTTAAGGAAAATATTTTTCTGGTAGGTATTGAAAAACCCCTGAAAGACAATGCAGTTGTAAGTCACATCCAGCATGGCTCCATGAGAGGAAAGTCCTGATATCAAACCTAATTGCCTTTCATGTCAAGGTAACCCACCTAGTTGATCAAGGGAAGCCAGTTGGTGTAATCTTTTTGGATTCCAGTAAATCTTTTGATGCGGTCTCTCAGAGGATCCTTCTGGACAGCACACAGCTGGATGAACACATCATGGGATGGGTAAGCAGCTGGCTGATGGGTCAGGCACACAGGGTTATAGTGAATGAGGTGACATCAGGCTGGCAACCTGTCACTCATGGGGCTCTGCAGGGCTTCATCTTGGGCTCTGTGCTGTTCAACATCTTCATAAATGACTTGGGTGCAGGTCTGCAAGGGAACTGAGCAAGTTTGCAGACGATACAAAACTGGGAAGAGCTGTTGAGTTCCTCAGAGGCAGGGAGGCCCTACAGAGAGACCTTGACAAATCAGGACTGGGCAGTCTCCAATAGTGTGAAGATTAACTTGGGCAAGTGCTGCACCTGGAATGGGGCAACTCTGTATGTGTGTATAGACTGGGGAATGAGTTGCTGGAAGGCTGCACTGTGCAAAGGGACCTGGGGGTCCTTGTTGATGGCAGGTTGACCATGAGTCAGCAGTGCCCTGGCAGCCAGGAGGGCCAACCCTGTCCTGGGGGCATCAGGCACAGCATCACCAGCCAGGCAAGGGAGGGGATTGTCCTGCTCTGCTCTGCACTGGGGCGATCTCACTAAATATTGTGTGCAGTCCTGGGTGACACAATATAAGATATTAAGCTGTTAGAGAGCATAGAAACAAGAAGAACAAGAACGGTGAAGAGCCTTGAGGGGAAGCCATATGAAGAGGCTGAGGACAGTTGGTTTGTTCTGTCTGGAAAAGATGAGACTGAGGAGAGACCTCGTTGCAGTTACAGCTTCCTCACAAGGGGAAGAGGAGGGGCAGGCACTGATCTCTATGGACCAGTGACAGGACCCAAGGGAATGGCCTGAAGTTGTGTCAGGGGAGGTTTAGGTTGGACAACAGAGAAAGGTTCGTCACCCAGAGCGTAGCTGGACAGTGGAACAGGCTCCTCAGGGAAGCAGTCATGGCACCAAGTGACATGACAGAGCTCAAGAAGCGTTTGAATGTTCTCAGGCACATGGCATGACTCTTGAGGATGGTCCTGTGCAGGGCCAGGAGCTGGACTCCTGGTGGGGGTCCTTGTGGGTCCCTTGCAACTCAGCATATTCTGTGATTCTGTTTCTGGGGAAGTTGTTGAGTATGGCTGAGAGGATAATGAAGCACAGTTTCAGTTGCAGTATCCAATGGGAACACAATAACTTCAGTGCTTTATCTCCCCATTCCCTGAAATTTATGGCATCTTGGGTAATTCAGCTTGTGCTGGGTGAAGAGGTTCAGCTGAGTTAATAAATGCTACCCTCACTTTCTTCAAACAGTGCATTAAAATTTACTTCCCCAAAGCACATCAGGTGTGATGAACAGCATCTGCTGTTTCTAATGACCTTGTTTAAAGAAATAAAATGGGTCTCAGAAAACTTAGGTTTTCCATGCTAGGCCTGTTGTTCCATGAAAAAGATCTCAGTGCTAAAAGGAGACAGGCAAGGTACAGAGCTAGTCTGCACAATTTGGTAGTGCTCTTGCCTCCATTGGTTGGAGCTGACATAAAACCATGACAAGCTTTCACTTTGATGAGGCACACCCCTATGGTCCTTGTTAACAGGTCTTAAAATCTCCCTCCCTTTCAAAGCCCCAGATCAAACATGTCTATCTATGGCTGTCAGAGGAGATATGACTCCTGTAAGGGAAATTCAAGAATGAAGATGTTATGGGTGCACTGTTTGTCCATCCACTGCTCATTTTTTTTCTTTGCTACATCTGGAAGGTGTCCTAATTGGAGATCAGTGGCAGATGTCATTCCTGAGGGGTTGGCATTGGGACTGGCACTGTTTGACATCTTGGTCAGTGACATGGACAGTGGGATCCAGTGCACCCTCAGCAAGTTTGCCATGGACACCAAGCTGTGTGATGCTGTTGACACTCTGAAGTGTGGGGGAAGATGAATCAGGGAAACCTTATAAATATGATTGCTTAACAAAAGATTCTGAAAATATGAAACCTATAATCGAAATAGAAATGAAAGCTTACTTTGAGCTGTAGGATACTAAGTCTTAGTTACTATATAACCTGAAAACAATGGTCTAGCTAGCTGAAGGAGAATCCCTTCTGATTGAGCAGAACCCTTTCTGCTGGCCAAGGGATCCAAAGGTCAATGTAGAAAAACAGAAGTTTAAAGAGTAGTTTTTAGAGTTTAAAATATAACACAGTATAGTAATATAGTAGTTCTTATAGGCTGTATGTAGATTCTATAGGATTTTGTGTCTTGTGTTAGTTGGTCATTAAAACTTAGAATATTCATCACAAAAGGAGATATAATGCATTGTAGCAGAGACCTCGCTCTCTTACCTCTTCCTCCTCTCCTTCCCGCTGCTCTTAGCTCGCTCTTACCCTTCCTCTTCCCCCTATTCTTGCTCTCTCCTGCTGTCTTCCCTCTGCCACCTTGCTCTCTCGCTCCCTTCTCTCTCAGCTCTCACCCTGCTGTTCTTTTTCCCCCTCTCTTTGGGACTTCCCTTCAGCCGAGGCTGGTGGCTGAAGGCAAGGCCCTTTTACCCACGACCCTTGCAATAAACCCACATATACAGGTTGGCAGAATTCCTTGTCCCAGCTGTCTGCAGATTCGCCTACACTGAAGGGAAGGGATGCCATCCAGAGGGGCCAGGTCAGGGTGGAAAGGTGGGCCCTTGCAATCCTCATGATGTTCACTGAGGCCAAGTGCAAGGTCCTGCACCTGGGTCAGAGCAATCCCAAGCACAAATACAGGCTGGGCAGAGAATGGATTGAAAGCAACCCTGGGGGAGAAAGACTTGGGAAAGTTGTTGGCTCTCAAAAAGCTCAACATAAGCCAACAATGTGTGCTTGTGGCCCAGAAAGCTAAATGTGTCCTGGGCTGCATCAAAAGGAACATGACCAGCAGGTCAAGGCAGGTGATTCTCTGCTACTTTGCTCTCAAGAGGCCCCACCTGGAATGATGCATCTAGCTCTGTAGACCTTAAAGTAATAAGGATATGGACCCGTCAGAACAAGTCCAGAGGAGGGTCATGAAGATGATCAGAGAGCTGGAGCACCTCTCCTGTGAACAAAGGTTGAGTTGGGGTTGTTCAGTCTGGAGAGGAGAAGGCTTTGACCTGACCTTATAGCAGCCTTTCCTAAAAGGGCCTGCAAAAAAAGCTGGAGGACTGTTGACTTTTAATAGGGGCATGCAGTGATAAGACAAGGGTCAATGGCTTTAAACTGAAAGAGAGTCAGTTTAGATTAGGTACAAGGAAGAAATTCTTTACTGGGAGGTTGGTGAGGTACTGGAACAGGTTGTCTGGAGAAATTGTGGAAACCTCATCCCTGGAAGTCTTCAAGACCAGGCCTGGATGGGGCTTTGAGCAACTTGGTCTAGTGGAAAGTGTTCCTGCTTGTAGCATGGTGGCAGGTGGTTGGCACTAGCCAATCTTTATGGTCCCTTCCAACTCAAACCATCCTGGGATTTTATGAATTTATGATTGAAACAGTGGTTGCATGTTCTCACTAAGCTTTGCTTTTGAGGCAGCAAATAGCTCAAAAAGGTAAAGGTCACCCTGTTGTCATGACAAAAACCTTGATCCATCTGTTTCATTCACAAGGTCCCATATTTGAGCTGTTGACTTTCCTGCATCTTAAATCTCTGAGACCATACTGGTGATGTCCTTTCTCACCATGGGCAAACCCATGTGTGCCCACTTACCCTGTACATACAGACACAGAGATATCCACCGTAAAAGTCTGACTTGTTGGTGAGAACTTTGACTGTCCTTTAGGCTGACTTTAGCCACTAAAGCTTTGCAGTTTTCTAGGAGCATTTCTGGGGATATGAAGCCAAGATGGTGGCTCAATTTCTGACCATTTTCCTGCTTCCCCCAGTCCCTCTGTGTGAGCTGCTCCCTCTGGCACCAGCCACTGCTAGTAAGGTGGAGAGAATGTTTCCCTGTGTCTGCAAGAGCTGCTTACCACTTGCACCAGCAGCAGAGCTGCACTGGCATCACCTCAGCAACCATACAGAGACGATTTCAACACCATCTCTGATCTACAGAGATGTCTTACCACACCCAGGCATTCCTGCCCGGAGCTGGGAAAACAGCTCCCTTTAGGAGGCTTCTCTTTCTCCATGGCTCACAGAGGGTCTCTGGCAGGTAGCTTGCTGACTGGGGTGTTCCCAGTTCTGCACTACATGTTGTGGGGCACTCCATCCTGCCTCAGGGTGCATCAGCACTTCCCTTTGCTTACTAGTAGGGAGTCTTTTCAGCTTGTCAGGTTTTCAACTCAAGGTTAAGTAAAATGAACAAACCTCCTCCCTGGCCAGCAGGACAGCTTTGAAAAAGGTGGAAATATGTATCTCCAAGTGCTTGGCTCTGAAAGACAATTTATTTGCTTCTGGGGCTGAGGCCACATTTGTTCATTTGTTTCATTTTGTGCTCATCATTATCCCAATATCCCGCTGGGAGGAGGAGGAAGAGTTGGAAACAACCTGTCTCAGCGGTGAGGAACAAAATGTTCATTCAATGAATCTTGTTGATTGCAATCTACTGGATAACTTCTGCACATTTTACTTTTAATTAACTACCATACATTTTCTTGGGATTAGTGACTTGTCAGCATTTTTGGAAGCTGGTGCTAGGAATTTTAAATAATAACAGTATTTATCTTCTGCATTGTGGTTAGGCTGATTAAAATAGGTGAGGAGTTACAACAAGTTTTTTTAAGTCTGGAAATAAAAGGTAGGAGAAGTTTGGGGTATTTTTATAAATATAATTTCAACTTACAATGATATTCCTTGTATTAGTAGGCATAAAAGAACATAGTATCTTTCTCATAAATAAATATAATGAAATAAGTTTTCTGTCCGTTCAAGCTTTTCTCTGATAAATCCTGGCCTTAGCTGCTGACCAAACTCCTCATCTCTTCAGACACAGGCACTCTGGTGCAGAGAGGAAGAATTAAGTTGCTATCCAGGCAGGCACACCAGTACCTACTGAAGTTTCTTCCTTTTTGAGGCCAAACAGGCTCTCAGCAGGCTCCTAAAGACTCTTGAATCTCACAGAGAGGGGCTTTACCAGGAAATAGACTAGTTAAAATTAAAAACAAGGCACCCCTCTACCCCTTGCCAAACTATAAATAATAACAGTGCTGGTTAGGAGCTGTTGTGGCAACTGCCCCTTCCCACATGAAAATTCTGTCTTCTTCTGGGGCATCTCTCTGGAAGTGATAGTGCTGGCTCAGAGCACAGGTGAGGGGACACTGTGTTCAGGCTGCAAACTGATGGCTGGCATGGAGTAAGTCACCCAGACTCAGCGTCTCTGAAGATGTGTTGCTGCAGTTATAGTTGCGACTGATGTGTATGTAAATGAGCTTGGGTTTTTTAATACAAAACCAATATCTAGAGATTTTCTGTGTGCTAATCTCTGAGATAATGGGGACAGAAGTCATACTGTAGATCACAGAGATGGGTACTGAGCCCCTGGATCTGCTGCATCCAAATGCTGAGCAGCATCATGTCCCTTGAGCAGTGCTTTCAGACCCAGTCCTCAGTGTAAATCAGGATTACTTTGAAGTTGTGGTGCTTTATGCCATCTGAGGGATGGGGCACTGAAGTAAAATCCTTGGAAGCTGCTGGTGGGCAAGGTTTTTGTAAAGTCTTTGGTCTGCAGATAAAAAACAACACTTGTTTGGAAACAAGCAGCTGCATTAAACTTGCCTACACTTCTAGACTGAAACGATATCCATTAGCTTTCAGTCCTTGTAGCTCATCATTGTTCGAAATTGTGGGGGAGAGAGGAAGGCTTCTCTGCAAGCAATAAAGAAGACCATGTCTCTGTGTGCCAGTGAGATTTGGTAGGTGAGGAAATAAGGCAGAATAGCTTCAAACTGAAGTTGAATATTAACCTTATTTTTTAATATTTTCATATTTTTAAAAAATACACTGATATTTCTAATACCATGTATTTTAAGAGGTTTCTCCTTTCAGAAGGGATGTTGATGCATAGATTGTTTTTTCTTTTTGAGAAATTATTGCAATTAAACTGTTGACCACAGAACTGCAAATAAAAAATACTACTTCCCAGTATTCATTTAAAAGCCTGCAAGAATAGCAGTTTACTTGATTACCGTCTCCTTCCAACAGTGAAACAAATGCAGCACTCCATCCTTTTTTTGGTGCTATGGCAGCACCTAGAGGCTCTTGACAGAGATGTTACCTCATTACACTGCTGAGCACTGCGGACACACACACAAATAGAACTTAACAGCCACTGTTACAAGCAGCTAAATTTTTAAACACTTGCATCCGATGGCATAGCACTTCTTAGGACTTCTCTGAAAAGAAAGTTTCCTGAAATTGTCATTAATTTATCTCTTTGGTAATAAACGGTTATTAAGTGCTTATTGTCTATTTGATATTAATGGCTGGTTCCTTAAATGCCAAGGAACTGAAACAATTACAGAACTTGAATAAACAGCAGCTGATATGTGGCTTGAAATGGTGGATAATAAATTATTTATAATGAAAACAACTAAGGGTATATATTTTCTGCCTAGCAGCAAACACAGAGAGCTTACCAACTACGTTGTTTTTGACTTTCAGCGGAAACAACATGATCATTTCAGTGTCAGATGCTGTGCACTTGTACTGAGTTCCTCTGTTCTGTATGACTTAAACTTCCTTCTTCTCTGAGAAAAGCCCCAGTACTTTTAATGGCTGAGTTCACTTTATTTGTCCATATTCCTCTTGGTAATGTCTAGAGGAGGAAACTTTGCTGTGTGTTACTCTTGAATGTGGCAGATTTGGAAAAGAAATCGCTATGCTCTCTAAGATGAAACTCAATTTTTCTAGCTTTAAATTCAGCACTGAAGGATACAGCTTTGTCAAGGTTAACCTAGGCTGCACGGTGATTTGGATGTATTGGGATGTAAATCTTGAGGAGTTAGCAAAGATCTGAGCACAGACATAGAGGCAGTAAAATAGTCAGTATGAAACAGTGCCAGTATTTGTAACCCTGTCTCCCCCTGCTCTGTGCTCCTGTGGTGTGATCACCAATGGAGCAGGGGAAGGACCATCAAACAGATCCCGACATTGTTAACTAACACTGAGTTCAATTTTTGATTTAAACAACAGCAGAACTAGAGCTGCATATAAGAAGTACTGAGTAGTCATGTGGTGAATGCATAATAAACAGATTTATAGCGTTTTTCCTCCAGCTGCTATTAGTAAGAAAATAAAGGCAAGATTGCCTAAATACAAAAGAGAAATTTAATCTTCGTCTAACCACAGTGATGCATGGCAGGGAGAAACACAATCCATCTGTGCTTTCCCTGACAATGCTTTCCACCATTTGTTTTAGAGAAAGACATAAAGTTCTCATAATGCATCTGGATAGCTACGAAATACTCTTGCTACAGTGAGAGAGAGAAGGCATTTCTTTCTGCATTCTGTCAGCAATGCTTCTTGAAACATGAAGATTATCTCTTGTAATCATTATCCTGCCAAGGACAGCTGCAGAGTCCATGTTTAGTCAGGGACTGTATGTGCTAAAACCTGGAATAGCTGCACTGGGTAATGGAATTACTCCAGATTTCTCAGAAGGGGAAAGCCTTAACCCCAGATTAGCTAATTTTTTTGAGACTGCACAGTGCTTTTTCTTTGTATCTCAAAATTTTGGCCATAGTATAGGGTACACACAGTGAGAGTTCCCATTTGCTCACTCCAGATTAGTTGCCTCTGGCTTTCTTGGCAGGCTGTCTCCTTCGTTTACTTTTGACATAAAAGGGTAAAATGTTGTGGCCCTCTCCATGCATCCACGGTGATACTTCTCTTACACTTCTCACTTTCATGTAAAGATAAACCAAGGAGCAGGCTCGGAGGTCAGCTGAGACACCCTATCTGCTCAGTGTCAGGGACTGTGCAATACAGCTGGCCTGTGTGCCCCACTTCAAGCCCCAAGAGTGAAGGTACAGCTCTCAGTGAAGGGAATTTCCTGGGGGGAATGCCAGTGGCATCCCATTCCTGATTGTCATTTCTCATTCAGGGGCTGGACACATCATGGGACCATGTCCCTGTCTCCTCTGTTTGGTTGGTTCCATCAGGGTACTCTGCAGTGAGCATCAGCTGAAAGCCCCTTTAGTCTGAACTCTTTTGGTGACTTCCTCAACATCTATAGGGCAGAGAAACCCTTCCAGAAGTATTTAAAAAGCTGTACCTTATGAAAGGAGAATTCAGAAGCAGACCCGAGGAATCTTTAGAAGGAAGAGAAAACAATTAAGAGTCCAGATTTGGGTTGACACTGCCATGTTTAATAGAAATTTTTGCATCCTGAAGAATCTAAGGGCTGCTCCCTTGCAGGTTTAAGCTCAATTAGTCTCTTAACCTATGCACATAATTAGTGTCCTTTAGCTAAACAATGTATATGCAGAGACTAGATTGTTTTAATTATTATTCTAACAAAGAGCTATAACCTGAACTTGCTGTTTCAAGTCAGGAGAGGAAATTAAAGGTAAGCACAAAATGTCTTCAAGTAATGATCAAAGAGAATCCTTTGTGATTTTCTCCTGGTGTTAATTAATACTGCTTAGCTGGTCTGGTTTGCACTGACAATTTCATTTTTTGGAACATCAGGGCTTGCAAAAGATTAAAGGCTAATTTTAAACATACTTGGATTAAACCAGGCATGCACAGCTATTGCATAATTCAGAAGGCTAGTTCTAAGTCACTAGGGACATCCACCTTGATTTACAACATGAAAAGCTACGCTGGCCATCTTGCAATGGGAGCTTCCCGTGGGTAACATGTATGGATGACATGCCCACAGCAAACATGGTGTAGGCATGAGGCAGGGCTGGAAAGGTTTGCTCAGGTGTGGAGGAGCACACAGCTTTAGTGGAGCCTGTTGAGTCCTGAGTAAGAACCTTCAGTCTTTTTTTTTTTCTCCTGTCCTCTCTCTTTTTGCATCTCATTTCTTAGGCAGCATCAAACTAGAAAAGGACCCCATCCAGACTCATAAGGATGAGAATTATTTGATACAGGCAAGAGTGACAGAGTTGATCTTCAAAGGAGTAGCAGAGGTCTTCAGAGTCTCTTTGCAGATAAGAAATTACACAGGGAGATAAAAGCAAAATCTAAGCAAAGTTAAAACCCTATGAGAGAGGCACTTAATCAGGTCAAGGCCTGCTCCTAAAGCCAAACCTGCAGACAAAAAAGGGGAGTAAGGGATGAGAGTAGTTCTGAGTGTGGGGAGCAAAGACCAGGTAGAAGATGATGCTGTGCCTACTTTGCTTTGCTGAGAGTGAGGTAATTCTGCCAGAACAAATAATATATATTTCATTTGGTGTCTTCACTCCTTTACTGTTTTCATTCAGTGAGTAGACAGCTGAAATACTGCCAATGATGGAAAACAGATTTTATGATGAATAGTCCTACCCCATGAAAAATGAGATTAGAGGAACGCCTAAACTAATTTCAGGTTATTGCATTACAATCTTCATTTCGGGCTAATTCTCAGTAGCTTTATTCCAGGTTTATGAACAGAAATTTAAAGCCAGTACATTTTATATCTGTATCATTCAGTGCTTTTTTTTTTTTTTTTTTTTTTGCCTTTTTTTTTTTTAACTGAAGCTTTGCAGTGTTCTCTTTAATTTCCAGAAGAATGAATTTCACCTTTTATAACATTCAGAGACAATTATGCTGTCTTTATGATGAATGATGTCACTCTGATCCTAGCAATAAAAGAGAATGTACTAATGCCAATAAATATATTAACTGTATCAATCATTCTCCTGATTTTTTTACTTTGTTCAGAAGAAATAGCATGCAACCTTGAGCTTTTAATTGGTTAACACTTCCATAAACACCATAATGACTCTTTAAATCTTTCTTTTTGTCACGAGAATGAGGAAAACATAATGAATAAGTAATTGAATACCACAGCAGAGCTCAGCACTGATCTATGGGTCATTCAGGAGGTGAACTTGATCTAAAGATTTATTCAAACTCTACAAGACAAGTTGAGAGGTTTGTGCTGGAAGTAGCTGTATAATACAATATATTTTCATATGTCCTTCCAATTACAAGAGTTCCTCGATGAAACGCAATATTGAAATTGAACAGTGGTATAAAAACACAGGCTGAATTCCACTGCAGTCAATGCACGTGGGTCTTCTCTGACACAGCAATTAAATGAGAAGTATTAGAAAAGCAGAATTTAAATCCAAAGATTAGGCCGGCCGTACCTCCCCAGCAGACACAGGCAGGGTGACACTGGTGTAAGATCAGCTTCTTTAGGGCAGCTCCCTTGCTGCCTTCCCTGAGCGCTCCCTGAGCGCCCACAGCAGGAGCACATCCCTGGCTCTCACTCACATTTACCTTGCACGTGGCACTGACAAGCAGCAGGCTCCCGAGAGTTTCGGCTTGAAGCTGAACAGCTTTCCCGGGTGGGATTTTAATTTGCTCTCTAACGACGTCACATTGAAATGACACGTCTGGCTTGAGCAGAGCTCTAAGCGAGTTCGGAACATGACCCGGTCCTGTTCCCAGTGCACAGACGAGTTAAGCGCAGACCGAGTGGAAAAAGCCAGTTTCTCCGCTCTTTGTCGGAACATTGATTTTCACAAAATGGCTGGAAAATGAGGTGGAGAACACCTTTACAAAACAAATGACAGCGGTGGGCCCGCGGCAGGGAGAGAGCGCGGCGCTGCCAAACGCGGGCGGCTGCTGCCACCTCGTGTCGCCGAGCGGAACCGGGAACAGGGCCGGGAACAGGGCCGGGAACAGGGCCGGGAACAGGGCCGGGGACAGGGCCGGGAACAGGGCCGGGAACAGGGACGGGGACAGGGCCGGGAACAGGGCCGGGGACAAGGACGGGAACAGGGCCGGGAGCCGGGCCGGGAACAGGGACGGGGACAGGGCCGGGAACAGGGCCGGGAGCAGGGCCGGGGACAGGGCCGGGAGCCGGGAGCCGGGCCGGGACGAGAACCTGGACGGGAACCGGGAGGGGAGCCGGGCCGGGAGCCGGGACAGCCCGGCCTCCGCCGGAGAACCACCTCAACCTCTCGCACTTCATTCCTCCTTTGCTCCTTGCCGATCCAAACCTGGCTGTGCATGGACGGGCTCCGCTCCCCAGTCACGGGCCAGCTGCTGAGAGAGCGAGGAGCGGTGGAGCGGAGCGAAAGGGCGATGGAAGGAGCAGGGTCTTCTTCAGCCAAACCCGCGAGTGCAGGAAGGGCACTGGCAGTCTTGTGAGGGGCGCTTTGCTTCTCTGAGCATTTTCAGTAGCCCGAGCAATGCCTCAGGTGCCAAAACTCCCTGACTTCATAGAGTCACAGAACGGTTTGGTGGGAAGGGGTGTTAATGATGATCTTGCTCCACCGCCCTGCCATGGGCAAGAATGCCTTACACCAGACCAAGTTACAAAGCCCCATCCCAGCTGGCCTTGAACACTTCCAAGGATGTAGCATCAACATCTTCTCTGGACAACCTGTTCAGCTACCTTACCACTCCTGTAGAAAAGAATTTCTTCCTTATATGTAATCTAAACCTACTCTCTTTCAGTTTGAAGCTGTCACTCCTTGTCTTATCACAGCACACCCATCAAAAGTTCATTTCTGGCTTTTTTGTAGGCCACTTTATGCACTAAAAGGCTTAAACTCAGCCTGGAGCCTTCTCCAGGCTGAGCAACCCCAGCTCTCTTAAGCTGATTTCACAAGAGAGGTGCTCCATCCCTCTGATCATCCTCATGGCCCTCATCTGTGCTCACTCCAACAGGTTCTCTTGCAGCACTCCAGCTGGGGTCTCATGAGAGCAGAGCAGAGGAGACAATCCCTGCCCTTGACCTTCTGACCACGCTGCTCTTGATGCAGCCCAGAACATGTTTGACTTTCTGGACTGCAACCACACATTGCTGGGTCATGTCAAGCTTCTCATCAACCAATGCCCCAAGTCCTTCTCCTCAGGGCTGTTCTCTGCCCAGCTTGCATTTGTGCTTGGGATTGACTTGAAAACCTTGACCATTGGTTTTTGCCATTAAGCTTCTTTTGATTTAAGGAGGGTGGCTGTGCATTTCACATGGCCACCAAGCACACCAGCTGGCCTGTGTTTCCATGACACACGTGCTGTGACAGCAGCAGCTGGCTCAGCCCCACTGCCAGATGTCACCTCACCCAGTGCACTCACTCAGCCAGGCAGGGCATCCTGCCCATCAGACTAACAGCACCAGTACAGACAGGCAAACTGGTGCTGGTGTTGGAAACACTCACCCTGCTGGCTCTCCATTCAGAGCACCACACAGCCTTTCACACACATCTCTCTGCTCTGCTTACCAGTGGCACACTGTTTGGTCGCTCCCGTTGTAACCCTTGGACTGTAAGCTTCTTTAGACCAGGAACCTTGTTCCTCTGCAGTTCTGCAAAGTGCCAGGCAAAATGCTAATTGTGATGACAGTCTAAATTTTGAGAGCATAATTGACATATGCAATAGGACTAAATAACTTAAATAGAATTATCTTTTAGCTGTAAGAGAGCCCTCATTTGTCAAAAACTATATCCTATCCTCTAAATATGGGAAAACAGTGATAAGTAACTTATACCCATGCTGAGATTTTTTATGGCAATCAATGTATCTGTGGGAAGTGGCCCACACATGATCTTTCCTTAGAGAAGATGAGAGTACTAAGAAGCATCAATTATCTACTGGCAAAACCTAACAAAATGCTGCAAATATACACAAAATAAACAGTCTGCTTGCCTAATAACTGGGCTCTGAAACAACCTGACAGTTACTATGGATAATCACCTTATAACTAACCATTGCAAGTTTTGACTGCACGTCCACATGCATGTTGATTTTACAGTCTGTAAAGAGTTCCTGTCAACTTTTACAGTAATAGTTACAAAGTTAAAAAAAAAAAAACCCAACCAAAAAACCCAAATTTTTTTTTCTTTTTTTTTTTTTTTGAGAAAGAAAACAATGCCTACAATATTGGAAAAGAGCAGGAGATCAGTAAGAGCTACAAATAGGATACAGAATGTTCTGTGCTTCTTGATGCAGGGAAATAAATTGAAAAGAGACAAGAATAATGATGGAAAGTCTTGGGAAGCAGAGAAGGGTTATGGATATGGTTAACTGTACTTGCATTTCCTAACAGAAAACTGCTTCTGCAAATAAAGAAAGGAATTGGATAGGGCAGCACAAAGAATAATTGTTCCATGAATTCCCATAACTATGGTATTTAGGAGGATACAGAATGCTTTGGGCAGAATGCATTACTCTGAGATAAAGCTTGAATTAAAAAAAAAAAAAAAGAAGGACACATGGCTTATAATATTTTTTTCTGAAGACAAAGTCTCTGGATAGGTTTTTATGAAATATTTCTTGATTTCTTATAGGAGCAGCTGAAGGGTGAGTCACATATATTGATATTACAAGATATGTGTGTGGGAGGTAAGCCTGGCTCTCGACTCACACTCTGCTGTAATATAAAGCATTATTCACCTGCAGCATAGATAGTTTTTGCAGTCGAAGTACAGAAGTATAGAGGTGAGTTAACTGTGTGTGGGCATCCGTCCTGCGCTCTGCTAATACAAGAAAATGTGAGAAAGCAGAGCTGACCACTGATGGGGCTTGCCTTGGTCATCAGACATCACCTTTTTGGTATTATGTGTTGCTGGTTTCCATCCCTGACCATCAGGGTTGGTACAAGCCTTAGTTCTGCAGCCAACAGTCATGGTACCTGTGAGGTTTTGTGTCAGTTTTGAGCAATTAGCCAAATGAGTTATGATTTTAGGTATGTATATTAGGCAGATTGGATCTCCCTTTGGAAGCCTATGAAATTCCTTCCCCCCATGTGTGGTGAGGAATTTGTGTGCTTACTTCAAAGGACTAGTCCATGAAAACCACTAAAAAGGACTGAACTGTCAAAGTACTGGCTGGGGCCCATTAAGATTGATTGAATACTGTTGGTACTCATTAATGCCAGTCTGCTATGTGACTGTGAGTTCTCCAGATCTGTTTCCTCAGTTTCCTTTCCCCTTACTTTTAGAGTAGGAAGTTAATACCATGGCTTATGTTATAATGCAGCTTAGTCTACCTCCTCTGGTGGCTCCTCTGATCTCCTTGGTGAGTCTCTAATGGGCTTGACTTTGACATCTGTCCAGCCAGGACATGGTCATGAAATGGACATGAAACCAGGTTTCTGGTTTCTGGCTCTCCCCATTACTGCTGCAGGAAAAGGCTGCCTCCCATGTTCCCAGCTTCTTGTCTGCTTTGGAGTCCTACTTGTGTTCCTCTGAGGAGTCTCAGTGCACTATTCCCACCAGTTTCTCATCTTTCCAGCTTATCCACAGAGGTAGAGTGTTATGACTATTATAGTCAAGGCTTTTGGTTCTCAGTGGGATGATGCATCTGCATCATCGAAGACTGAAGTGGCTGTGCATCCAATAACTTCTGTTTACTGACTCTTCTTTTTCCTGTAGTATTCTCCAACTGGTTCATTTTGCAAACATTGCAGCAGCCCTTGACTGCAAAAGTGAGTGGACCCTTGTCAGAAGTGATATTTTCTCCTGTTCCGAGCTGGGATTTCACAATGTTGCACAGGACCTGGCAGTACTTTTCTGTTGCTGATTACATGACTCCATGTCCAATGGCCTGTGCACACTCTCGGGCCCTTCATTCCTGAACAGCGCCTGATCCCTGGTGTATCTCTGTGTGAAAAACAAGCACTGAAAGCCAGAAGGACTGCTAAAAGAGATTGTATTGTTCCTTCTCATCCCTACTCAGCCATTTCTGCCTCTACGTTTTGCTGGCTTGTATCAGGAACAGTTTGGCCAGCAGAACTAGGGAAGTGATTCTTCCCCTTAGCACTGGTGTGGCCACACCTTGAGGACTGCATTCATTTCTGGACCCCTTGATTTAGGAAGGATTTTGAGGTGCTGGAGAGTGTCCAGAGAAGGGCAACAAGGCTGGTGAAGGGTCTGGAACACAAATCCTATGAGGAATGGCTAAAGGAGCTGGGGTTGTTTAGCTGGAGAAGGCTCGGGGGAGACCTTACTGTTCTCTACAAGTCCCTGAAAGGAGGGTGTAGCAAGCTGAGGCTCAATCTCTTCTCCCAGGCAACAAACAATAGGAACAAGAGGACACAGTCTTAAGCTGTGCCAGAAAAGATTTAGATTGGACATTAGAAGGAATTTCTTCACAAAAAGGGTGATATGGCATCAGAATGGGTTGTCCAGGCAGTGGTAGAGTCACTGTCACTGGAGGTGTTTAAGGAAAGACTGGATGTGGCACTCAGTGTAATGGTTTAGTTGACAAGGTGGTGTTCAGTCATATGTTGGACTTGATGATCTCAAAGGTCTTTTCCAACCTAGGTGAATCTGTGATTCTGTGATTATCTCCTTTCCTTTGTTTAGTTCCAGCCCCAAGCCATGCAGCTGCATTTGGCTGTGCCTTTTGCTGTCTGTGATGAAGAGTGACACAGGTAACCACAGGTGACTCTGTGGCATCCCAAAGAAACCAGCCAGTTACAGTTTTTATGACCTTTCTTCCAGTTTATGTGTCTGTTTTTCAGGTGCTTCAGGCTATGTGTGTCTTGCTGAGGCACCTGGCATCACCTCTTCCTGTGCCACAAGGACTTTTGACATCCAGGGATGTCAAAAGTAAGGATCCAGGAAGTAAGAGGGACCTTACTTCTCTCCTTAAGGTGCTTTGAAAGAGACTTAATCTGAAAAATAAGAAAAGTACAATATGAAAATGTGTTTTGATGCTGTTCCAACCAAATAATCTCTGGGCTCAGTAATGCAGAGATATTTTAAAATATTTTGCTATTTCTTAATTTTGAAGGAAAATACCTCAGTTTTCTGAGAGGGGAAAAATAAAATCACCAGCTACACAGTGTGGGCAAACTGCTTGAAACTCCCTTTAAGCTCTGGCACTGCACCCTTCTGATAACGGGCTGCCTGCCACTGAGAGTAGGGGCACAGGTGAACCATTGTCCCCATAAAATCATTTCAATCCCCCTGTAGACCCTAGGCAATGAAGAAAACTGAGGGTTTCAAGAGTTCACCTAACTCAGAGAACATTTATTCTGTAAGTTCATCCCTAGGAATATAACCTGAATTTTCTGCCGAGGTCACGTTGACTCTGAAGACACGGGACCTGTGCAGCACGTTTTCAGCTTGCACAGTGGCTGCTGCCCATCACTGTTTTTTAATTCAGTAGACAGTTGAAGTGCCAAGGTTCCTCATCAGCCATATATGCATGACCCTTGGAAAGCAGCAGCATGATCTCTTCCACACCATTACTTTTTATTGTATTCACTGTTATCTCTCTGTGAAGCAGGGAGACAAAATACCCACAGAGCTATTTTCATTCTTTGACAGAACAAGTGTGTTAAGCCTCGTGTGTGACGTGAAGAACATCAGTCATTTAGAGCCAAACTGCAGTTGAAAAGGTCACAGTCACTGTGGCAGAGTAAATGAAATGTTTAATTCAAACAGAATATCAGTTACAGTTGCAGTGGTGCTCAAAGTCACTTGTGTTTTCTTTCCCTAAAGCTCAGCAGAGTATGATTCAGCATCAGCCATAGGTGCCCTTGTGTTAAAGAACCCTCCCAGAATGTACTTTCATTTTATTTTAGAGGTTCTATAAACTGAACAGCAGGTTCCATCTGCAGAACCCTGCCTTGTCTCCATGGGTCCCAGAGGAAGACAACTGGGAAAATGGGGGAATGTATTTGTATAGTTTTGTACATATAGTAGCATCTGTTGCAGACCCAATTTTGGAATTTTTTTTCAGTGAAAACTAGGTTCTTTGGATAATGTGAGTTCTTTAAAAAAATTTTTTTTTTTTTTTTTGTTAAATGCAGGTTGTTTGTGGGAAATAAAAAAGTTTTGGCTGGAGATCTCATCCCTCTCCTTCAGCTAGGCTCTCTGCTCAAGGCCCTGTCCTGCACAGCTGCAGACTAGCCTGCTACTATATGTAGAAAACAATAAAAATGGTGTATCCCAGTTCTGCCCCCACCAGTAGGTACTCTGGGCTGAACTTGAGGCTTACATGGACATGGGCACGTGCCTCTCACTTTCTCCATCTTTATTGTAAGGATTTCCCTGTATCACAGCAAAATTCAGCAGCAGTCACTCTATTTATGTATTCATTTGGTTGTCACAGGAGTGGAGAATTTTGTCTTCCATGTTCATGGGGAAACTCATCACCATGACCTGTCTCAGCTACAGCCACATCCTGCATTCAGCTCAGTGCTTAAAATGCCATGGGCATCAGTGCTGATGCTTCATCTTAGTTCTTAACCTAGAAAAACACATCAACCTAATATATTAAACACTAGATAACACCAACAGGATAACACTGTCTTTTTGAAAATTTATCAATTGCATCATGACTGTCAGCCTGACAGAAGAGGCCTGGGAAGACTCAGCAGCACAAGTGCTTTCTTGACTTGCCAGAGCTTTTATTTAAATAAGAACTGAAAGAGTGAAGAGTGTGACATTCCCTAGGACCAGGAAAAGTTCATTGCACTGGTCTTTGCTGTGGGCTTAGAGACCAGCCAAGCTGCCACATGTCTGTGGATGATGCAAAGAGTCCACAGGCAAATGAAAATTATGTCCAAAGCTGGGTCACCAAGGAAAAATGCCCAATAAAATTATGCCAATTTAATATGTGAATTAGGAGATGGTGAAGAAGAGATTGATTCTGCTGTCCATGTGATGTTTAATAGTGAATTACAAAAATTATCTAATTTTTAAATCCAGAGCAGTGCTGGCTCCTTTGGCTATTGTTGGCATGGACAGTGCCCAGTCTTTTTTAGTAACTCACAGGTGCTCCAGCCTTTGCTCCAGCTCTGCACAGTCCAACACTTCGCATTCATGGAACATCCATGAAGAAGGCAGAAAGTAGGGCTCTGCTTCCTTGAGCTCTCTAAATTTTCTCAAATTGACTTTGCACCTCAGTATAAACCTCTGTAATTTTAACACTGGCTGGTTATCCATGCTGAAAAAAAAAAAAAAACAAACCCAAACCCAACAAACAAACAAAAAAACCCAAACAAAAGCAAAAACAAAAACAAAACCAAAAACAAAACCAAAAACTAAACAAAAACCAAAAACCAAAACCAAAAAACAAAAACAAAACCAAACAAAACAAAACCCCACCAAAAAAACCCTGAGGGAAGCAGAGTTGCAAAAGGCATTTGGAGGTTTAGTGATTCGCACACAAAAACCCATCTACTCCCAAGTATGCCTGCCAACTTCCCATTTTCAACCTCTGATGCCTTTACTATTAAATTGCAGCCACTGAAGCAGATCCTGAATTGGTGCTCCCAAAGACAACAGCAGTTGCTTTGCTGAGTGACAGGAGGCCTAATAGCAGCCTCAGCAATCACAGGAACAGAAAGATCTCTATTGTCTCTTTGTGGATATTTTCTTGATTTAGACTCCAAATTTCACTGCTGTAGAGGGTTCTGTGTTTGGTGTTTCTCCCTGCTAATACACTTAAAAAATCAGTTCCTTTCCTTTTTCTTCATGCTACACTTATTTCACAACTTTCCACTTATAACTGTGGCTTTTTTTACAGGGTGCTTGTTGGCTTGAGTAAAAAAAGAGCTCTGGTGCAATTGTGAATGTTTACTGTGTGTTTTGCGTGGGACCACTCAGAGCAGAGGATTTGGGTAAAGAGAGGGCTTAGATAATGAACCCGCAGTGTGGGAGTATGTAAGGAGCTAGAAAGATCCTGCAATTAAACAGCACAAGGAAATCATCTGAGCAGAGCTGGAGAGCTCTTGGAGCAGGATGGGCTGGTGGGAGCTGCCTGGAGCCTCTGCAATGCGGTGAGTTGCGGCTCTGCCCCCTGAAAATCCGGTCCCTGGAGCTCACAGGGGGCCTTCTGACATCAGCCCTGATTGCTTCTCACTGTGGTTCTCCCAGCCAAGATCAAACATTATTGGGGTCACAGGTAATTTCATCCTCTTTATTTCCTTCTTGCTTTGACAAGGCTGGAGAATGGCTGAAAATAATTTCTTGTGTGAAATACAACCTGTTGTCTATGGACTCCTGTATTCCTAAGGAGTATCTCCTGATTAGCAGCATCTTCTCAGTGCAGCAAAGTCCTTAAATGCTGTTTGTTGCTGTGCCTCATTTTCCCGAGCATCTCTGTCACTGAATGTTGCTGGGACACACTCATTGCCGCAGCATGCTACAGCACACCTTAATTAGGAAGTCTTTTTTGTGCCAGATTCCTGTGTATATCTGCAGCTGTATGTTAGAGAAGAGGGTCCCTAGGAGTTTTATCCATAAATACAAAGCGAGACAAATATAAATACGCATTTGTTTCTTCTTGATGTGACAAATACTTGGAAATATTAATAATTCTGCAGTTCTTGACATGAGCAAAAAATGGACTGGCTGAAAATAGCTAGAAATAGAGCTGCAAGATAAGCACTGAGGGCAAGGCCATGTTTTATGCTCACATGGCAAATATATTTGAGAGAAAGTTCATACCCCAACACTCAGCCCCTTTTAGCTGCTATCCCACAGGAATGATTCAGGTCAATTCTGAGGACCTCTGGCAGCCTCACAGCCTTCGTGTCATGCTCCACCCTCTGGTGTTTGTTCTTATTTTCATGATTTTTCTGAAAGGCCCCAAGTAGCAGTCAGGTAAATACTGGATGCAGCATTGCTTGGAAAACTGCACACAGGCCTATTTTCAGCCAAACTCTGCCACTTCCTGCCGAGTGGTGGTGACCATGTCATATAAACAGATAAACATACATGGTTTTTATATGTTTTTGTTGCCTCAAAAGCTATTACATTCTTTGCTAAGCGTTTAGAGGTGCAATGATATAAATGGGTAAAAAGCAAGATTCAGATAAATTCACAGAATCATAGAATGGTTTGAACTAGAAGAGACCTTCAGAGGTTGTCTGGCTCCAATCCTCCTGCAGTGAGCAGGAATATCTTCAACTAGATCAGGTTACTCAGAGCCCAGTCCAGCCTGACCTAGAATGTTTTCAGGGATAGGGCTTCTACAACCTTTCTGAGCAACCTGTGCCAGTGTTTTACTACCCTCATTGTAAAAAATTTCTTCCTTATATCTAGTCTGAACTGCCCCTCTTTTAGGTTAAAACCATTATCTCTTGTCCTAGCATAACAGGAACCTGCTAAAAAGTTTGTACTCATCTTATATGCCTCCTCTGAGTACTGTAAGTTGTGAGTTGTCATTAAACTGTAGGTTGTACATGAACAAATCCAAAACTGTCTTTGCATCAAAACTAAAACAAGTTGATGTGTAAAGTAGCTATGAGTAACAGAAATATAGAAAGCAGAAGAAATCCGTCTGTAGTGGACATGTGCATGCAGTCTGTCCTCCTGTAAATCTTTCTCAGGAAATTCTCTGACTCAGAAGAAGGCCAGAGCTCTGTCATCATGTTTATCTAGTAAAAAAGGGAAAAACACCGAACTAGAGCTTTGATGTCTGTGAATCTAGTTTATAAGGCTTAAGAAAGCCAAGTCCAGTAGATAGCATTTTTTGTCTCTCAAATAATAAATTCGCAGTTCTTTGTGATAGCCTATAAGTGATGGCATGGCTCTGTTGTACAAAATGCTAGTCTTTTGTAAATCTACATAGTTTCCTTCCTGAGAGCAAGAACTTTGCTGTGTACCCAGGTAAAACCAATCTTCAGGGTGACACTCAATGACATTGTTTTTCTTGTCCTGAAAACAGTTCTGGATTTGCTTGAAAGCTGTTTGTACTTTCCTCAAAAAACAATACATTTCAGAGGTTGTTTTTATCACAGATTTGTTTTTACTTACCTTAGTCTTCCTGATTAAATGGAAGTCAGTGGTAAATGTCTACCTTTGGTAGATCCTTTGAGCCCAGTTATCTCCTGTGACAATGATGCTTTGTCTGAGTTACGCATGACCATGTAACTTTTGGATGCTAACATCAGAGCAGAACACCACCACACTCTACACCAGGAACACTGATGGGTATAGTACTGAAATTGAATTCCAGGACAGAATTCACTTTGTTGGCATTACTCAGATTTGAGGACAAGCTATAAACCCTAAAATAGGCAATAGGGATGAAAACATCTGTATATACTAGATAAGAAAATTTGTTCTTTAGTAGGTAGCAACTTTCCACTAGATTATCAACCTAGCATCTGACAGAGCAGAATGAGCTATCCTACTAATAAGAACATGTCAAAAATATTATTGCTTTGAGGATGTTGCTTATGTTTTCCAAACCCTTTCAATTTTCTCCCCAGTTTCTCTCCAATTGTTGTTAATGGTAGACCTGGATGAAAATCTGTGGGTTTATTGCTGTTCTCTACGAAATAGTGACTTGCCTGTCATTATTTTCAATTCTAAATGAAAACTTAGAGCCAGCATGGTGAAACTTCCCATTCAGTGAAATTTCAGATTGTTCAAGTTAAAAACAACAAAAACTTTTCATTGTGAAAATGCCATGTATTAGGAAAAAGTTCCCTACAATGCACAATATCTAATTTATTGAATACATTTTACACATAAATACAAAAAGAATTTTAACTCTGTCAGAACAAGCCAGCTGGACTTCTCCCCTCTGATAAATGCAATCAAATTGTTCTCTAAAAAACTAATGTGACTGCATTTAGCAATTGAAGAACTGTTTCATCAGCTGAACTCTAGCCTAAAGATTCTGATCCTGCGAATGGGTATACTGAAAACTGACAGCAGTCTAACTGGGTTAGAGTTGCAGAGCTTTGGTCAAAGCTTTGGTCAACTCTTTCTCTGAGTTTAATTCTTGTAGGCTCATTAATCTCTGGTACAAGGCCTTGGCTGATGGCAGCCAGTAACCAGCCTGACTTCTTTGAGCCCTGTAATGGTAATGCCAGATTAGAGCCACCTATTTCCTTAGCTTTAGTTCTTGGTCCAGAGAATAGGAGTGTGCTGATCCACAGGAGTCCTGTTGGTGTCGCACAGTAAAAACCTTGTCATAATTTTTCACTTTTCTAAACTGCCGCAAGGTGAAAATCAGATTTCTTTTATTACTTGTAGAAACCAGGAGAGAATGTAAATAATTTACTCAGCAAAGCATTTCCTTTTTTGAAGAAGTCTTGCAGTGATAATTTCTTCCCAAATCCGATATGGTTTAAATCCATTGCTTGCTTGGTTGTATTCTCTTTTCTCTCCAAAATTTTTGACAAGCCAAAATAATTCTTAGAGTGATGTTTTCCCTTAAAATGGCACAAGCTGGTTTTATGCCTAGTGATACTTTCTCAACTTTCAGACCTAACACAGATTCTGGAGTTTTTTTGGTTTGGTTTGGTTTGGTTTTTGTTTTTGTTTTTTTTTTTTTTTTTTTTTTTTTTTTTGTTTTTTTTTTTTTTGTTTGTTTGTTTTTTTTGTTTTGTTTTGTTTTGTTTTGTTTGTTTGTTTTTTTTTTTTTTTTTTTTTAGAGAAAGCACAGGAAAAAAATTCCATTTATTCTCCTACATTTTCTGCTCGCCAACTTCCCTTTCTGAAGTAGGATTGATCCTCCCCTGCCTAGGATGCATAATGAGCTCGATACTCCTGGATCTCCACTCAGCAAGTTCCTCCTGAAAAGACACGGTAGGTCAGTGTCCTTGTGCTGTTAATCCATTGAACTAACAACTGAAACATGGGAGGATTTTTAGCCAATTATGAATGAGCAAATTCTTAATGATTAAAGTTACTCAAGCATGACTTTGTATTCCTCACCTCAACCCTGCTCCCTTTTAAATAGTGTCATCATCAGATAAAGAAAAACCCTGATATTGAAATGTTCTTGTGCTCACAGACATTGACAGAGAGTTATCAAAAAATCTAATGCTAACTGGCACTCTGTTATGTAGAAGTTGAATTGTTTTTAGAGCAACTTGGTACCTGATAAATGAACATCACCTGAGATGAATCCAGAGCCTTGCCTTGTTATTTTCCCTCATGCTGTTACAAACAAAGAGAAAATGAAATTCCTATCCTCAGAGGTGGATAAGCACAGCAAGGTCAAAGGGTTTACATTGCATTTCTCACCTAAAAAATATTATTGCTGTTCACTGAACTGCTCGAGACATCTTCTTAAAGCAATCAGGTCAGCCCTAAGTGAGTGGTTGTTCCCAGTGTGATGTGACCTGAGTGATGCTTTCTTAACCCCTGAGCATGGTACACTGACCAGGACACACCATCAGGGGACTACTGTTTTACTATCCCCCTTCAGGCGTTTCATGGATTTTTCAGTTCTCGCAAACCTTGAGCAGCTTCACAGCCATTTTAGCTATCATTTAAGCTCATGGTTCTATTTCATGGTGAATTAAATTTTAGATTTTTCCAGCAAAAGGAAAGCAGCAATCATATATGATTTCCTCACAGCTATTCCAGGCTTGTAATAGCTGAAATGTACTTGAAAGAAGAGGTCTTGGTCAATGCAAGGAGTTTTAAGACACCTTACCTAAGTTACAGGTTTTGTCTGTGGGCTCCCCAGGTAATCAAGGGAAAGTGCATCCTGAGAGCAATTCAGAGCAGGATCCTAAACTGCACTAAATTTTGGATGTCCATCCTTCTTATCATTCCCTCCTACTGGCAGCCCAGATTCCCAGACTAACTTTGACTTGAGATTCCATCTGTGAATATTTACTTCTTAAGTGTAACTCGCTGCAGCTTTTTCTCTCCACTGTCCATAACTATGGGCAGGTGACAGGGCATATGATGTAAAAAGAATATTTGTTTGAAAGATCTGTACTACTGTGAGTAAAAACATTATGTGAAGCAAAGTAAGACAGAAAAATCACTACAAATCAGCACCTCAGCTAAAGAGAAATTCTTGTCACTGCTTCAGAGAGTGTGGACACAAGTAGCACCCATCCTCTTATTGCTGGTTTCTGTTGTGTCTGCAAGGATTTTCATGAAATCTTCGCATATCCTAAAGGAAATCCTGATATTTTGTTTATATCTCAGAAATGAAGTTCAACACCAAGCATAAATCTTTTATTCTGCATTTTACCTGTGGCACATCAAAGTCCAGCCAAGCCAAGAAAAACAAAGCAGAACTGCAGGGAAACATCTGCCATTTCCTCCTTTTTCTGATGTGTTCCATAAGCAAATCTGATAAGTAACTTCTGCAAAATGTTGTTTGAAATATGACATCTTAATGAATGCCATAGAAAGTGGTAGAAATAATTCCGAATGCACAGATCTCTTTTGTTCTATTATGCATCGATGAGAGAATTTGCATGATCATTAGGGGATGAGGGATGACTGAAGTCTGGAATCCTTTTAATGAATATTACATTCCCATCTATTAATGGGAGGAATGACAGTAAATTTTTCTTTTAGCAAATTTCTGCCATCTGTGTAACTTTAACCTGGAGCATTACTAGGAACCAAGTGGAAGAAGGTAACTAAATAGTACAAAGGAAGGAACTTTAAGAAAGTAAGACTTAACCAGGTTTGCATGTTTCTGGTCCCTTCTCTCTTTGCTTTTTCTTCTCTTTATTTTCTTCCTTTCTGTTCTTTCTTTTTCATTTTGCATATTGACCTATGCTCCATAAATTTCAACTGACCTGTCCTCATTCTCTTTTTGTGTGTTTTGAAATAGCATGAGACATAAAGACTTCTTTTATTATATTTACTGAAGCATATTTGACAGAAAAGTTGCCATCATTAAGTAAATCTTAAAAAAATCCAGTAAGTTTTGCAATGGTTTTCTACTTCTTAGACCCTACAGTTTTCCATTATTTACAGTTTAATTCAAGGAAAATCAGATAGACTACTTACCTAGTTTTTAAGAGTATGGATTCAACCAGAATTTCATGTATATGAAAGAAACACAAGTTTTTTTTTTCTTAAGTGAATATATATTTTAAAGAGATAACAAGTCTTGATTAAGAGAGGTCTGAGCAACAAATACTTAATCATGAGCCTAATCAGCTAGCATGTACTAACTAGAACTGTTTTAGAGAATGTTTTCCCCCCCTTTAATTATTTTGAATCCTGAAATCAGTGTAATTGATTCTCAGAATACTTCTGAAAACAACTCCAAACATAGGAGATGTGATTTGCTCAAACTCACCATAATCAAATCTGATTAATTTCCATACTTTATACTTGTCTCTCCCTTTTTTGTTGAGAAGCCATATAAAACATTAGACCTTTTTGCAATGGACCATAATGGGAAATGTAATCTTCATGCCAACAGGGCAACATGTTAGTAAAAGCTGAACCACAAAGGCATCAAACAGCATATTTGTACTGAAAATAGAAAACATCCACATTTCCACGGAGAAAACTTTTGTTTGCAAAGTCATTTATCTGGAAAACAAATGGAATTGCTCTATTTTCAATTATTTTAGCTGGCAGTTTAATTAATTCTTCGATTTATTTTCAAACTCCAGCCTCCAGCCATTTGATATTGTTGTTAAGGGATGACCTACTATTTCTTTTAAAATCATTCTGTTATCTGATATCCTTCTCTTATAAACACTTTTAACCACTCTGCAATATTCTTTGGGTTTCGAAAGCTGAGTTTACCTCCTTTGGTTTTCTCTCTTCAGGTCACAAATCCTTCCTACAGTTTCCCTCAATTCTTTTTAACTTTCAGAATTCCGTATGGACTGTTTTCTATGAAAGTTTTTTAAAACTTGTCTTCCCTTTTCAAGCACACTCCTAACACTCTTTCTTCTAATGTCATTGTGCAGGTTCAAGAAGACAGGAATACATCTGACTACTTACTTAAAATGTCTCACCACCCCCTCATGTACCAGAAGTAACTCTCCTCCTAAGGTCTGATATCAAAACCACACCAAGCCTGTCTGTTCCCTGGGCCTCTGAAAATATCTGAAGTTTCAAATCCTTGCTATTGAAAGGATCAGATCTAAGCAGGACCATGAAGCAGGTTCACCAGGTACAATGGAAGGTGGACAGTGCTTCTCAGACAACAAAAGAGCTCCACTGTGTGGGTGCATGAAGCTCACGTCAGGCAGGCCATGGCCCAGAGACCTGTGAAGATTGCCTGAAAATGTGCTGCACACTCCCACACAACATGTTTCTCATCTGCTTGGCTACTTTCCATCTTCTTGAGATGTGAGAGAAGGCAGTGAGCTTTGTGTGACCTTGTTTTCCTGCTTCATGGAGCAACCATGACTCCTACTGGAGATTTTCTTCTTACTCAATCCAGAGTCCTTTCAGCACACATTGCATAAATGCACATATTGGCTGGCCATACATTAAGGTGAAACATGCTTGTGTGAGAGACTCTGAGAAAAGAGGTCACTCGTTCTGGGAATTCATTCACACACAGAGACAGATGACTGCTGAGGTACTGTTTTCAATGCTCCTTCCACAAAACCTGAGAAAAAAAAAGGTACCTTTCCTTCAGTTTGTGCTCGTGGTGGGGGAGAACTGGTCACCTTGACCTCCTCATTCAGACCATGGTTACTTTTGGGAAACAAATGAAGCAGGGAGTTAAGTAAAGAAAGTAAAGAAAGTAGTTGCTGTTTTCTTGTGGGTTTTTTTTTTTTTTTTTTTTTTTGGTTTTTTTTGTTTTGTTTTGTTTTTTTTTTTTAATTTTAACCTGGTGAAGAAATCTGAAGACACCATTATGATTTCTGAATGGAGGAAGGACAACCTCAACAACCCATGCCAGTGGAGAGCTGGTTCGCTGCAACTTCTCAGCTCTCAGGTAGAGAAAAGATCCTGGGTGATGTCTGTAACCACAATCAGGCTGAAATTTGAGTTCTGTTGTCTTTAGGGACTTACCAAGATTTAAAACAGAGCTCAGAAGAAGAAAGAAATCAGGGTAAAGAGGAGAAGATACCAAAAGGAGTAAGAATGGTTTGACAATTCAACATATCCAGCACACTTTCTTGTCCATCTGAGCCATGACCCAGTAGAGGTTAAGTGTTGAATTGTACCACTAAAATGTTTATTAATCAGAGTAATTATCTCTCTTCCATGTCTAGGAATCCAAGACATGTCTTTTTTCTATTTCCATGGTAGTATTTTATGAAAGCCAGTAAGGATAAAATAATTTAGGCTGAAGTACATGAATCCTATGTAGTCCTCAAAATCAATGCACTAATTTTCAGAGATGCTATTTATCTCTCAGTTCTTATGGAAAAAGAAAAAGAAGCTTGTGTTTGTTTGGAATTTTAATAGACATTTTCTATTTTTATTCATTTTACTCCAGTAAACCTTTATTCACTAAGAATATGTGGATTGCTAGCTGTTAATTATTATGCTAACAGTATTCTGCTAAAGGTGGTCTGAAAATCTGTTTTCCCACTTACTGATCCATCTAATTTGAAAAAATGTATTAAGACTGTTTAAAATATCTGTGACATCGATACTTTATCTAATCCCCAGTTTAACAGAAGCAGTCAGTATCCTCTCTTTGCATGAGCAGATGAAACTGCACATTGCCACTCTAATTCTTCAGTTCTGTGATTGGATTTCTTTAGCCTCTTAAGCTTAACAACAGTGTTTCTCACATGGAAAGATTTAGTATCCATAAAGGTCCTCCCATAATGTGGTATTACAGGAGGAGTCCCTACCTCCCTCTGAGGAATATGGGATTCTTACAGACTTCTTTAGTGATTAAAGGTAACTCAGATTCAAAAATCCTTTGCAGTCAGGCATTTAGCTCGAGACTGAGGCATCTAAATTAAGATGTCTAAATGTAAGATCTTGATCCAGGTGCCTAAACATAGGTGCCTAGTGCTTTTCAAGATGCTCTCGTGAATTTGTTGAGATGCTCATTTGGCCTTCAGCTGCAATTCCAGAAGCGCGTGGGTCTCCTGCAGTTTATGGCTGTATCTGCTAGATGTGTGGATGTCTTAGGTCATCTGAAATGACACAGGGCACCTATATTTACTAATTGAATAGAACCCTAGCTAATCCTAGATTGAGGGACTTAGACAGAGTCAGTAGAGAGATTCAGGTCTCACCAGCTTGGCGGCTGGATCTGTCTAAGCTTCCCTGAGAGTACTGACTATAGCAGTGATTTGGGCACCAAGTTCATGTACAGATATTTACCTGCAAACACCCATACTAATATCAACCCATGACATGTCTGTTACAACAAAGAATGAATTTAGAAATGGAAGGCAGAATGAGGTGAAAGAGGGAAACTGCTATGTGTATGCCTTTGTAAGGGCTTAACAAGCTCAACACATATCAGCTGGCACCAGTCCCCCTCTGAGTGTTTCAGTGGATGCCATGTCTAGAGCAAAGGTGACTACAAAAGGTCAACTTTCTCTTTTCACCTTCCCCTGCTTGAGGTTAAACAGTGCCTCTTCTATGGAAGACTTACATCAGCAAGAAGCTGTAGGCCAAATACAAGGATAGGTTTTTTCGTAATTGTCCTGTTCTTTTATTAATGCAATTGGTTTAAGCACCAACCACTGCATTAAAAAAAATCTGAACTTGATTGTGCCCTTCTGTTTCAGTGAGGAGTATCTACCATATGCTTGACAGAAAGGCACAATATTCATTGGTAGAATATTTGAAATGCTTCCAAAATTAGCCTGTTCCTTACACTACTAAAAACAATTCTCTCCTGCTACTCAATGCAATTTACAGGAGGTGCTTGGGAGAAAACAACCTTGAATTTTCTTATGACACTAACTTCCATCATGATAAATCTCAAGGTGAGAGTAAACAGGAAGATATGAGCCTCTTTTACAACCGTGTTTCTGAATGACATTATAGTCAGAGATGTTCTTTATAGTCTCTGCTGAAAAAAATGCACTGAATTTTATTGGCAGCATCTCTCTGACAGATGCCACTACTGTCCTTGTTTAACCAGCATTAAAACATTAAATATAACTTGAAGAATAAACTTAAGAGTTTTAAGTTATAAGAGTTTGCCTTTAATGAAGTATAAAGTAAAAGAAAAAAATTACTCAGAAATTAAAAATGAAACTCAAATTTGCTAAAATACAAATTCTGTGTTAAACGTATGTTGTGTGGGGTGCTGAATTGCAGAAATTAATAAAAATATGCATAAGTTGGAATAGTTTGCAAAAATTGACAAAAGTTTGAATTGTACCTGCCAAACCCCCACTTTCTGCCTTAACTACTCAGTGAGTTTAACTTCTTTTGATATCTACTTTTAGCACTGTTTTTAGAAGAAGGGACAACTATTTAGAAACAGTTTTATAAGATAGTGCCTTACCAATAATATGAAAGATCACTTAAAAGCTTCTTCGTAATATTCAAATACTGCAAACAGGAAATATATTCTTCTTTTGAAAACCATAAAATTGTGTTCTATCTGATCTGTCACTTCTGCATTTATTGACATAATTATCAGAGGTTATTCTGTGGTTGGAACAAAAATCCAGAAGTTCCCTGGTATATGTGTACAGCCAAGCATTAAGTAGTCCAAGTGGCTGAGATTCTTGCTTTACTTTCTGTGTTCACTCTTCCAGAGGTTGCCTGTGTGAGATTTTCTGTCGTGATGTGCTGCATCCTCCACAAGTCTGATTTTAGCTTCCCAAGGCATCATCCTGCAGTCAGGATAGTTGCACCAATGGCAAGACTGTGGGCAAGTAGTGAGAAGCTCTGGAAATTTCTGTAGAGTGGCCACTGAGCAACTAATTTCTTTGAAAGATAACAGCCTATTAGAAATCCCAAATCAGGGACCTGAATAGGAATGGCTTTAGATATCACAGACCCAATTATTGCTTTATCCTTTCTGATGGAAAATTCTGTGATGTTGGTGGAGTTTTGCAGTGTGACAGGAGCCACGTGTGGCCATGAAAGTGCTTGTCCCGTTTATAATGCTGCCAGTAACACTGAATCCCAGCACTGAACACAATAGACACAGAGTGGAGCATATTACTTGTGAAACATTTTCATACCACGTTCAGTAGTGACATGCTTACCCATTACAAACAAAAACACACTTAGGGAATGGACCTGTAATTCTAAGTATTTTGACCTCCAGCATCTTGATAGCTATTCAGTAAATCTGTACTGAAGTAGAATCAAGAAAGCTATATCAGACCTTAACTCTCACCAAGAAATATTTCTCCTGATACTGCATTAAAGAGCTATATATAAATACCTCTAAGGCAGTAAGAGATAGAAAGCAACTGCTTACATCAATAAGTCATTAGCAGCAATTAGGACAGAACAAGATTGGCATCTGGCTATTCCAGATAATGATAGAAGAAATGTATAATTGTAAAACACATGAAAATGTAAAAGAGGTATTGGAAATCCATACTCAGTGAACTAACACAGGCAGCCTGAGCATAATCTGCAAAAGCCACTGGATTTTGACAAGCCTTTTTGAGCAACACAGTTCTAAAAGTAGAGAGAAGGCATATGAAATGTGAATAGTCTGTAAGTTAATAGCTGATAGACTGCCTGGTCTTTTCCTAAGTTCCCTTTTGAGGTCTAAATAATCAGCAGCAAAGTGAGTATAAATGCAGCCTGTTTCCTCTTGCACTGGAGCTACTGCACTGATGTCAAGTGAGTAACATTTTGTTAATAAGAGTAAAATTTGGTCTACAATGAGAAAAGAAGGCACAGATGAAACACTTCTTGACTAAATACAGCAAATCAATTGGCAGAGTGGTGTCGATACAGCTCACAAATGCAAGCAGATGGGAACTCAGGAGATGGGACAAGTATCCAGCATATTTCAGTTCAAATAAATAATGCAATTCAATACACTACATTTGGGTACCTTCCTACTACATTTGCAATAATTCAGACTTATTTAGACACCCAACCATGAGTGTGTGGATCTCGTGTATGTATCCTTCATGCATGAAGTGGCCAAAATCCTCCTTAAATCCGGAAATTAGAGTGCTGTTCCTGGGGTATTTATTACCCCTTTGCTTGCTGTGGAAAACAATATGACCTTTTCCTGCTATGTAAATAACAACACTGGTATTTTTTGCACTTAAAAAAAAATCTAGTGGCTTTTCATGTGCATAAAATTAGCTGTATTTTTCTAGCTGGCATCCCAAATACTCTGAAAATCCACAGAAGTGACTGCTAATGAATATGGCTTTAAGAGGTCTAATATTTCAGTCTCTATCTGTATGGTACCTAGTCCTGCTGCTGTGACTACTCCTGATGGGTTGAAAGACAGATGTCTGTGTGGCTGGAGGCACCTTCAGGGCCTTTCCTACAGGTCATCAACCCTTTTTCTGCTCACTCTTATTGGAACTACCAGCATCTATCTATCATATATTGCAATGATGGCACTACACATAGAGATTTTTTTTATTTATAGCATCATGTGAGGCATAAAGCACTGTCAATTCAATGTGAGGATCAAACCATGGTGTAACAAAAGAGGAACGTGCTTCGGCTCAAGCAACCTGTGCCCCTGTGTTCTGATTTGAAGGCCACTGAAATAGCTGGAATGAGTATAGTCATTTCCAGTGGACTTTGGAGCTCTCTTCTGGTTATGTCTGTGAAGTCCTGAGTGTGAAGCAGAGTGGCATTTGTGGGGTTGTGTTTATGATTATAAATATAATCCTCCATTCAGAAGCTGTGATGCTGAAAGCTGTAGAAATCCCCCAGGTTCATATAAAGAGTAAGGCTGTTTGGTAAAAAGGAGATTCTTTTTCCCTTAAAATACTGCAAAAATGTGTTATTTTCATTTATTTAAAAGCAGCTTTCCAGCAGCCAGTGGATATTTATATTGATAGAGTGTCCACTGAATTATGGCAATTTCCTGATTCCAAATTGGTTTTTCTCCTACAATGCTATCAGGTTGCTTTTATCTCAAAATGTTTTTCTGAGAAGACCAGTGACATTTTTTGGCTTTTACAGCTAAAGAAATTCAAATCCACAGAATTTCCTCCTCATGAGGTATCCTTGGCCCTACCATATTTCAGTTCAAAAATTCTTAGCAATGCACCCTTGTGTTCACTGCACTTTCCGGTGGATGACTATGAAATTAGCTCCTTTAGGAATAAGCTCTTCTCAAGAGCAGTCACTGATGTTTATGAAGATGTGATGTGACCAGCAGGTCAAAGAAGGGGATTCTTGTTTTCACTCTGTTCTCATGAGAGCTGACCTGCAGTGCTGTGTCCAGTTCAGGGACCCTGAAAAAAAAGGACATGCCCTGTTGGAGTGAGTACAGAGGAGGTACCCATGAAGATGATCAGAGGGATTTAGCATCTTTTCTGTGGAGACAGGCTGTGAGAATTAGGATTGTTCAGCCTGAAGAAGAGAATGCTCTGGGAAGACCTTACAACACCTCCCAGTAGCTAAAGGGGGCCAACACATGTAGTGACAGGACAACAGGAAATGGTTTCAAACAGAAAGAAGCAGGTTTAGATTAGGTATCAGGAAGAAATTCTGTACTGTGAGGGTTGTGAGACACTAGCACAGGCTGTCCAGAGACATTGTGCTCCATCTCTGGCAGTGTTCAAGGCAAGGTTGAATGTGGTTCTGAGCAACCTGGTCTAGTGGAAGATGTCTATGCCCATGGCAAGGGGTCTGGAACTAAATGATCATCAAGGTTTCTTCCAAACCCATATGATGTATGATTATATGATATCTGGCCTCAAACTATTAATACATTCACACTGTAGTGGAGAGGACTTGTATTCTGGTTTGTAGATGAAAAATTAATTCCAGGAAACTTATTCCACTATTTCGCTTGCTGTATAACTAGGGAAAAAAGAATGAAGAAATTAGCTGTCTTATTTTATGTACAGAGCCAAGCGCTTGACTTTTGATTCTCTGAATTTTTCTCAATGTGGATCTCTTTCCTTCTTTTAAAACTTCCACTCTGTGTCTAGCCAAGAACTGGAGAATATGTTGATCACAGACCCAAAACCCTATAATTGCCTCCTTGAAATAGACATTTCTTTTTTTTTTTTTCTTAAATAATGGCAAATTTCTTCTCTTTCCCACCTTGAGATATCTTTCTTCTTATCTTTTCCCATTCGTATCTCCAAAATACAGTGTGGCCTTTTATTTTGAAACTACCAGCCATGATGTGAAACCATTTCATTTGGAGGTAATTAAATTCATTTAACTTAATTGCACAGATAATGCTAAGAAAAGTATCAAAGATCTCACATGTGGTGGAGTTGCAGAGTAGGAGTTGCAATGTTTTGAACTGAATTTTGTACCATATTGTCCTACCTACACTACATATGTAGGAAAAGTCATGGGGAAAGAACCTTCAAGGACATAGTAAAGTCTACATTTGCCCAGTCTGAGAAATGTGTACAAGGATTAAATGCAAGTAGGGCTTTGTGCTTGTTGCTGACAGACATCATTGTTGGGTCAGGAAGTTTGGTTTGCATACAGGGGAGGAAAAGTCTCATCCACCAACTCTGAAACAGTCATTTAAACTAAACGTCTCTATTACTTCCTGATGCAGGCAAGCCATTATTTATTTGCTAGCTCATCAGGTTTATGTGCTTCTACGTTTGTCCATCAAGTGAAGATTTTAGCAAAGAGTTTTACAATGACAAGTAGTGAAGGCATAAAGATTGTGTTCTTTTGGGAGAGAATAAAAGCACTGCCTGGGAGTTAATGAGGTGATAATTGGTGCAGAAGATGCTCAGCAGACACAAGGGCTCCGATTGAGCTTAGATGTACCCTTTGTCCTGTGAGAACGTGTGGGGCAAAAGCCATGGAACTTCAGTCAAACATGAGACCTAAGTTTGAAATTCAAGTTGTCCTACAGCTCTAAATGTGGTGTCGTTGGGGATTGGTCTGGGTGTGCCACACTTCATGCTTAATTCCTGATCCCAGAGCTCTCAGCCAGCTGCTGCATGCATGAAACAAGGGATTGTTCCAAGACAAGACACTGCCTTGTAAGGAGGGCATTGCCTGAACTCCTAGCCCCTGCACAGCAGAGCTGTTGGACAACTTCTGCAGGAGCCTTCCAGAGGTGTCAGATTGCCCTGGAGATTCCCTGGGCAGCTTCTGTTGTGCCTGGATGGACTGACAGGCAATATTTATGTGTTAGATGTGTTGATTAACCTGACCAGGAACCTGGCCATCCTAATGACTCACCCAGGCAGTTTCTGCTACAGAACTGAACAGACTGTACACAGGTAAGATACTTGTAAATAGTGGAAGTTGTGCAGATGCAGAAATGGGCATATAGCTCAGCATTTGGTACCAGGTCAAGATACATAGTTTGTGTGTAACTTAGTATTAGCAGTAGAAACAGACCATGCATGAGCTGGAGTGGTCATGCAGGACCAATGCCCAGATGGATCATAAAATTTTTGGGGAGCCTCACCAGGTCCAGCTGAAAATGCTGTTGAAAAGACTCTCGCAACAGAGACTCCCATCACCATCTGGACAGTAACTACCCATGCTGTATGAGGGATTGGAGCATTACCCCATGGAAACAACACCTCAAATCTATTTCGTTTCAGCAAGTGCTCTGTGAATGTCCATGCAACAGTGGTGTAATGCTCCTGGGGCACTGACAGAGGAGTCTCTGACACACACAACACAAAGAAAGAGAGACATTTCACTTCTCTTTGAGCAGCTGTCTTTATCATAGAAAGCAAAGATAGCCTCCATCTTACTCCTGATACTCCTGTTTTGGTCTTAAGCTCTTGTGCATATTTAATTATTTTACTGGAAGTGGGATCTGTAACAAATATTTTCTGCCAGCTTATAGGTATCATGTGGTGATTAAATAGTCTCTCAACAGGGAGAATTGAATCAAATAATGGATAATTAATCATGGATAATTAAACATGGATCCTTGATATCTCAGGAGGATATCTTTGTTACTTTGGGTAAGATCTCTTGCAATCTCCTCTGCCATCTTGCTTTGGACTCCTTTTACTTACTAATGAGAGTCTGCTTAAGAGCTCGTGGCTCCTCTCGTAGGGTGCATTTTGAAGGAGAAATTCATATCTGTTTTAAACACTTCTCAAAACTTTTGGTGATGGAAGGTTTGTGCTCTTGGTTACTTGTTCCATTGATTAACTATTCCTCTAACTAGAAAGTTTCTTGGTCAGCTTTCTCTTTTGCTGCAAATTGTCCTAATCTGCTGGTGCTTATTCTCTGCACACCCTCTGCAATATCACCTTTCTTCTGCCTTTCTGCCAGTCTACTAAGATAAGTCAAACCTGTTATATTTCAGTCATGCTCTACAGAAAATATTTTCAAAGTGCCACTTTTCCTAACATCAAGCAGAAGGTCTTTATCTCTGAATATGTGACATCTAAACCAGGACATGGCCCTCCTTGTCAAGATTCAGAAGTGCTGATGAGAGGAGAGCTACTGTCCATTTTCTAGCTTTGAAGGTGCCTTTCTGGCAACAGCATGACATCAGTTATGTTGATATTACAACTCCCTGTAGCCATCTTTTCTGCTGTGTTGCTGCCCAGTTATTTTCCCTTTATTTTTTTTTCTTTCTAAGTATAGCACTTTTTATTCTTGTCTATGCCATGCTTCTGACCAACTTCAGGTCACTTCTCTAACATATTGTTTTAAATTCTAACCCTCTCAAGTGCTTTCAGTTCCCCTTTGTTCATTATTTTCACATTTGAAGATGTGCATGTTTTTTTCTTATCCAGGTTGCTAGTGGGGGTATGGCACAGTATGCCAAACTGTGTTGGATACAGCCTGTGTGAGTTATTGAAAATCGAGTGCAATCTTACAGCAATTACTACATTCACCTTTATAGTGTTTGATTCCACTACATTCATACTCTTTTCATAAACTTCACTGAATAAAACAGAGCTGTACAGGCCAGACAGTTAAAAATAAAGTGTGGTTGTGAGGAACTGGATGGCCAAAGTACTTATTTGGTCAGATTTTCAGTAATAAAATATTAATCAAGCTTTTTCTAGAAATCTCATCAAATCCTTGGCAAAACTTCAAGTTTTAGCACTGCAAAATCTATTGGAAAATGGGGCTGACCTCTTCATACTTTACTAACAATACTTTATGCCTGAAAAGCTATTACTTGCTATCACTGCTACAGTTATATTTTGAACTCTCCAGAGTGTATTTTACTTTTCATGTATTTTTATTATATCTACTACAATTGAGCATCTCTCTCGACATCAGTGTAACAGAAGGAACTGTTTTCCACATACTTTTGTGAATAATTCAGGAAAACTTGGCTCAGTAAAATCTGGGACTCTGGCTACTGTTTAAGTTATTGCTGGCTCAGGTTACTAAATTTTTTAACTCCTTGATAAGTCATTTGAAACATAAGCTTTCCAGACTGTTTCAGTTTATTACTCTTTTTAAGTGAACAGATCTAAATTAGAATCTCCTCAGATCAATAGCTCATTTTTATCGCAGGACATTTGAACTGTATCATATAGATCAGATAAATCATCTTTCACTGCACTCAAAAGTTTTAAACTGCAGATCTGTGGTGCAGAACTGCCGTAGATTGGGTGCTAGGAAAATGATGTATTACAATTGTTGCTCCCTACCTATGGCTCTTACTGAATAAGTGCCATGTTCCAGCACAGTGATTATTTTAATTGCAGATGTTTCCTCAAACTCCATGATATATTTCTCTCTCTTAAAACAGGGTGTTTACTTTTACATTACAATCCATGTTTCCTCACTGGCTGCTGCTCAGATTATTAACACCATGAAAAACACTAACTAACATATTTGACTCCCTGAGATCCCGACTGAAAGGAATGAGGAGATTCAAAGTGGAAGTTAAAATCACAGCCATGTCTTGGGCAGTGTACAAATCACAAGATCATGGAAAATTCATGCTGGAACAGACCTCAGGACCTCTCTACCCTGTCCTTCTGCTCATATCTAGACTGAATTTCTCTCTCTCTCTCTCTTTTTTTTTTTTTTTTTTTTTTAATGCTTATTATCTCTTATCCTCCCACCAGGCACTCAGGCCTGGCTTAGTCTCTTTGGTGAACTTGTGGGCATTGGGAGCTACTTTAGGTACATCCCAAGCTGTCTCTTCCCCAAGATGAGCCAGCAATGCTCCCTCAGCCTGTCCACACATCTTCACAGGGTGAGTGCTCTCACCCCGAGCATCTCTGTGGCCCTCAGCTGAACTCCCTTCTGTTCACTGATGCCTTCCTTTGGACGCCTTCCAAAGATGATCACTCTTAGATTTTGATCCTGCTGCCTTCATGTATTAAGCCATCATGTGTTGTCTGCTGATCAAGAAAAGCCACAGCAAATGTCATTACAGGGATTTCAGAGGCAGATGACATGACATTGCATAGAACAACTTGAACTTTTTTTCTGGCACACTTTTTTTTCTAAAGCAAAACAACCCTTTTCATCACAATTTTTCTTTTACGTCTTTCAACAGAAAAAGTTCTGGAGTACAGAGTAGATTTTTTTCCTTTATTTTTTCTAATTCATGATATATACAAATAAATTCTTAATATATATATTAATGTATTCTTAATCTCAGTATTCAAAGAATATTCAAATAAGAATAATATTTGATAAGAATATAAGATTAATATAAGAATATTCAAATATATTCTTAATATCAGTTTAAAGTATAATTCTTTTGAAACAAATCAACTTTTTGGCAGATCCTGTAGATAAGGTGAGGAGCCCTGTGATTTTCAGGGCAGAAGGAAGCCTGATATGAAGAGGGATCCTGCAGAGCCACACAAGCAGGATCGAACATGTACTCACCACCAGCAGGTTATTCGTGTGGAACTGCAGCCAACAGGTCTTCACAATTAATCCACTCTCAAGGCTTTGACCTGAGTCTTCCCATGTGGCAAGTGTGAAGGGCAGTCTCAGAAAAATAACAGATATAGACCAATATTCCCCCATGTTCTTGGGCACAGGTGTTAAAAATTAAGTCCTGAGGCCTTTTTCCAGGATACCATCTATTCCCCTGGTCAAAATATGGTTCCAAGAAAGAATTTAGACTCCTGTTAGAAAATCAGGATAACTTCCAAAGGTTTTCACTGTGCTGCCATTGCTTCCGTCAGACTTGCAGCCCTATATTACAGCTTTGCCATAGCGACCACAGGTAGGTCCACATGAGTTCCATGTTAAATCAGCTGCAGTTTGTGTACACGTGCATTTTAATTCATTAAGCCAGGGTTTCATTGTCATCTGTCCTTCACCAGCATTATTCAGTATTTTCATTATTGCTATGAACAGAGGCATAGAGGATGTGTTTATTCATTTTTCAGGTGACCCCAATCTGGAAGGCGTTATCAGAAGGACTGAAAAATAGAATTGGTATTCAGAATACTTTGGAAAAATTGAATAAATATATAAAACAAACAAACAAAAAAGAAGATGCAAATTGATAGAGTGAAAAGTATTTATACACAGGTAGTGGCAATTGTGTCCTCAAATATGCAATAGCCAAATTAGGGTAAGCACCAGTATAACAGGAGAAGATCTGTCTGGGTGGAGATGGCACCTATTAAATCACAAGATGAAACAAGGTAAGTAACAATATACTGTTTCTAGAGAAGTGTCCATTGTCATGAGATATATAAGCAGGATTTTCTCCATGTGACACATGGTGGAAATCTTTCTTCTTTCAGCACTGGCATGGCCCCAGCAGGAGCTTGTGCCCTGCTGTTGATGCTCAGAACCAATCCAGCCTCTGGTGAGTGTCCAGGGGAGAATGGTCCAAAACAACAGCCCAAAGGAACTGGAGCTGTTTGCTAAAAGAAAATGAGAGAGAGGCTCAACTGCGGCTTCTAACATATAAAAAGTAGCTGTAGAGAGGAAAGGAATTAATTCTCCATTATGAAATAATGGCTTAAATTGCAATGAGGTATATGTTAGGCATTTGGAAAAGCTTTCTAATAGCAAAAGTAATTAAGCACAGAAAGAGACTGCATGAGAACTATCCATCATTGGAGGCTTAAAGAGGAGGCTGTGTAAGCTGTACAGGAATGGCTGGCCCAGCCATGGGTCCGAAAAGGAGGAAGAGTTGTTCTGATTTGGATGCTAGCAAGAGGAGAAGATTTACATTTTCAAAATGCAAATCTCATGGTTGTAACACACTGCTGTCTGTATAGCACTAGCACAAGATGACCTGGAGCAATCACTTAATTTATTGATGTGTGCAAACCTCAACAGAATGCCTGTTTTTACAGATGGCACCTGTTAAAATACACAGAACAGGGCATCAAAGCAAGTCCTCTGATTCAGCCCTTGGTATGAGGTCAGCCCAGATGCTCTGCAGGAACTGGGATCCAGCTGATGCTGCAGTGTTCTAGTATTGATATGCCAGAAAAAGCCAGAAAGCCTAGCAGGCAAGTGCTACCAACCTTTGTAATAATCAGCATGCTCTTATTTAGATGTCTTCTTAACAGATTTTGCTCAGATCAAATTTTCATTGGTGTTTGAAAACCCCAGGTAGTGGGGGACAGTAGAGGGAGGCTGGTGAAGACGTTTGTTTTAGTAGGAACACAAACTTGTATTTTACCAAATCAGCTCATACATTGGTGTCCTATAGTTATCTACAAAACTCAAATACTGTTAAAGAGAAAACTCGATCCAATTTTATCAACAGAGCTTTAATATTAGAAAAAAGCAGGAACTAGAGTCTTTAAACATCATATTAAATGCAAACTTATCCATATTCACCAGCTTGATGCTGCCCCTGGTATCATCAGGTAGCTCAGGGACTTGATTACAGTCATCATGACAATGCTATAATAAAAGATTATGAATAGCTTGTTGCTGACTTGGGAACAATCTGGAAATCTCATATCATAAAAGCAGCATTCAGTCTCTTTAAATTTATTATACTAAAAAAGTTATAAAAACTCTATGCATAATTTTTACTGTGCTCCACACACAAGAGAGCCATTTTTTAACTCTTCATTTAATTTCCAGATGCTTCCTATGCACCATATAAAAGGTATCCAGAGAATTCAAGCAGGAAACAGACTTATGGTAGGCAGCTCAAAGGTATGCATGTGTGGAAAATGCCATTAAAATTATAGCTTATCTTGTGTACTTCCCTAAACTAGAAGTGTTTCAACTATTTCCACAGGTTTAGCTTCAGGCTGCAAGGCTGATGTCCCTTCAAGTTGTCTGGGAGTCCAGGTGGGCACTACCTGGGGATCATATATGTGCTGCACCTCTGAGATGCCAGATGCAGAATCCCCATTTGTTTTCTGCCTTGAAAGACAGCCAGTGTGTCCCATTTGGATCCCTTACATCGTGGGTACATTGCTGCATGCCATAATGCAGTGCAAGAGCAGCAGTCTTTGAAGTCCCAGCTCTGGACTTAGACTGGACTTTTCAGTTTTTCTCTAGCAGAAAACAAAGACAATATATGTGGCTGCAAAGAAAATCTTATCCAGTAGCAATTTCCAGGAGACAGAGCAAAGAAGGCTACCTCCCACCAGGAATTATCAGGTATGCCATCCTTGTGCCATGGCACAGGTGTGCCTGGGGAGCCCTCACACTGCAGCTCAGCTGGCCCTGGTCCCTGACTGCATTGTACATACTCAGAAACTAGAAAGGGAGTAGGCCAAAAAAAAAAAAAAAAATCTCACTTCTTCAAAGTTTCAGTGTTCTTGAACATTTGAATTGTGAGCCCTAGTTTCCTCCCTCCCAGTAATACACATTATTGCAAAGAAAATTTTGGAAGTCATGGAAGAAATAAAAAGTGCTTGAGCCAGTGTGGCCCAGGCAAGAAGGATGTGAGCACTGTTTCAACACCCACTGCAATTCGACAGGCTTGAGGAATCCCGATTGCTGGGAAGCAAAACACAAATTATCCCTGCAACTGCTTTTACCAGGTCGCTCTGTCCTTTTCCTAATTCAAACTGCAATTATAGAGATGATAAAATGGAAAATAAATATATATGCAGTAGCTGAGAAAAACCAATTAGTTTTGCACCGGTGAGAAATAGTGCAGAACTCCTTGTGTTTTTAACAAACCGGCTCTCAATATATATTGTAATGTATCTTCATGACCCAATGTACTTAGGAAGATCATGACAATGAAATGTATGTTGGAAGTGTAATAAAGGAACTAATGCGGTAAAGTTACTATATTTTATTAGTAGAAGAAAACAATTAAAATTATATCCAGGTAGTAACTTAGGAGACAAATGTCATAGCTGTCTCTTTTGCTGCCAAAATATGTGTACTCTCTTCCTAACAGTCTCTTTCCCCAAGGAAAAATAAATGTATCTAAGAAATACTTGTTAGCAATGCAATTACAGGCTTAATTCCCCAAACAACTTCAGACATCATAAAAACAAAACCAAGCAGAAGCCCTTTGCAATTGCAATGGAAAAGAGACAGAAAACCACTAACTGCTCAGAGAAAGATAATATATTTTTATAACAAAAGCTGACACAGTCTTTGACAATAACATTTGAGATGACATTAGCATTAGTTCTTCAACTGCACTGTATTTTTCTTTTCAGCTACAGCCTAGAATGAAAACTTCTTCCAAGGTTAGACTGTGCTACTCCTGGACAGCACTTTTGGGACACTTAGACACCAAAGTAGCTTGCCATACTCTCAGAAAAGCAACGTAGCTTTGTATCAAAATAACACTTCTTGGCACTACTTACTTCTGAAGGCCTGGTCCCTCCAAGGAACTTATGGACAACTGGGTTTTTTGTAGAATGGGAGTTCAACTGTGAGACCTGAGACACTGGGAAGCTAATTCAGAGCACTTCTAAAATGTTAGCCCTAAGAAAATGAGATCAAGATAAAGTTTTGAATAAATAAGATAAAAAGGGCAAAAACAATGCTAAACTTTCTTTCCCCATCCCATTTTACAGATTAGACCCATATTCATCATATCACAGCTTGGAAAAAAAAGAACAACCTTCAATAGACCTTGCATGGGCCAGAGGAAGTTTGTAGCTGTGCAAGGCTCATGTTTGTGGTGTCCTTCAGGATTCCCATGCTGGAGTTTAGATTCATCCCTATCTCTTCATCTATTTACCATGGTGCTCCCTGCCCAGCCTGGGCACTCTGGGCTCTCTCACCATCCACAGCAAGGCCTTGAGCTCCTCCAGAGATTCCTGAGTTAGGAGAGGCTGTCTCCTACCACTGGCTTCACCAGGAGAAATTCTGGACCCTCTGGAAACTCTACTCATGTGAGGAATAGATGTCCTGACCTGAGGCTGCAGGCTCTGTAGAAGGATTTCTATTTGATAAGGTAGCAGCAAACACTTTTACTGTTGGAATTGAAGGTGTACACCCTAGAATAATGCCACGTTCCTTCTAGATCCCCACTCGCAATGGAAGTTTGAATTTCTTTGACAAGGGCCTCAAAAGTCTTTTTCTCCCCAATGACTTTGTGCAATCTAAAATACTCATCTAAAACATTGCAGATGACTTTTACCCCTCAGTCAGTTACTATCAAAAGTCCCCATTCTTTTGAAAAATTGGCAGCAAACCCAAGATAAAAATATTGATGTTTAAAAATTTAGTATTTTAAAATATTGAACATTAACATCCTTTTAATGATTTTTAAGTTGGATCTAAATTGTGGTAGATATTTTCCTTTTGACACTCACTTATAAAGGGTTACTGCATTGATTGGTTCACAAGAAGAAGAAAGTGGATTTTCTTTCAATTTGTCATGCTTCCAGCCTTGGATCCCAAAATGACAGATGGCTGGAAGGCACAGGAGCTGCACTGGGTGAAAAAACATATTTTCACTACAAATGTAAAAACTGTAGTAACCAAGCCCCAGAAATCACAAATGCCTGGATCCCCAGGTTGCCAGTGATGCAATGCAGAGCTACTAAAGCTGTTGCCAGAGAAAGGTAGAGACATTCTTTGCAGATGATCTTCAAGATGTCTCATGGCTCATAAAAATTATCGACTTCAGTGGCATTTTCAATTAATAGATACACTGATTTTTCCTCTGTACATTTAAGCTGTCAGTAGCTACTCCCATAATGACAGGATGAGAGGGATTGGATTTTTTTCATATTTAAAGTGTAGCTGATTAAAGTTGAAATGGGATCAAAGATATGCTTTTTTACTAATGGAGATTTTGGATAATAATGACAAGGAGCTTTCAATTGCAAAAGCCAGTGTGATGCCTCACATCTCTGTATTGGATGCAAATCTTGAGAAATGTCCTTGACTGGGGTCATTAAAACTGCTATGATTGGATTTGTGGCATTTTTAATGTAGGCTCAGAAACAAACTGCATTATTATTGAAAGCCTGAGATTAATTTATTGAGGTGGTCTGAATAATTTTTTCTGAAGCAGAAATTCCACAGACAGCTGCTGTCTCTCTCTTAATGAGTTTCAGAGTCTGTATAAAGAGGAAACCCAAGTCTCTGTGGATAGCTCAGAAGAGATTTCTTTCTATCCTGCCTAACAGCCTGTCTCCTGAGAAGCACAACCATCACCACTGACAATAATAAACACAAAACAGAAGTCTAGATTAAATGCTGTGAATGATCTATGGCTTCATTTTACTGGTATGCACCTGAGGCTCAAGATCCTCTTGCAAAATGATGGAAACTCATCTATCTCACTAACAAAAGTTACGTGCATGCACTGATTCAAAACAGAAACTAGCTTTACCTGTAATCTTCTAAGGTGGATTTTAAATTTTCCTTAAATTGAAGGTGCTTAGACCTGATACTTTGGCTTAGAACCCTAGAAGAGCTGAGACCCACTGTAAATCAGGTTCCAGGCCAGGCTTATTTTTCTGATATCCCAATTCTGCAACAAGATGTTGCTTATTGGTAATTTCTGAAGCAAGGATTGATTGAGATGCTTACAGAGACACTGCAATAATGGTGATATTTATGGGATGGGGAGTCCACAGAATCTCTCACTGGCCGTGAATTATAAGCCTATGTCAGGTTCCAGGGTGCAGAGCTGGAAAGGCCACCTTTGTTTTCCTCCCTCACTCCCTCTTGGAAGCAGAATAAAGTTGCTCCTTAGTGGCATTTCTAGGGTGACAAGAAATGTGCTACTTCTGTTTTGTAAGATTTCTGCAAATGCCCTGGGTCCATACTACACTTCCTTGGACCTGAGTCTCTTCTCAAACCACCCTTGATAGACAATCACATTTTCAGGTCCAGTAAGTGGCATCAACTTTGAAAAACGTTTAAAGAGCAACCTTTTACAGGTCAGAATAATATAGAAAGTTCCAGGAATAAGTCATAAACCCAATCTCTTCCACTTAATAAGGGTGCATAAGTGGGTATAAGAACCTGGGCAAAGGCTCTCAAGCAAAGGGCATTAGACCGGCAAAGATGACAGAACATTGTGGAAAAAGCATGCATTTCTGCTGTGGCTCTTCAGAAAAATGCCCGAGATACAGTTAGCTCTTTGGCTCACAGGTTCCAGGCAAGTGTTTGCACAGCTGACATTTGGGAGGCAACATGTGGATCTCTGATGGCATAAGCCCAATTGTTTACATTTATATGTACAAATGTGCCCCCTGTCCCCATGAATTTCAGACAGAGTATGTGCTCGGAGAGCTGAGGAAAGGAAGGGGCAATCCTGGTTCATCGTATTCATATTGGAGTACCTGTGGTAAAAAAGAGTGCAGAATTTAAGTGCAGGTCCCCACTGCCTTGTTCTAACCTCTCCCACAAAAACAGTGCACAGGAAGGGTTCTCACTCACAGCCTGCTTCTGCCAATAATATGGTAAAACACAGCCAGCACCAGTGCAAGATTTCCCATTAGTGCTGAAGCAAATGTCTGAGGTCAGGCTGTGAGAGAGGTGAGGCTGCAGGGCTTCTCCTCCCCTCCAGGGACTGTGGCTGTCAATAGAACTAACAAACTGAATAAAGCAGAAATAACAACCTGCAGTCCTTCCTGCTGAAATGAAGATTTCAATAACCTGTGCTGCAAATGGCAATAATAAGCAGCCTCTTCTGTTTCGAACCATTAGGAGAGAACATGCCAGGGGAAAAGATCAGTTCTTAAAGTGATTGTTTAGATTAAAAGGCTTGTGCGAAGCTGAAGTGAGGGAGGTTTACTTTCCTCCCAAGCCAAGCATGCAGAAAGGCAAACAGGGGTTTGACTGTTTCCAGGCAAATCAAGCTGTTTTAATGACCTTGCTTCTCTTTTTCCATGCATCCACATGAGTTCCTTTGTGCTCATCGGTGTGTGCTGGACCCTGGGAGAGCACGTACCCCCCGTGTGACCAAAGAGCAGATCCAGCAGCAAACACGGAAGGAAAAAACAAAACAGGGAGGGAGGCCTGGAATCTCCAATCTGACATGCTCAGCAAGTTACTGGTTGGCATGGTAGTGATGCCACCAGCACTAGGAAAGAAGCTTCCCCTTGCATTTTCTCTTGGGTTTATCAGGAAGATTATTAAAACAGTTTCATTTTAAAATATTTGGCAGAGACTTCTGCATAAGTTGAGAGGACATCTCTGCCAATATTGCTTCAGACAGAGAAAAGAGAGTTTAAAGGGAAAAACCAAGCAAAACCCCATTGACTTTCTTCATGGCTACTGAAAAGGGTCTTGAAAGAACTTGCCTTGTGAGTGAAAGGAACACCAAGAAGTACTCCTTGGCCCTAGACAGGTAACACAACTCTTTGTTTCCTTTGCTGAAGTTTCTGTGTCACAGCAAGATCTGTATGGTATGGTATGAGATCACCAATCTGCCAACTGGCTGCAGGAGTCAAAGTCTGGAGTTTCACCATGCATACATTTTACTACTTTCAAAATGTTTTGTTCAATTTTTTCCTTCCCAAACTTTCTTATTAGATATTTGAAGTATTTACTAGACAGCAGTCTGATGTGTCTGTGTCCATGATGGATTGAAACAATCTACTGGTGTCTCTTGCTACGTATTTTATAAGCTTAGTAGATTTATTGTGGGGTGTAAAACCTCATGGATTTTGCTGCGATTTTAGGCTGAATTATAATCGTGCTATTGACACCATGTTTGACTCAAGGCTCCTTCATGCTTGAATGTCTAAATTATCCATTTGGTTTGAAAGAAAGGTGATGCTTTATTCTTGTGGATAGTCGGTTGGGCTTAGAGTTAATGTACCTCTTGTGTGCCAGAGGTCTTGTGAGTAAATGCTTGCTTGAGTGAAGAAGGATCCTCTGAAAACATGAAATACTGTAGATGGGGTTAAAAAAAAGAGTATAAATGTCTATCACAAAACAGTTTTGCAGTTTAACTTTTTTTCATTCTTCCTCTTGACTCAGACTAGAAAGTATTTTTAAAAGAAAATAGCTGCTCAGTTACAGCTTAGCACCTCTTGACATTTCCATTATCTCATTGGTTTTCAGGTTATTTATTGCTTGGCTCTCTTAAAACATGTGGGACAGAAACTTGGCATAAACACTGTCAGTTCAAATGGAAATCTGTCTCTTCATGTTCTTATACTGGGGTCAGTGCCATCGTATTTTAGTCATTTGAACGTCTGGATTATTATTTAAATATTATTACATGGCTCCATAAATATAGATGGCACTGTCTGAAATGACTTCTGTGGTAATATTTATATTTCAAAAAGATCCCGTATGATTCTGCAATTCATTTTATTTATTGAAGACACTCAGTGTATTTTTGAATGTTTGCAGTTTTGTGGGCACAGCTTCAGTGCTTGAGGTCCTTTGGCCCCTTGCAACCTCTGGACACAAAGGACAACTCTTGGCAAACACATTATACGGTCCCCTGAGACAGGGACAGTTGTTGGGCTACTGTATGAGGAAGCATTTTTTCCCCTGGATCACCCGTAATGGGGAATATCCCTGGTAAGCAGAAGGGTAGGATGCACACTGGGAGCAAGAATCCCTGGCAGCTGATCCTCCCATCTGAGAGCTGACACACCTCCTGGAGTAAATTTTTTCTGATAATTATTTCTTAATTTAGGCTTGAAATTAGTTGGGGTGAATTGCTGCAGCAATTGCAATTGTTGGGCTGATGCTGCAGCTACATGCAATAGCCGCTGAGCTGGAGGGCTGGTCCCAGGAGGGCTCTACAGTGGTGGTCCTGAGGTGGCTGAATGATGGAGGTTGGTAGCACAGCTCTCCAAAATGAAGAAGACTTGTCATCCAGCCATGTGGCTTTTGTGCTGCATCTCCATTTTGTTTTTTCTGTCAGATGAAATTTGATTAACTGCACAATTTAATTACTCTGTTCCAGAAATGACCAGAAATGGGGGCTGAGAGCCAGAGTCTCCCTCCTGTTGGAAAGAGCTGGTAGCACAGGGGAAGCCCTTGCCCTGTTTCCCATTGCACCCAGCAGCTTGGGGTGCCAGCCCAGTGACCCAGGGTGCCAGCCTGTGAGCCACAGCCAGCCCATGGGGGGATGCAGCCCTCTGGGCCAGGGCTCACAGAGCAGCTGCCTTAAGCCAGTAGTAGCAATAGGCTCATCTTACCCATTGGTATAAATTACCACATTTTTCTGTCTCCCATGCGTAGCAATAATGAGCAGCTCTAATGCTTTCAACAGAATTTACTTTGCACACAGATTGTCTATTTCCTTGCCATCTCCCAGCCTCTTCCTTTTTAATAAATGCTATCATTACAATACAGGAAACAAAACTAGTTTTATCTTGACCACAAGAGTAGGAAGCCTGAACGCTGACCCCTTTCCCTGCACTCAGGTTTGTGGAGGAGAATGTTTTGCATGTGCCAGACCTGTCTGTAGTCACTAGAGGGTTTGGATGCATTAAGGTTTCCCATGTCAAACTTGAAATGCTTGAAAGGCGGTGGGCTTCAACTGAGCCCTTTGAAAGTCAGATCAGTTGTAGGTTAATAGTACAATTCACATTGGGAGGGACCTTAAGAATGTCTCTGGTCCAACTAAGAGATTGAATAATGTTGCTCAGGGCTGTTTCTAGTCTAGTCTTGAAAAAAATCTCTCAGGATAGAAACTCCACAACCTTTCTGGGCCATCTGCTTCAATAGTGAATTAACTTCACAATCTTTTTTCTATGCCTCATATTCAATCAGAAGTTGTTTCAATTTATGACCAATGACCTCATCCTTCCGCCATGTAGAACAGTAAAGCTCCATCTTCTTAATAGCCTCCTCAAGAATATTGGCAGGTAGCATCTAGGTGCTCACAGAAAGGCCAGTCCCCACAGAAGTGCTCCAGCCTTTAATCATCCTGGTCACCCTCTGCTGAACCTGCACTGATTTACTGATCCTTCCTGTGCTAAGGACCCCAAAGCTGGACACAATATTGTAGATGTGGTCTCACAAATCTGTCTGTCCCAGGTGCAGGACTTTATATTTGTTCTTGTGAAATTAGGCAGCTCCTGTTGAGCTCTTCCTCCAGACTCCATATGGCAGCCTTGCCCTCCAGTCTATGAGCTGCAACTCCAGGTTGGCATCACCTGCCAAGGTGATCAGGGTGCCCTACACCTCCTCCTCCAGGTAACAGAGGAAGGCATTACACAGGATGGGTCTCAGGACAGGACACCACTTCCCACCAGTCTTGAGGAAGGTTATGAACCATACTAGTCATAGTGTCTGAAGCTGAGCACTCAGAACCTCCTGTTTCATGCAAAACATGTTGTCTGTAAGTCATATATCATCTGTCTTTAAATTAGGTCTGAACTAGTTCTCTAAGATAGTTTTGTATTGTCTTTTTACAGTCACGGGTGGTATTAAAAGAGAATAAGTTCTTCCAATGACTAGTAATTTATATTCTGTTTTTTCTATTTGTTATCACCTATATCATGATCTAGATGACCCTTTATCATGGTCTAGGTAATGGCTTGACCAAGTTCCTAAGTTTCCATGAATGAAGTTGGGCCAGAGTATTTTATTTTTTGCTGGCAACACATCACTGTAATATTGACCAGAAATATTCAATATCCCACTTCATAAATCAGTGGATTTGCATCTGATTGTGTCAGCTATGCTATGAGCTACATTTTGGGTTGATCCAGCATGGATTTCTTATTATGTTCTTTATCTGTCTTTATAGTGGGATTTTGAATACCATCATACAAGCAAAACTCAAGGCTTTAAGAGTCAAAGTTTTGGTTTTTATTTTGTCTCTGAGACAAGAGACAAGGTGGGAGAAAAATCCAGGGGTGGGCAATGCAGAAAGCAGGAAAATTGTGTGAAAATATTAGGGTTTGTCTTAATGCAAAAGTTTTTAACACAGGGCATTTACCTGTAGGTATTCCTATCTGCAGGTGTTAGACTCCTAATTGGTTCCTGTCTGGCAGGCTCATGCCAGCAGGCAAAAGTTTGAAGTAAACCTGGGACCTGATTTCTTCAGGTGAAGAGTGATTTTCTATAGCTGGCACTTAAGGAATATTTTCCTGTTTCTCCATTCCTGCAGGAGATATGATCTTATGAGATCAAAGAGTCATCATCAAATAAAGGCTTTCCACCACTCGTTATCCTGTACAGAATCAATGCTCAGGAGGATTATAGGTGTTCCCTGTGATTTCTGGACCGTTTTAGCTGAGGGCCCTGTGTTTATCTCCTTTGTCAGCTGGCCCAGCAGCACGCAGTGTCTCAGCAGCCTCAGCAAACCCAGTCCCGTTGCCTTTGCCCCCCTGCAGGTGACACTAGACCCTGCAGAGAGGGCTGTGTCTGCCCAGCACCGGCCATATGCCATCTCCATTATGCCCAATTCAGTTTTGCCTCTTCACCTCAGAAAGAAAGTTAGAACCAAGGTAGTGATATGACATAGAAATTAAATAGCTAGGGCATCAGCTCAGAAAATTGATGGTTCAGAGGTATAACAATGATAACTAAAATCATGAATGATGTGAGGCTGGTAAGCAGGGAATAGTCACTCATTATTTCTAACAGTATAAGAACTAATTAAAATAGCAGGCAGACAGCTCCAGAGTGAAAAAAGATAAATTGTTTTTACACACATCACAATTAGATTGTATCAATAGTTTCAAGTCAGCTGGGTTTGTGGAATAAAGATCTGTAAAGAGACATTGGACAGGAGCTCTAGTTCACAACTGGGGAGCAGTAACTCTCTGGGAATGTCCCTCTTTGGTACTTTGACCTTATGTATTCCTTCATGCTCGTGACAGAATTTGGATACTTGGCCACCTGCATCTCTGGTCTCTCCAGGCAGCCATTGTTATGCTGTTATGTAGAAGGAAAACTCTTGACAATACGTTTATGCATAAAGGGCCAGACCCTCAAAATGACGCCAAATAAGATAACTGAGGCATGAATTCCTATCTACTAGACATCTAAGTGTATGCAAATATATAAATATTTGCCTTTATTTTGTGCCCACAGTAAGGAAAAGGAGAAACTGGACAGCCAGGTTTTTAACAGGGTCTTAAATACCTTGAAAATATTCAAGATTGGTACATCAATTGAAATCAGAATGGTGCCAGCATAAGGAGGGTGACTATGGCTTTGATAAATTTTTCTCTGAAGGCAGTTTCGTTTTCCTTTCAGGCACCAGAAAATTACTATTTTCCCTCATGAAGGAGATGATCTCCTGTGGAAAGCACAGTGATTCCACATTTTCCTCTTGTGACTGGGGAACTCATAATGGTCTAGGAGGATAGCAATTATTCCCATAAGCCTGCAGATCAAGGCACCCAGCAGATCAAATGAAAATAAACAGAAAGGAAGTTGTAATAAAAAGCTATTGCTAATGATTTGTGTGAAATCTGCAATACGTATTAATATTTTCTGCTTCCCCCTTCCAGGCATGACTCAGTAGGAGCCTTTCTGTGACATTCCCCTGACTATCTTTTTTACAAAGAAAAGAGGATTTGAAATGGAAAAAAGATTATTTTTTAATCTGTGACTCTGCAATATGATGGCACAGAGACCTGATGCTCAAAGGCTACATCTTCCTCTAAAACACTGTGAAGGGGTTTCTGGTCTAACAGAGCTGATCTTTGCACCTTAAGCTTTTGATTCACACTTTTATAAAACTGCCTCTTAGATTCTTAGATTCTTTTAATTAGTAGCAGGCAGCTTTTGAAAGAAAAATAATGGTTATGTACAGGAGCTGGCAGGAGTTTTCCCAACTTATCAGGCCAGATGCTGTTCGGCAAGTTCAAAGGGAGCAGTGAATGCTTGCCACCTCTGGCAACTGGGGCACTTTTATTTAGGTACCCTTTAGACAGAAAAATGTGACATTTGTGGGTTTATGCTGTCTCTGTTTGCTTTTGCGTCTGTCCAGCAAGATCTGCGGACCTCAGTGATGCCCTGAGGCTTTGTTAGTTGACAGGGAGACTGAAAGACAAAAACTAAAAGAGAGTGAGATCACAGAGTGACCTATTTTGTTAACAGCAAGGAAAGGACTTGGTGGCTCAGAATATGCAGCAGTAATTTTGGCATTCTTGCCTGAGAGGCTGTTGAGCTGATCATGACTCATGTCATTAAGATGATTTTAATGTTCAATGCTAGCTGATGAAAATTGAGGTAAGGGGAAATTAATTTTACATGCAAACTAGAAAAGCATTGGAAGTTAACTCCAGAGAGAGATCATGAGAAAGAAAATCTTGCCTGCCCTGATCTCCAGGGGAGAGTGAGAGAACTACAGCATTTTATTCAGCCATCTGGAAGGAATTAATTTGTGGTACCTTCTGTGTCTAATTCGTCAGTAAAATATTGTACAAAAATGACACAGTGCACATGAGGAACCCGATAAATGTAAAACTAAAGGACTGAAGAAGGACTGGATGGTGAGGACCCCAGCTGCCACATGGGCAGCCCATTCCCTAGACAGTCCAACTCCTATTAATTTGTTGTTGTGAGGAAAATAAAGGAAAATGCTGACAAAAGCACTAAGAAAATTCACTGTCTCCAAGCATCAGGCATTAAATCTGACCAGTTACTCTTTCACACAAGCTCCTCACGTACAGGGGGAATCAGTCTCCTCTGCTGAGCAAACAGACACCACATGCTAACCTGGCTGGGAAACAGGCTGACTCAGGGGAATGTCGCACCCTTGGAACATCTCAATAACATTTACAGAACCAAATCCACACTGATTATCTACAGTTGCAGGGCTTGGCTGCCGAGATAGGTCAGCTCTTCTTTTGTCAGTACCTCTGTGATGGTGATGAACATAAAAGGCCAAGGCATCAGCTCTGCAGGTGCCTTTGCCTCTTGCCCACCAGTGCGGGGCATCTGGCAGGACTTCAAACCTGCTGAGCAGCTGCAGCCCCCTCAGGCTGCCCAAAAAAAGCAGCTGGAAAAAGCTTGTGATTTCAGTACAATTTTTTTTTTCTGGACATTGACTACTGCAGGTTGGCAGCCACCAGCTGATTTCTTACCAGTGAGATTTTAGGCATCTTGACACTTCTATAAACAGTGCAGAAACACTACAGAAACTCACCAGGATTCATGTTCTTCCTGGAGCACAGGTTTCCTTCACTCAGCTTAAGAAACAGTTCTTCCTAGTCCCAGAGGAAAGTCTGAAGTCAAAATGGGGAAGAACCACTATTATTACTGGGGCAACTAAGCCCAGTCACATCCTACCCCAGGCTAATTTCAGACTTGAAAAAGTGGAGTTTGCTGTGTTCCTGGGTAGCCCCTCCACACACAGACCTTAACTAGCTGCAACATGTGGTTATAGGGAGAGTGTGTTTGTGCATCTCGGCAGAATTCATCTTCTGGTGCCACAGTCTCAGAGCACTCACCACATTAGGAGCAGCTCCGGCAACAAGTGTTGTATTGGGAAAGAAAAGTTTTAAGCCCCCCTGGGAGGGGGTTTAGAGGTTTTGAGGTTTTTTTGCCATTTGGGCTCTTTTCTGCTGAGTGATTAGGAAACATCCTTGCTCAGCAAACAACCTTGGGGCCTCCCAGGGGGAATCTCTTGGTTGCTGTACTGAGAGCACCAGACCTCGTGGTCATCCAGGAGCTCCCACAGTTGCTGTGCAATGAGCTTGGCCCCAGACCTCTCTACCCCCACCCCGTATTTCCTGTGCAGGAACCCAACACTGAGGTTTTGTGGCAGAGCAGACTTGGCTGAGAAATCACTTTGTGATGGATCAATGCTCAAAGAGCCACTTGTGCTGGACTTCTCACCTTACCAAAAAATCAGTGGCACAAAGGGTTCTACGTGTGCTATGGGTTACATGTACTATGGACAATTTCTTTCTTTGATTTTTGAATACCTTTGAGATTTTTTGTTTAATATTTTCTATGTTCAGCCTCTGCTGGAATATTAGTAGATTTTGTGGAAATCTGAGACAAAATGATTCTGTTTGCAAAGAGAGGAGAGAGATATCTTTAGCCCATTATATTTAAGAAAAAGAATTCTGGAGTGTTTTTTTGACTAGTCTTCCTGACAAAGCTGTTGGGAATGAAATCTTGAATTTTTAGTAGAATTTTTCTCCATGTTATGCTGAATGTGGTAGCTATTTGCATGAGGTACAATTTTTTCAAAGTCATGTGATGTGCATGAGATATACAGCCTAAGAAAGCCACCCTGTGCTTCATAAATTGTTACATGTAGGAGAGCCCAAAAAGCTGGGAAACACAGCCAGAACACTCATTTCATGTGCAGCTCCCTCCCACAGAGCCTTGCTTGTGCGAGCAAGCCTCTTCTATGATCTGGTCTGCTGTTCCCAATGCTGCTTTTACCCTTTGAAAGCATTAATTACATAATTTCTGGGGCTGTAGGGCTAAATGGCTGAATAACCAGGGTTTTTCTTTTTTAACCTTCTATTTCTTTCTATCCCAAAGGATGAGCTGGCTTCAGAAGAATTCAAATGAAGAGAGGCAGCAGCAGGAAGAAGAAGTTACAGGAGCTAATCCAGCATATCACTGTCACAGCTACTCACAGGCCCATGAGAACAGAAAGAGGGAGCAGCATCAAGCTAGGAGGAAGCTCTGTGTAGCATCAGTAATTTGCACCTTCTTCATGATTGCTGTGATAACAGGGGAGTATGTGTGTTTAAAAAGAGCCCAGCCTGGTGCCCAGCACAGCCACATTCTTGTCTTCAGTGTGCACTCCGACTGCAGGGACCATGCTGACAGGGGTGAACCCACCTGGTATTAAAAAATTCTGTGTCCCTGGTCATTAAAAGAACTGGGGGAACAAGAGAGTTTAAGGGAAGTTATCAAAATATTTTCTTATATTCATTCTAGGATTGCATCTGGGTAGGAATACAAAAAACAGTTAATGATCTGAACTGTTCTTCCAGGTCTTTAAGCTTGACTGATGCATGTCTTAGCATCACAGAAGGTTTCTAATAAACTGGGTTACATTCTTTTTAAAAGATTAAAAGATTTTACATATTTATCCAGGCCAATGAGACCTCAGCACCAATGAAGGCTGCTAGCAGCAGGATCTGAAAATAAATGCAAGAGAGTCTTTTCAAAATCCTGGAAAATCCAAGGCCAGATTCACCATCTGTTTTTCCACAGTTAAGTCAATGTATTTATATCAGGGCACGTTTATCTTTTAAATTGGCCTGCTGGTGTGTCTCTGGATCAATGGAAGATTATTTCCTTTCCTAATTAGCTTTCACTTCTGGAGCCACCCTACAATATCCAGTGTAAGTGTTTGGCTTGCTCACAGAGCATTGGCTTTCATTTTGTCTCACTGCTCTGCTCTCTCCATGGACTCTGTGATATTTATATCCACCTGATAGTTCCTGGCTCTTTAATTTGCCCTTCTCTGCAGTGAGCTGAGGTAAGGGAAGGCATGAGGAATCCCACAGACTTTAGCCATATGTGTTCCAGCCGATGTAACAAAAATCAGCCAGGAAGGCCTCTGAAACCCATATTTTCCCGGCTCAGACATCTCTGGAGCCCCATGAAAATGAAACAGAAAGGCTTTGTCTTCCCCACAAATGAGAAGTGGAGGCACTGAAAGAGTTGCTGCATTTCTGCCTTCTCCTCTGGCTGCCAAACCCAGCAGGGACTTCTCCAACTCTTCCCTCCCACGTGCTCCCTCTGCATGAAGCCCTGTTGTTTGTAGGTCACGTGCATTTCCCCCATGAAAACTGGTGCATGCTGCTAATCCCTATGCAGTAATTTCCAGCACCAGAAGTAATGCATTATTAACAAAACCATATAATCAGTAGGCTTAAGTTTGGTGAATGCGGCTGTGCTAGAGGATAATTGGAAGGACAGATGATATGTTAACTAAATGTTTCATTTTGCTTAATGAATCATGCAGCTTTTTTGCAGTGACAGCTTAAGTAACAGGCTTGAAGACCGTTTTGCTTCAGACCATTAAACTTTGACAAACCAGTTATTAACTGCAGTTACAGACAGCTCTCTGTGGAGATTTTTGTAATTATGAACCATACATTTAATTTTTTTAATCATTAGGCAAGACTGCTGTGCCTGATGATTGACCGTTGAGTGACTGACAATTTCTACTGCTTGTGGTCTATAAAGCTATAAACATCCATTATAGGGAATGGTAAGTCTTAAAGGCCACTTGTTGGGAGTATTGACAAAAAGCTGTAAAAACCTATGACTACAACACTTTTTTCTACTCCTGAAGATAAAGAATATCTTTCCCTCCCCTCCTTGCCCTCTGAGGGCTAACAGTGTCCGTGGGCATTATTCTGCTAAACAGAAGAAACAAAGCTGCATCAGTCTCAGAGAGGCTGAAAAGTTGTGCTTCTTTGAACGCCTAGATCTTTTCATGATGTTTTTGCTCAAACCATCTGTGCTGGCCATTACTGCTTTCCCAAATGGAGCACTGCTGGTTGAGCCTGATGCACCACCACCAACTTTGAAAAACAATTGTCTTCTGTTCTTCTAAGGCACATCCATCACAATCTCCATAGATCTGGAGATAACAGTCAGACCAATACTACCAACTGTAGAGCCCAGATATGAAAGTGCTTTCCAATAATTTTTGGTGGTTGAGAACCAAATGTGGATTTCAAAGCACTTCCACCTGAGGCGTAGAAAGAGAGACAAACACTGCATGTGGTCTCATGTCAGAGCAGAACACAAAAACTTGATCAGTGAGACAAGTTGCTAAGTTAAGCAGACTGAGATCTCTGAAATTCGCCCAAGGCATTAGTTATGTCAGCAATATATAAAATGATAATTTGCAAACATTTTTTAAAGACAGCAGGCTAGCAGCAAGCTTTTGAGATGCTGTCCCACAGAAAATGGAAATAGAGTATATAAACTGCAATAGGGTCTTGCCCACAACTTGTGATCTACATTTTTGTTTGCTGAAAGATACCTGATGCCTGGGATATTAGCATCTGGGCACCACCAGACAAGCCTTCTTCCCCTTGCTAAGCAGAACTGCCTCCCTCTTGATATACAGTTACCCTGAAACCAGGGAAAGTCTAAGAGATGTGCCATGACCAAGAAGTATCTGTGCATTTACACGTGAGCATGTGCTGGGAAATACTTATTCTGATGAATTTTTCATTTTACTGCAAGGAATGAGATGCCCCCAAATTCTGCAGCCATGCTTTCTCCCTTTTGGGAAGTAACTTGGAGCAAAATTCTGTGCTGAAAAAACTTACAGTGTCAGGTATTCCAATCTAAAATATGCATACAGGAGGAAATTAAACAGACAGTCCATCCTGCTGGCATGAAAATGCTCCAACTATAAGAAAACAAGAGATCTATCTACATGTCCTTTTGGCGGTGGTATGCTGCCAAAGATTTGAATGAGGCATTTTATGATGTTTTTCAGGATTCATTAATTCTCATATGAGTTGTGGTCAGAAGAAATGAGCGAGCTGAAATTAATTAAATGACTGAAGAATGGAAGTGCATTGCCAAATGCAGAAACTAGGTGTTTTGGCTCTATTATTTCACATGTCTACTTTTCTACATTTGCACTTTGATGAAAAGCTTCCTCTGCTGTAATGTGTTAGAAGGACAGTGTCCTGCCTGGGATCCTTGTCTTCTCCTGCAGTCACCAGGAGCTTGGGGCAGTTTGAAGAAAACTTTTAGTTTATTTGGATTTGCCTTTAGCCCTGAGACATAGTTAGAAGAACTTGGCAAAATATATTTGGCTTACTGAGTAAAAGAAATGTGAATTAAAATAACCCAAAATGTTTTTAATTTGGTGGGTTTTTTCCTTCAGAATCCACATAAATCCAAACCCCCACAGAGTAAAATGATATTCAGCCACATTTTTTGAGCTCTAGCAGGAAAATTAAGTCATGCATTACAGATTCAAAATGATAGATTAGTCCTAAGAACAGAACATTTTTCTCTATGCCCTCACTAAAATGGTTGATTGCTTATCACAGTTTTTCTACTAGGATCTTTCCATGTTTTCCTGTTTTAGTGTTACCTGTGACAAATAAACAGTCAGGCAGAAGGAAGAACATGCATATTTTCCTGTAACAAATAGGAAATTAATCCCATAAGCTAGGTCTCTGAACTGTTGTACATACATAAAAATATCACTGTTCTGTGAAAGGATAGTGGGAGGATATGGGAAATGTGATTCCTAATAAGCCTTTCACAAAAAAAATCTTATATTAAACTAGTCAAACAATACAACTGTAATGTAACTACAGAACTAATGTATCACAGCTCTTATTGTTCTTAGGTCTCTCTCTGAGAAAGAAATGTGGCTTATGTATTTCTATTAATTCATACCTTCCACTGCATGAATGAGGTACAAAATGAAATTACCTTTGAAAAGGTTTGGGTCTTGTGTATGATGACTGAAAATTGAGTGTTCCCTTTGATTCTCAGCAAAACAGATCTTGATTTTGATCTGGTTGTCTCAAACTTCTGCCCAGAGCCGTGACCCGGACGCGTGTCTCACACAGGTGGGCAGATCGCCGGGAGCCTGGCGGTGGTCAGCGATGGGGCACACATCCTGGTGGACCTGACCAGCTTCCTGATCAGCCTCTTCTCGCTGTGGCTCACCTCCAAACCTCCTACCAAACAGTTCACCTTTGGGTGGCACCGAGCAGGTAGCAAACATGTCACAGTATGAACATGTGGAATGGAAAAGGGGAGTTACCATAGCCAGGGACTGGAGAACCTGCTGATGTCCAACGGGTCTGCAGGCATTTAGAGACAGTGCACTAATGCTCCCACAGCTCTCAGGACAGGAAACAGAGCAAGGCAGTGAATTGCAAAGAAGTAAAGAGTCATCTCTTATCTAAGAGCACGTCTTTCAGTTCATTTTTTACCACAGTTTTGGGCTGGTGCTAACTTGGGTTGAAATAACAGCAACTTCTCTCACTGACTCTGTGTGGAGGACTGAGCTCTCAACTTGTTATGAAACAAATTTCTATAAAAGCAGCCATAAAAATTTGTGTTTGCTTCATTTCTAAGGCAAATTATTAAATTATTTTTAAAAGTCCACAATGTTACATTTGTAGAAAAGTGAGATCCTTTAACATTAACCCTTTTCTAGATTGTCTCCTTTCATATGTCTTTATCACTGTTGGTTTTTACCAGACACAAACAGATTTTTAAAGCACTCTGTCCTCAACCTAAAACAATGATTTTACAGATGATTTCTAGTACCAAAAGCCTGACAATGAAATACAAGTTTTACAAAAGACAAGAACACCAGCAAAAATACTTACCATGAGAATAATTTTCTGGGAGTATGAGTGTGTTCAAGATTTAGATACCTAAATATCAATGCATATGAGCACCTTTAAGCACAGAGTCCAAGTCTCTGATAGATTCAACAGAAATCTTGACTCCATTCATCCTCCTAAACATAGAAGTCCAGTGTTACATCCCTAGGATGGCAGAGGCTTATGCATGGCAGTGGCAGCTGTTGCACAAAACCTATAGGAGACTGCACAAGGTGCCAAGCACAAAATCAGGACATGTTAAATGTGACTAGACACTCATAGCTAAGAAATCAGTAGGTGTTCCTAGTCAGCCAGTGAAGAAGGGAACTGTGTGAATCACCATTAATTTGATGTCCACTCTCCAGAGAGGGAGCTTAGACACTTAGGTAATGCCCACAGGTAAGCAATTTCATTGTCTCTGTCTGAAAGTAAGTCTCATGTTGAATGTCTCAGGGCTCAGTTTTGTTGCTTATATGTAAATGATTTGTGCCATTTGAAATCCACTTGCCGCTCTGGAAGTCTATGGGTCAATTATACACCTTGTGTCAAGCCACACATGGAGACAGTGTACCTCAAATGGCTCTTGACACCTGTGCACCAGAACCAAGGACTCAGATGATAAATGCCTCAAAGATGTTCAGTAGTAAAGTGCAGAAACAGCTTCTGACTCATGTCTGTAGGCCAAGGTTGGTTGTAGCTGCAGGGAGTACCAGGGAAGGCATATGCCGTACTCATCCTGTATTTCTGTAGCTCCCTAAGTGTATTCTACCAGCTCTGTTGGAAACAGGCTGCTGGGTGAGTGGGAGGTATGGCTCAGGAATGGTTGGCATTATGTAGACAACACACAGCTGAATTTTGCAGCCTTAGTAAACTACTACTTAATATCAGTTGGTCAACCATTACTTCTCATGTTTCTTATCTTTTATCCTTGGGGGGAAAAGAGTGAGAGACCTCTCTTGTGGATGTAGGCAAGTTCAGCCACTTTATGTGACTTCATCCTCAGTCTGAAGTAGATTATTCTTATTTTGTCATTGCAATGCAGAACTTCCAATCCTTTATTTCTCTTTTTATCCTGGTAGCTAAAAGAGTCTTGCATCAAATGTTAGAAGCTATTTAATTGCATTCCATGACTGTTATCCTGTTTCTTGCTTATTTTCCCTGCTATATTCTCAGTTTAATATGCAGGTGGGTATCTTAATAGAGTAGCTAAGGGCAGTCAGGTGGCATAAGTCACTCTTCACTGACTACCAAGGTCTTGCAGGTGCAGCCCTCCATGACACTGGAAGATGTTTCTTCACTGCTTCTCTCAAACTGATATATATTGTCATGAAAAGACTCTGTATGGCAGTGCTCAGCTTTAGCCATCTGAATGCTTCCTGCCCTCCATGCCAAAGCAGTGCAGCTACTTTTACAAACACAGAAACACAATATTGAATAAGATTAATAGTGTGAGCCAAACTATTTTCAGGTACAAAAACTGTCTTGCACCTTCATTTTCCTCAGCTCTGTAGTCAAAGATTCCCACAGCTGTGCTCTGTTGGTGCTAGTAGTTCTGAAAAAAAGTAACTGAGAACATCTTGAGTGAAGTATTTAGTGCAGCTGAACTGATCTGTAAGCTTTTGCCAAGATATTACATTGAAAATTATTATGTAAAGATGACCACTAACATGTTCTGTTATGGAAGATATGCATAAATCCATACAGGGATACATGTGTTCACAAGAGCTCTCGGCTGCTTTCATGCAAGTGACAGCACAGCCATCAACACCTTCAGCTGGGCCGAGTTTGCAGGGGTTCAACCTGCAACTAGCAGAAAAAAATTTGTATGACTTATGTTTCCTTCTATCTACTTTTAACCAAAACTAGATTCCCCTGTCGGTGCACTTTGATTTACTATTTTTCATTTTTAGGCAAAATGGTTATTTGATAAGCTTTTGCAGCCTGCAAATGGGGAGGATCCCCATAAAATCATATTTAAAAAATCATAAGCTGTTTTAATGGATCGTCAGTGGAGGTCTGTGCAAATGCTTTCTGACTGTCTACTGCTTTTCATTTACTGTGAGCTTGCATTTTCTTGGTATTGTCTCGGTTGTGCTCATTTACCCATTCAAGTCACATGGCAATTACTAGTTCCATATCCTATTAAAAGCATGCTGCATGTTCATATGCACTTCCCTAGACCTCTCCTATAACAGTGCAATAAAAGGTGGCCTTGGGGACTGGATTTATTTGAGCCCAACTCAAAGCCAATAGAGACAAAATTAAATTTTGCTACCCTGGGGAAAAAATAACTTCTTTTGTTCTCATCACAGCTAGTGGCACAAAAATGACTTTGTGGCATTGGCAGAATGAGTTCCAGGATAAGTTTTGCTGACAGGACTTCATTGGGAGCTGCTACTGTCTTTCTGAAGTGTGAAGTGGTGAGAGGTGTTCAGAAACAGGGGAGGCTAATGGAGGGAATTATGTCTGACAGTGGATTTGGCTGAGCTGTGCCTCTCTCTTTCCTTCAAACCTCTGCTCCTGTGATGAAGATGGTCTTGTTGGGAGAGGAGGGCTGGTCTTTATGGGTTTCACGCCACAGTCAGGGCCAGGCAAACTCCTTTTGCTCTTTCAAGAACTCCCCAAATGTTTTTTCACATTTCTCCAATTTCTTAGAATGTTGCATGAACTCAGCGGTGGAAAGGGAAAAACAGTAGGAGCAGGTAGAACAGGGTTAGGCCACCACATACACAAGGCTACCCTGGATAGCCACTGGATTTACTATAGTCAGAAAGGAGTTTGGTCCATTCTTTGTGAGCTTTAAGACTGCCAGCATACAAGAAGCAGCTCTCCTTGCTATTAAGCTTATAAACCTGGAACCATTATCATCAACCTCTTACATTTTTTGCTTTCCTATTCTGACTGTTAAAATCAGATTTTTTTCATTCCTAGAAATTCTGGGAGCTTTGATGTCTATGATAATAGTTTGGATAGTGACTGGTGTGTTGACATATTTGGCTTGCATGAGGCTGCTACACCCAGATTATGATATTGATGCTACAGTGATGCTCATTACCTCTGCTTCTGCTGTGCTCATCAACATCCTGTAAGTTATTTTGTTCTCCTCTCATATGACATTTGAATCTTGAACCTGCTACTGGAATTCAATTAAAAAAAAAATAGAGAGAGATAATGGCCTCAAAAATATCAAGTGTTTATGAGTTCCATGAGGATATGGAAAGGGGCCAAAAAGAGAGGTCCTGCTTCTCATTGCAAGTTGCAGTTGCTCTCCCCCTTTCTGTTAGCTGCCACACTGGGAAGGCAAATTATGAATCTACAAACCCCAGGAAGAGATTATTCTCCATGTCACTTTTTATTAGATGTCAGAATATTCAAGAACTCTGTAGAAAATGAGGCTTCATTAATTACTCCATTCACAGACTTTCTTGATTATGCAAATCACTGAAAACCTAGGAATTGTCTGCTCAGCCACTCTGCATTTCTACTTAATGTGTCAGATTTTACTGTTCAGCATTCAGAAGTGACAGGGGTGGTGATGTGTATGACCTCACTGCTCTCAGAGATGCAGCATATCCTCTGATATTTGCAGCTTTACATCTCTTGCAGACTAAGCCTGATTCTGCACCAGACTGGCCACGGGCACAGCCATGGGGCACAAGCCAGGGAATGCGTGTCAGCCCCTCTGGAAAAGCCAGCTCTGAGCAATGCCAGCCTGCGGGCAGCCTTTGTGCATACCATTGGAGATCTATTCCAGAGCATTAGTGTGCTAATTAGTGCACTTATCATCTTCTTTAAGGTGGGTTTTATTAGTTGATATGCCTTCCTTGCAATCAAGGATAAGTGCTATTTTCACAGCACTGTGACACAAGGTATTATGTAAATATTTCCTCTGTCTTAATCATACACACTGTAATTGTATCAAAGAGAATTATACTTATTCTTGGGAACTGAAATAACTGTGGAGAGTGTAACCCTTGCTTCTTGGTGTTTCAACTGGATACTTTGGTGTCTCTCCCTTTCTTCATCTGTAGCGCCCTCTTTCTCTGTGCTGAGGCTCCCTAGCTGGTAAAGGATGCCAGCACTCATTCTGTACTAGATAAATGGAATTTATTATTTTTTTCATGCTAACTAATTAAAAACGACAATAACCAACAAAAATGAAATTAACAAAATGGTGTGTTCATATTTTTCTAGCCAGAGTACAAAATAGCCGATCCAATCTGCACATTTGTGTTTTCCATCTTCATTTTGGCAACTACCATCACGATTTTAAGGGATATTTTAACTGTGTTAATGGAAGGTAGGACCTGATTCCAGAATAAATACACTTAATACTTTGATTTCTTTTTCTGTTGTTTTCTCCATAATGCTTATATATAGTGAAAAAATATAATAGCACATTTCAGCATCACTTTCCGATATTCTCATGATTCTGATCATTCTTTAAACCTACTTCTAATTTTAATCAAAATTGTTTTCTACCATTACATTAGGTTTATACATACGCCAGTTTTTGTGAAAATCTGTGTACTGCTGTTTTGCTAATGAGCTCTGAGTTGCTTTTGTTTGCCATATGTGTAGCATTTCTTTCTATCACTCCTTTGGCATATGAGATGGCTACTCGTCTTGTTCATTTTGTATTTCCTTCACCCATGTGAAATATAAGTCTTCGCCAAGAGAAATGTGCTTGGGCTGTGCTTTTCACGACTGTGTCTGTGAAATAGTCTGAGTGCAAGAGACAGAAGTTTAAAAGATTTTTAGTTACATGAGTCCAGAAAAGCAAGCTGTTGGAGATTTCCAGTTGCATTCCAGTGCATGGGAATAAACAATTCTCAGCACAGCAGCAGCAAGAAGAGCCAGGCTTAGCAATATTTAATCCTGTCAGCAATGGGCCTGAATATTTGATTTGCAATGACTTGAGCAGTCACAGATGCATGTTTTTGCCTTTGTCACACTTAATAATATAATGCAACCTCTTTCTCAGCTGTGAAGACATGAGGATTAAAGGGAAAAGTAGCTCTAACAGTGCAGGTTTTGAATGGATACTCAGTGTGGCTGCCTGGGTGGCTATTCCTTCTCTCTTTCACTTGCACCTACTTGTTCCAAGAAATAAAATATATGATACTGTTACAGTAGTTTCATTCCAGGGTTGGTTTGCTTCCAGTGATTGTGAGATAGAGATACTTCCATGTAGAAATGTACCTAGACAAGAGTACAGCAACTGATTGTATTTTGGCTGCCAAAATATCAAATCTTTTGGTTACTTGGGAAAAAAAAATCAAACTACCAGGAAGGGGGAGCAACCCCTGACACTCAAGAGTGTCTTTCTCAAAGCAGTGACTCCCAACTTCTGTAAGCAGTGCTGACATACCCAAGTCAGCAGTGCTCTGTTCCCCTCTGCATCAAGCCCACTGTCCTCCTGGGGGAACTCTCTGGGGAGTCTTCTGTCTCCTAAGTAGATTGTTCTGCTCAGAATTTTCTGAAAAGAAATTGGATGCTGGAGCTGCTGTTTCAGTTTACTGATCCAAGGGGAGCATGATGAATTCATGCTGCTCACATAGGCATAGAGATGCCCTCACAAAAGATGTTGTTGCAAAACTATGACAGGATCTGGCTCAATAGCTCGCTACCCTGTGTAAACTGGACATTCATACTGCCCCCTAAAACACACATGCGTCTCAACCTTCCGTGGAGAAGTTTAAAACAAGGGATAGGATAATATAGCACAGGGAACTCTGAAATAGATGGCCTTTCCAAAGCATTGGATACTTTTATAAAAATAATACATCTGAGTGAATAAAGGTTCATGATTCATTTTCCTCTATTGATCATAATTCTTATCCCTTAAAAATATTTTTTCCCATCAATTTCTCCTTTTCAGGAACATCAAAAGGATTTGCTTATGATGCTGTAAAAGCAAGAATTTTAGCAGTTGAAAAAGTGGAGTCTGTTCACAACCTTCATCTTTGGTCTCTGACAATGAATCAAACTGCTCTCTCTGCTCACATTGCCACAGGTCAGTAAATTTCTGTAAGCAGGGAGTAACTATTCAGCTGCTGTCTAGTAAAGGTCAGTCTTTCTTGATTCAGATTAAACTGACTGTATATCTGTTGCTTGTTAAAAAAAAATCATAGTTTTGTTGGAAAAATAAAATCAACATTAATAATAAATAAACCTCTCAGATCATTGTCCAAACAATAGGGACCTCTACTTAGCCCAGAACTTGAAAACTGCAGAGGTTGTGGGACAATGAAGTAAAAGACAAGATACTTAAATTAAATTAAAATAATTAGACTCAAACCAGATTTTTACCATAATTTTGTCAAACTTGAAAACTGTTGGTCTCTACAAGAAAAACATACAGAGCCAGTATGCATTCCTGATGTACCTTCAGCAGTAGAACAATCTTTAAATATAGATGAAGTTTAGAGGTAGCTCCAGTTCATATTTTAAAATATTATTTTAAATTGTAGTCCTTATCCCAGTTGACAAACTGTCCACTACTCAGGTAATTTTTCTTATTTGTCTGTCAGCTTTTTATGTATTAAGAAAAAAAAAAAAAAAAAAAAAAAAAAAAAAAAAAAAAAAAAAAAAAAAAGCCAGGTGTGTTTGGCCAAGGACAGGGCTAGAGGTGAAGTCCTCCACAGAGTCCCCCTTTCCAAAAACAGAGGGTCTATCCGCCACCAAACCACTTGGCACTGCTGTTACTCCCTGACTGGATGAACTAATCTTTATTATGTATTTCTGCTTTCTTCCAGTCTTCTGCCAAACTGATTTTCTATGGTGATTACTTAACTTAGCTTAACTCTTGCCGAAATTGCGTATTCCGGCCACATTTGAATGAACAAAGGTTTGCTCACATGGAGGTTCCTGAACGGATGATAAAAAGGACAAGAAACACTTTTCAAATGAACTTCTTGTTTAAAGTATCTATGCTAGAAGTATACAATATCTATATCAGTTATCAATGTCTATATTAGAAGTATACAATACTGCTTTAAAGTATTATCACAATGTATGTGTTTTGGTTCTTTTCTGCCATCTGCAGCAGACACAATGAACAGCCAGAAGATTTTGAGAGATGTTACCCAAGCCCTGTTTGAGCACTACAGCTTCCACTCCATCACCATTCAGATTGAATCAGGAGAGAATCAGAAACCAGACTGTGTCTTCTGCCAAGAGCCCAGGGATTAAAGCTAGAAGTGTGCTGTGCCAAATAACCATCACCCCTCTTACAGGTCAATAGAGACTATATGTGCTGGTAGAATGTAATTGATTAACAACAAATGGTAATTAACTGATATAACAAGCCCTGCCATTGAAAGCAGAACATGGGCCTTTCTTTGTTGGTATCATCTACCATGAGAGAACATGTATTAAATCAAGCCATTAGCCAGATTGTCTGCCCATCAGCTGTTTCTTTCAATTGCAAGAGAAATATCTAAATTATTCTTGACTAGACCAGCAGATTGGCAGTAAAGCAACATTTAGAGTGCCTGTCTGTAATTAGAAGTAACAAAAAACTAATCAACCTTCAAATTACCAGCAGACAAATTATCACAGGTGTAATGAAATGTGAGTTTGGTGTTAGCAAACTCAACACTCACTCAGGATGAAAAAGAAAATTTAAATTACCACAAGAGTTGAAGAAATCTGGGGAAGAAAGGGATGGTGCTTTCCCTGCCTTTTGGCAGACACTCCTCTTCCTGCCTATTAAGGTAAGTATCAAATATGTACCATGGATCACAAGAGTGAGTTCATTCCATTCATATTTGGCAAACAACTCTTTGTTTTCTTAGGTAGCCCTGCTTATGTTTTCAGCTAGCCTTCAGGCAAACTCTTTTCTGCCACGCATGAGCAGTGTTCTGAACTATTAACCCATAACTTATATAGTGCTGCACTGTAAGGACATCCGTGGACGGCAGGGAGAAGGAACTCTGCAGACCTGAGATATTCTAGAAACACGTGGTTTTATTGCAAGGGTCGTGGGTAAAGAGAGCCTGCTTCAGCCACCAGCCTCGGCTGAAGGCAAGCCCCAAAGAGAGAGGGAGAGAGAGAGGGGGTATGAGGGAAGGGAGGTAAAAAAGCTAAGAGGGGTAAGAGAGTTGAGAAGAGTGCCAGGGTCAGAGCTGTAAGAGAGAGCAAGGTAGAAGAGGAAGAAGAAGAGGAAGAAGAAGAGAGAGAAGAAGAGGAAGAAGAAGAGGGAGAAGAAGAGGGAGAAGAAGAGAAAGAGGAAGAAGAAGATAGCGAGGATCATGTTACAATACATTATATCTCCTTTTGTGTTGAATATTCTAATTTACAGTGACCAACCGGCACAAGATACAAAACCGATAAACTTTGTATGCAACCTATGAGAACTACTAAATTACCATATCATCCTATATTCTAAACTCTGAAGACTACTTTTCTTATCTACTTTTTCCTTGATGCCTTGGCAGGGTGGAGAGGGGCTGCATTCTTGGGTCCTTTTGTTTTCTGTCCTTCAACCTATCTTCAGCTAATCAGCGTCTTCCTGCCTGCCATGCCTACATCTCAAAGCTGCCCTTCATTTCTATTTCACTCACAGATTTTATATCTCCAGTATTTCTTACCAAACAGTCATATCCCTAAGCCCTTCCTGTCCCATCTTTCCCAACATTGCACCATGATAAGTTATGAGAGAAGATTTGAGGTGGATTTCTGTGTGTCCATGTCAAAAGGTACCACTGAGTCATGACAATTAAACAGAGCACGTGCTCTTGGAAAATCAAAAAATAATAAGGGCAAGGTAAGACTGGGGTCCATTGTGAACATCCGCTGGTGTCACAGTTCAGAGTGGCCTGTGGGGTGTTACCCAGTGACATTACTTCCCTGAAGTTATATCAAGTTATTAAAAAAACCCTTTGGCATATCACCCAGCCATTCATTGTAAAGGGAAGTGACATGCCTCTCCTTCAGGTATCTAATTCCTACATTTCCTTACAAAATGTGAGTCATGGTTTCCCCAAATGAGTGTGTCCACCAAAACACTCCAAACCATGCTCACTCACTCCCACATTCCCCCTCCTCTTCCTCTGTGGTGGACTGGAGAGGAGAATCGGAAGCACAAAAGGTAAAGGTTATAGACTGAGATAAGAACAATCTACTGGGAACAGCAATGAAGTAAGAAAATGAACAGTAACGGCAGCAATACCAATGACAGAATATACAAGAGGCAAATGATTCACATGTGAGTGCTCACCCTGACAATACCTCACTGTGCTGCCACACTACCATAACTCCAAAGCGACCCTTTCCCCATCCCTGGGAAATGATAAGAGGTGGAATAGAATAACCTCCAGGTCCTGGCCATGCCCACTCCTGGCTACTGCAAAAATTAACCCTGGCCAGAACTGGCCAGAACCAGGACAGTTTGTTAAATCTTCCTCTTTTACATACCTGGCAATGCTTACAGCAGAACTGAGAACAAAGAGTCAGGTCTGTCTGCAATCCCTCTATTTTTGTCCAACTGAAATTAACTCTCACCTCTTGGCAAAAGCAAGGGTTGCACTTCAAAATGCATGCTCCAGTGCTCCAAAAAACAACTTCAATTCTGCCCCTGGCCATAACAGTGCTTACCATGCAGAACTAGACATAATGTTTTCCCACTCCACAATTCTCTCTCCAACAGCCGTAGGGCTCACTTTACTAACAGGTTTGTTAGAACAAAATAAATTATGTGATACCAAGTGGTACTGACTTTCCAGACTGATAGATGGAAAGACCGTTGTGTTATTAAGGTGTAAATGGGCCTTGCTTTTTAGGAAATTCAGTTTTATTTGCAATAGGTTCACATTAGTTTTCTCCTTTGTCATTCTAAGGAGATTAGAATTTTTTATTGGGGCTTTTGACTACAGATAATACATAACTGTGTGATGATGGATTGATGTATTAAGCCAGCATTTGTTACCTGGTAGGGGGAACAAGAAATTATTCTGCTTAGTGGAAGATCTTACTCAGGTAAACCTCCTGCTGAAATCAGATGAGGTATTAAAACAAAACACCCACTAGGAATTCCATGAGTATCTCATTATTTACCAGCTTGAAAGAGCTGAGGCCATAGCAGTGATATTCAGAACAGTGATAAGGACAATTCTTGCCCTTCACAGCTGAAACTCCATAAGATAAGACACAAATAAATCAAAGCACAGTAAGAAATTCTAAATGACGAAGTTAACTTGTCTTTCAGCCAGTTTCTCTGCTGGTATAATTTAGCGTAGTTGGCTCTTTCCAAAGGCAACTCAGCTGTGCTTGTCAGGTAACCTGAGTATTCTTTTCATTTCTTAGAGAGGACAAGATAATAGTGTGGCCTTCGTATGAAAGAAAATGTCTTTCCAAGTCTTGGGAATAAAAGAAGAACATAGACCTGAATAAAACAGAGAATTCTGAGGAAGAGTTTTAAGGTCAAGGACAGTGAAAATGATAACATGTGGGTGACAGAAACATTCATATAAGACATAGATTCAGTTCTGGGATTAAGGTTGAGGTAGGGAAAAAGACCAGAATCTTAAGAGCAAGAGTGGGTTTTAGAGAGGATTTAAAGAGGCAAGTGATATAGTCCACTAAGAAAGTTATGCTGAGTAGTAGAGCTGTGAAAAATCTGGATGGAAGCAACAAAAGAGGGGCTGGAAAATAGAAGATTGAGCAGTCAGCACCAGGACTGCTGAGGCTATCAGGCAAATTAATTGAAAGGGAAAGTGTTTCATTATGTTTTGGAAAAAGGAGCAGTGAAATACAGGGATGTAAGGAAAGAAGGAGTTCATACAAAATAATGATCTGTAATGAAAGAGAGTGGGGGGAAAATTGTAAAAAAGTTTTAATAAGGAAGTGAGGCAGCAGCTTCCATCTACAGGAGTGTAACCTGGGTATGTGAGTAGTAAAGGTCAGGGCAGGATTGGGGAGGCAGAGGAGAAGTCTGGGTTTGTTAGCAGCAGTATTCGTATTTCAATGTAAAAATGTATTTCAAGCAAAAAGAATTTAAACACGTATCTTTAGCTAAAGCTAGAGACCTAAGGGAATTGTACCTAAATATGATTGAAGATGAATTTAGAGAAAATATTTACTTGTAATTATAAATATTCCTATAAGGAGCTGAACTTTTAGTGTTCCTGCTATGCATATGAATGTAAAATGTATGTTTGTTCCTCATTCCTGTCTAGTCTGATCCTCAGGGATATGATCTAGGTACAGGGTTGTCTTCAGAATACTGTCTGACTGTCTGGGGTGGATTTCTGCAGAAATGCTACTGAGCTATGCAGAGGACAGGGACAATTTCTAGACTTGTCTACTTTTATTAACTTTATATCTTTTTGATGGTCAGAAGAATAACTACAAGAAAACTGACCAAAAATTGCCTTATCTAAATTATTCTTGGAACCACTGTGAGATGGAAAAGTATTTCTCCTGGAAGTTATCTATTTTCCATGCCTGACTGTTTTCTGATGGAGTTCAGTTCATATGGGCAAGTACAGACTTTACTGGGTAGCCCGTACTGAAATTCTATGAATGTATGTATACCCATTTTCCTCTAAATTTTAAATTAGCTTGTAAATTATGTATTTCTCTGGTCCCCTAAAAGTACTCCCTCTTTTTCACTTCCCACAAGGATAAGGAGTTTGTAGAAACTCAAGACATTTTGGAGTAGAAATCTTGAAATAGTCAAATGCAAAGCTAAACTTTCCTCATTCACCAGTGACAAAAAGCTTAGGGCCAATAGTGTGCTGAGATGACCACCAAACACTGACAGAAGTATTTATAATTATTCAACCTGGGAACAGTTAAGAAACAAATCTGCTCTTATCACCAATAGAATAGTCTCTTACTGTAACTAAAATCACAGACATAGTTCTGTGTTCTCCTGAAATGTTATTATGAGAACTGCATATGAAATCAAGGAATATGTTGCCCACTTAGTGTGAGAAATCACAACAGTAATTCATCATCTCCAGAGGTAGGCAAACAGATATCACTGCCCATGGCAGCAAATGGTAGGCTAAGGAACAAGGACTGTGCAGGTCTGCAATATATCTCTTTCCAATGTGAAGAGGTTATATCAATTTTGTCTTGGAGCATTTTCTGCTCTGTTGTAACAGCTAGCATGCCCCAATACACATTCCCCAGTGCCTTCCCCCCAGCCATAGCAGATAAGTTCTCCTTCCTTTTTCATTCCCTTTGACTATTGCTTTCTTCTTCTTTGCTCCCCTCTTCCCCCCCTCCCGTTTGTCGTTTTTTCATCAATGCCTCTATTATGCACCTATTCAAATTTCAGTGCCAACAGATATTTAGTGCATATCCTTTCTACTTACAACTCTCCCCATTGCTCTTCAACCTGTGTGGTTAGATAAAAGCTCCTCAGAAAAAAAGTGCCTTTTGCTCCATGTTTGTTGAAAATGTGGCATAATGACCCATCTCTTTTTCACAACAGGAACTTAATTAAAACAAAGAGCAACAGCCATTCCAGACATCACATATGTATCACATCACTGCTATATATTTATTTTGCATTAAAGTTATTTAGAATGTTCATAGCAAAAAAATTATCTGAACTATCTCCAGCTTAAGGTACTCTTTCATGTTCTCAGGCTTTCTGATAATCTCTTTCAGCTAAAAAATAAAAGCCTTTCTTACTTGAGTACACACAGTTCAAGCAAGAAAGAAATTACAGACTTCTAGTTGCTTAACTGCCTCCTTTGACTTCTCTCGCTTGGACTTGGTGTCAGTCAGTGTCTAGCAAGAGTGCACTGCAGCAAAGGAAGTTTGGATAGCAGCCCGGTGAGAACAGTGTCTGGAACAGAAGCACAACCGAGGTTTTTTAACATGGTTACTGGTGCACATTCAGTATTTTCCATCCCAGGTGTTATGCTGATGAGAGACATGTCTGCTTTTCACTACAGGCTCAGGGTTTGACTTTCAATTTGTGAAAAAAAGGATGAAAAGAAATGAATGAACAGAAGTTAGAAGGGTTTTCGCCATTGTGAAACATTCCCGGTGGCAGCAGAGACATTTTACCCCATGGCTTGCAGTCTAACAGCAGGGCTCTAGCTTCGCCTCCCAAACCACACTGCTGAGTGCTCTGCCAGCTGTGCTGCCTCTCCTAGCACAGCCACAGAAACTGCCCTGGCGTGCAATGAAAGTGTCCTGCTGGGACACATGCCATCAGACTCTGCATGCTGCAGCCAAGAGCTTCTCACCTATGGGGACTCCTCGTCAATCACAAGGGCAGAACCATCATCCAGGCTTTGGTGAAGCACCAGCTTCCTTTTTCCTACACTGTCATTATATCCTGTACTAATTTTTTTTCTTGGAGACCGAAGCTGGCAGGAACAGTTCATGTTCCTTCTGTCTGAATAAGAAAGAGCAGGAATTCATTAATCATGGCACAACCTGCTAATCCACAAAGAAGCACAAGGCACTCTGGGCTAGCTGCTGGTCTAGGCAGTAATTCTGATATCAAAATGCTTGGAAACAGTGTGCTTCTCAGCAGCAACCTGCAACCTGGGTCTTTAACTTTTGGCTCCTGCCCTGCTTTCTCATTTGCTGACAGGCAAGAGTTAGCTGTGCTTTGAAAGACATGCTGTGCTTTGAAGGATGTGGTGCACTTTGAAGGAGCAGCACAAACTGCTGATGAGCTTATGAGGACACTGCATCCAGCCCTCCTCTACCATACAGACAGCTTTTGCAAAAGCAAATCCTTTGTAGGATGGAAGAAAAAGTTATAAGGGTATAAATGGGAAACCCCATGGGCTGCAGTGTTATCATGGTACCAAGCACCTGGGAAATGGCTGGGAATGAGCTGCCGAGATGTACTCTGCCTCCAAAGGTGCACATTGCCCCTCAATATGCATGAGCAGCAGCAACAATTCCACAGGAGTGCCGACAAGGAGAAGAGTCTGAATATGAAATGAAGTTTAAAAACTCCCTTTGCCCTTTAAACTACACTTACAGAATTAAATGCAGAATCAGGGAGCATAAAAAATGTTCTCTTAAAAAGAATAATTTCGACTTTCTCTGAGTACTTTCTGCACTGTGAGTGTTTTCAAGAATTGATCAGCCACACTCATTTCTATGGTGTATTAGCAGAAAACAGCTGGTCATCCATTAGTCCCCTGCTGAGTTTCAATTGCAAAGATATGACTGAAAGCTGGTATTAACTGTGACAGAGGCTTAAGAGCCATATAGGCTTCAATATCGTATAAAAGACGTGAGTCAATAAGGCTTTTCAATAGTAGTTTAATTTATATTCTCCTGGCACACAGAGTTTGTAGTACACACAGCTCAGGTTTTTGTGGTCAGAGATGGGCTCTGCTCTACCAGGGTTGGAGAGAGCAGGGACAGGAGAGGGAACATGAAGGAAATCAAAGTGATTTTTGTGAGGTCATATCTGAGGTCTGTGGTGGAAGCTGTTATACAAGTCTTATACTCAGATTTCTCTGAGTGTTCTTTAATGGCCTGCCCAGGAACAGACACATAACCACAAATACCTGTCAGCACTTACCTGTACAGACTGGGTTACATTAGACAGCTACGTTAATATTATGGGCAAGAAGAAAGGAAAGTCAGAGAGAACATCTGTGACAAAAAAAAAGGGGGGGGGATACCAAACAGAAGACACAAGACACAGGAAGGAAAAAAACCCCCAAGCTTCTTTTAAAAGTGCTAAGGAAAGTGGAACATATCACCTCATATTACTTTAAAGTTTATTTTTTAGCAATGTCTACCTAAGCAGGCTGACTTGGAGGACAACCAAAGGTGCACCTTTTTGCCCTGGGAGAATCTGCAGACTTGCATGAGGAGAGATTTGTTCTCAGCCCTGTGTTGCATCCCCTGCATAATGTCCAAGAAAGGGAATGAGCCTGCATAGTGACAACACAGTCAAGGAGACAGACAGCAATGAACACAGTACTTTGGTTCCTACAAAAAATATAAAAATCATTTTGTATTTATCATGGATATGTCCCATCCTTTCTCTACCAAAAAACCATTGATGACCTACCCAGCCAGGAACATCACGGAGCCTGGCTGAAAGCATGAGTCATTTTTTTACTAGAAAAATTAAGTTTTCATTTTATGACCCACTAAATGGTGAGAGGAGACACCCTGTCATGGAACAATAAATTCAGGCTTAAATCCTGGGGCTGGAAAAAAAGATTTTATCCTTCCTTGTGTAACTCTTCAGGCAACTTTTAAGTTTCCAGAGAGTATTTTAAGTCTCAGCTAACAGAGTGTTATTCCATTTGGTAGTTTCCTGCAGGATCCTATATTTTGTTTCATCTTTTCACTTCTGTAGTCTCAGTTCTTTCATAAGAAATAAATGCCTATTAATTAGGCTTGGGTTGTTGTAATGGAGGTAAGGTCCTACCTTAGTGTAAAACCTACATGAAATCACCAAATGCATAAATAGGAACTATTGCCACCATTTTAGGGCAAGGGCATGGAGGAAATCAGTCCTGGCTTTGCAGAGGCACTGTCTGTGCAAACCTGACCCATGGACAGGTCTCACTTCTCTAGCATTGCTGCATCCCTGAGAAGCTCATCTGTAACTGCCCAGCAGTGGAGGGTCCTCTGAGTGTCTCAAGCATGAACTTTAAATCCCCAGGGGTGCTGTGCTTTCCTGTTGGCAGGTTATGTATTTGGGAAGTCCCAAGGCTGAGACAGCTTCCATTCCTCCTTGTCACCCACTCCTTCTGTGGTGACCCAGCTTGGACACCAGCTGTGCATCAGCCACGGGAACAGGATTTTTCAGGGTCTTGGAAAGCCACTCCTGGGACTGGGTGAGGATTTACTCTCAAGCAGCTGTCATTTTTGGAAAACCCCAGAGATCAAATACATTCTGTACAGACACTGCACCACACACAATTTACAGCTTTTCTTTCTCCAAAACACTGACCTGGGTTTAAATGAGCAATGAAACATTAAAGGAAAAAAAAAAAAAAAAAAAAAAAAAAAAAAAAAAAAAAAAAAAAAAAAAAAAAAGTGAAATTGTTAACTACTAAAAACAGCAAAGCACTAGGAACCTTCTTGGACTATTTTTCAATGTATGTAACAAAACATTATTGAGAGGAAAGAATATAATCAATACTGAGTAGCATTATAGCTAGCTGTGCAGCAATTTAATGCTAGAAATGGATTAAGGTGACAGGAAAAGTCAATGCAGTCTTAAATTAAAGGTGAGGAAAGTCAATGAAAAGTCAAAGCTAGTTAGGAGTCCATCAAGTAAGAGAAGCTAAAGCTCTGGTAAGTACAAAGTGCCTCAGTAACCTCACCTTATCACCACAGCTCTATGTTTTTCGTGTTTGTTCAAAAGAGTAAGTGGGTATGTGTTCTCAGTCTGAACCATTAAACCATTGAATTCATTGGGCTATTTCAAAGAGGATTTACAAAAGGGGAAAAGTCTGGAGTTTTATCTTCTTTGTTTAAGGAATAAAAATGTGGAATTTTCCCTCAGTGTTTTATTTTACTTTAGCAAAGTCTCTTCTCCTGAAAGGACCTACAAACCAAACTCACTGGAGAATAAACAGGATTATAATTTTGCTAGTACCAGAGGAGACAGCTTTGGTTAAATAAGGTAGGAGTAATTTTTACTTGCAGTTTTAGCTCAAATTGTAGCTTTCCTTTGTTATATGAAAATAAATTATAAGGAAAAAATCTGCTGCATTCCAGCAACACCCTGCCTTTAATTCTCTGGAGTTTAGAAACCCTCTGATAAACTGAGAAAGCTCAATCTAATATTTCTCTTATTTCTTAAGGAACAACAACAACCAAACAAAGCCCCAAACAATCGCCGCCACCCCCCCCCTCCAAAAAAAAAAAAAAAAAAGCTGTCTCTAAATTTTGTTGTAATACTCAAAAGCATGGATATTCAACAACCATGGTTGCTGTCAAAAGGCTCTTCTTCTAAGTCCTTCACTTCTCATACTCCTAGTGGAGTATAAGGCTGACCAGAGGTAACTGAAAATGTCATGGCCAATGTATTATGATTTATATGCTAATATCTTGCATAGCTGTTGAGATTTCAATATTCCTTAAGCTTTGACCAGTTCATAGCAGGAACTAGCACCGGAGGAGACATATTGATGAGGAGCAGTGGATTCTAGGTCTTTGGTTGCTCAATGTGAGGTTTTTGTAGCTTCATTTTTGATGATGCTGAAGTTTCAATTTATGTGTCAAGCTACCTGTTAGTGTTTAGTCAGAGGCAGCCTGGAAAATCTGTTTTTCCTGTCTCATCACTTCCAGTATCTGAGATGTCAGGCAAAGCTCTCTCCTCATTTTAGCATCTCTCAGGTGTGTACCAGAACTTTGAACTTCCATCCCTTGCACCTACTGATACCAGAGGACAGACTGTTGTTTCAGTGCAGGCTTTGCTCCCTTGATGCTGAGCACCCCACTTACTAGAACAGCTGCAGTAGTTGGCAATTATTTGTCCTCTACCTAAAGAAACTAAACTGTGTTTAACAAAGCTGCTTTACCTAGACATACCCTGGAGCAAAAAGGACCGTGAATCTGCCCTTAAGCCAGGACTAAAAGGTTGTATTTCAAAACACTGTTACATGAAATAACAGTAAATCCACAGTGAAATATGCATCATATCTTTCCCCCTTTGCAGATGCCCAAGCTTTCTGACAAGTGACAGGGATTGAAATCTCTGCCATCTCAGAATACAGATAATGAGACAAAGAAGTTAGCATATTGGGAAGAAATTTTGGGGCTGCTAGTGTTCAATTCTAGTTTGCAAACAATTTTTTGTACCAGAAAAGCAGGTGATGAAGAGTTATAACAGATCTAAAACTGCAGTTTTGTCAACTTTTCTGTCTCCTGTGACTGGAGGTGTTCAAAGTGCAAAGGTTTTTAGGTTGGAAGGTTTTTATTCCAAAAGCTAAAGACCACAATGCAGGTTAGATCACACAAATACCTGGAGAAGAAGATTTGCAGGGAGAAGACTTCAAGTCTTTGTTGGCTTGTTAAATGTTTGTCCCTCATTCTGTTGATCATTAACAAGAGCACACATAAGAAAGGCAATTGGCTACCGCAGGTCATAAGCATGAATTAATTTACTCACAGTTTTGTAGTGGAATATGGAAGAGGTTTGAAGTCCACATCAGTGGTCATGTTGCTCTCTAACAGAGAAATGTATCTTGATATTTAGAAGTATATACCTGCAGAAAGTCACTTAAGTAGCAACAACCAGCAGACTGGACTGATTCTGGTTATGTGAAAGTGTCAATTTAAAACTACTATCAAAATCTACTTCTTTTTACAGTGAAATCAAATCCAGAGTTTTCTCTAAGTTTAGTCAGTTCATCAGCAGACTTGTGGGGAATTTGGGCTTAGGAGACCACCCCAGCTGACATGTTTCTGCATCTGAAAACACCTTGAAATACGGTGTGGCAGCCTCAATTACACTGGTGTCCTATATTCCTGACATTTGGATGGGAAGTGTGTTTCACTTATGTGTGTTTCACACATATGGGAAGTCATATGTGCCCCATTCATAGCTAGACTAGTGGCCTCTTGATGCTCAGGACACCTTTGGGCTGGGCATGGCTGTGGGCAATAAATTTCATGGGCAGTAAATTATATGGCATTAAGTCTGTCCTTTCTGGCTTACATTTTCTGTCTGCTCCAAAGGCAGAAAGAGTAGACAGCGGCTTGAAAGCATTTTCGGTGAGCTTCAGACTCACTGCTGCTGCATAGTCTTTTGCATCAGCATTTGGTTTTGCCATTTCCAGACTGGACAGCAGAGCTTGGGGCACTCCTGGGGAAGTTTCAACGTGTCTCTGTGGCAATGGTATCATTGACACCAAGCTGCCACATCAGTGAGGGCTTTTGTCTTGCTCTCTCTCGTCGTTCAAAAAGTGCACATTAACTCTTCTTGTGGGGGTGTCCAGAAGATTTGGCTTTGAGAAAAGTAAGTAGGGCTAGAGAGCTGATTACTGAAGTGTTTAACAATTTTAGTTGCTTAAGGGAAGAAATGGAAACTAATGAAGAAATACATGCCAATTTTAATTGTGATATTGCTGTGCCAAACACAGGTTTGCAGAGATTTTAAAGTTCATGAGTTTTTGAGGAGTCATTCTTGTACTTCTGCTAATACCATCCATGTTTAACCTTGCCTTCATAATCAAAATAAAATTGAATGAGTTTTCAGTCCACAAATCCATCACATACACTTGCTGTTCTAATCTGACTCACACACCAAGGGAATTTGTTTCTCTAGCTAAATCCTTAACACAATATTATACAGATAACTTGACAGCTTATGTAACAAGGATGATTTGGGTTGGTGAATGTGCATGGGGAGTGTAGAGAAAAAAAAATTAGATTCATAAAGGAGGAAAAAGAGTGCTGTGAATTATTCTACTGTATAAATATTTCCTTGATCTGCAAGCATGCCAGTGTGGAATGAGATGAAGGAACAAGATTACCCCACGAAATAGAGGAATGCTTGGTTCTTGGGGAAAAGCAAGGTGAAATGCTCTCAGGTCTAATCTAGCTCTGGTTACATCACTTGACTTACTTCCCCTAGTAGTAGTGGAGTAAGTCAAGTGAGGTAAACAGAAGCAGATTAGACCTGAGAGCATTTCACCTTGCTCTCAGGTGCAAGAGTTTGTTTGAACTCAGACTTCAAAAGAAGTAGGCTTGGTCATATCAGAGTATTTATATATTTTTATTTTATTATAGCTATACCAAATGGCCTTAATCACTTTCTCTTGTCCTCCTAAGAGTCTGAACCAGCAGCTGCAGCTGAAACATGCAATATTTTACAAGACTTCCAAAAACATTATTCTTCCAGCAAATAAACCAAGTGCTTATGCTCCAAATGCTGGATTTAGCTATCACCCATGGTCCTGCCATTCAGCCCCTTCCTTCTACCTGAAGATGGGTTATTGCTCAGGACTGTGAAGATCCAAGTACCCACTCTAGCAGAAGCTGGGAGCAAGGGTTACCACTTTCCCCTCAGATTTGCACTCTGCTGACACTTCTGAAACAGAGAATCTCCAAGCGTTGAAACCAAAAACCTTTGAATTAATCAGTGAAAACATCTTGTTTTCCTGACTCTTAAACCCACAGAATAATTTAAGTTGGAGGGAATTTATGGAGACCAGTCCAACATACAGTTCAATGCAGGCCTAATTAGAGTAGGCTGCTCAACTCCAGCTGAGTTTTAGATGTCTCCAAAGATGGATGTTCCACTCCTCTCATGGCCACTTATTCCAATATTTGATCACTGTCACAATAAAAGTTTTCCCTATATCAAAGAGGAATTTCCCAAATTTCATATTGAGTCTGTTGCCATCTGATCCTGCTTCTGCACACAACTCTGACAAGAGTCTTGTCTTCTCTGCACACTCCCATTAGATAGTTTCAGAGAGCAGCAAGATCTCCCTGAGCTATCTCATCTCAAGACTGAAAAAAATCCAGCCCTCTCTGTCTTTTTTCCTTGTCATGTGCTTGGGCCCCTGACCATTTTGGTGTTCTGTACATTGACTTTCCTCAGTCTGTCAATGCCTTTCTTGTACCAGGGAGTCTGAAACTATAATAGCAAACAAGATTTTGACCAAAGGAATCAGCCATAAAAGACTAATGAAATCTCAGTAGGGACTTCAGGAACCTGTATCAAAACTTTCCTCGCTCTTATATCAGGTCATGCCTGTCCTAGTACTAAGATCTTAACAGGTTAAAATGAATCAGTCTGGAGTACAGACTTCCAAGAAGCACCAACCTTACCCATGAATCAACATTGAAAGCTGAAATTGGGGCTTTAATACAAAGTTTAATATAAAGTGAATGCAATACACATCAATTCACTGAAGTTGTTTCTCTAATCCTCTTATGAGCATCAGCTCTTTTCCCTCAGGGGACATAACACACACAAAGTGCTCCATTATCTTTATTCTTCCAAGCTTAACTGAAGCAAACTTTTCACAGATGAGGGCAGAGCCTTTTCCAGTCACAAATTTACTGAAAAGACTAGAGGGGGCTTGATGCAGCAGGGATGGTTTTTGTAAGGCAAAGGCTGATTTTGAAGAAGCTTGTTCAGAAGAAGCTGTTCTGACTTTTCTTACTAATGCCATTGGCAATTTCATCAGCACACAGCTTACATGCAAGTAGCAAGGTCACTGTTCTATGTTACGGCTTCATAATCATAGAAGAGGTTGGAAAAGACCTTTAGGATCCTTGGGTCCAACCTTAAGCTGTCACTGCCTAGTCCACCACTAAACCATGTCCCCATGTGCTACATCTATACATCTTTTAAATACCTCCAGGGATAGCAACTAAACCAGTGGCCAGCCTGTTCCAATGTTTGATAACCCTTTCCATGAAGAAATTTTTCCTAATATCCAATCTAAGCCTTCCTTGATGCAATTTTAATTTCCTCCTTTCCTGTCCCTTGTTACCTGGGAAAAGAGCCCAACCCCCTCATGGCCACAGCTACCTTTCAGGGAGTTGTAGATAGTGATAAGGTCTCCCCTGGGACTCCTTTTCTTCAGACTAAACCCCTCCAGCTCCTTCAGCTGCTCCTCATCTGACCTGTGCTCCAGGCAGACCTTTTCCCAGCTCCACTGCCCTTCTTTAGATGTGCTCCAGCCCCTCAATGTCCTTCTTGCAGTGAAAGGCCAAAAACTGAACCAAGGATTTGAGGTGTGGCCTCACCAGTGCTGAGTGCAGGGAGAAAATCACTGCCCTGATCCTGCTGGCCGCACTCTTTCTGGTACAGGCCAGGACACTACTGGCCTTCTTGGCCACCTTGGCACACGCTGGCTCGTGTTCAGTCGCTTTTGACCAGCACTCCCATGTCCTTTTCCAAGGGCACCTTTCCAGCCATTGTTCCCCAGCCTGTAGTGTTGCAGGGGGTTTTGTGACCCAGGTGCAGGACCTGGCACTTCCCTTTGTTGAACTTCATACCACTGGCCTTTTCCCAACAATCCAGCCTGTCCAGATCCCTTTGTGGACCTTCTCACCCTTGGGCAGATCTCAACACTGGTACCAAACTTGGTGTTGGCTGCAAACTTTCTGAAGTAGCACTCTCATCCCCTTGTTCATATAACTGATAAAGATACTCAAAAAATTTGGCCCCAGTACTGAGCCCTGGGACCATTCAGGGCCCACCTGCCAACTGAATTCTACTCCATTCCCCACCACTCTCTGAGCCACCCAGTCAGTTTTAACCCAGCAAACTCTTCACTTTCCCAAGCAATGAGCAGTCATTTTCTCCAGGATAATGTTGTGGGAAATGGTGTCAAAGGCTTAACTGATCTATGTAAACACGTCCACAGCCTTTCCCTGATCCACTAGGAGGGACACTTGGTTATAGAAGGAGATCAGGTTGGACAAACAGGACCTGCCTTTCCAAATCCATGCTGACTCAGCCCAATCCCCTGGTTGTCCCTCCTGCCTGTGTGATGGCACTCAGAGCAATCTGGTCCATGACCTTTCCCAGCATCAAGGTCAGACAGCCTGTAGTTCCCTGGGTCCTCCTTCAGACCATTCTTGTTGATGGGTGTTACATTTGCTAACTTCCAGTCAGCCTCAGCCGGGACCTCCCCAGTTAGCCAGGACTGATGATAAATGGAGAGTGAGCCCTTCTTTGTGAGCTCTTCTGCCACCTCCTTTGGTACCCTCAGATGACTCCCATCCAGCCCTGTGGCTCTGTGTGTATCTAGGTGGTGTAACAGGCCACTGACCATTTCACCTTGCATTATGGCCCCCTCTCTGTCATCCAGCTCAGGGGGCTGCATACCTGGAGAACAATTGTTCTATTAAAGACTGAAGTAAAGAAGGCATTAAATAACTCAGCCTTTTCCTCATCCTTTGTCTCCATGTTTCCCCGCACACATAATAAAGGATGGAGAATCTCCTTAGCCCTCCTTTTAGTGCTTTTGGAACCCAAAAGGATGTAGGTATTATGGCTCTGAGAGTCTTGGCACAGGCTGAAGCTCACCCAACCTCTGGTTCACCCTTGGTAAACTGTGCTTGTTAATTCATATTTGGTTTTCACAACCTCTTCTGTTATACTGAATTGTAAATCTGGACAGTTTCAACATGCCCTTTGTCCCCTTTGATGTAAAAAACCCTCTATACAAAAAAAGTTTTTCTTTAATTTTAAGGGCACTTTTAAAGACTTCCCCTGAGCCACTCTAGACCACAGAAGGGCCCCAGGACAGCTGTAAGGTCTCTGTTTCCCTTTAAGAAATTAGAAAAAGGATGAGATTTTTATTCTAAGTAAAAAACTTAAGCCACCAGTAACGAACAGTTATCAGTCATGGTTCCTATTTCAGGATGAAGTATGCTTGACGTGACCTAAAAGAATTGTACCCATTTCTTTTCCAAAATTTCTTTTTTTAATCTCTCTTTTTGTTTTAAGATAGTTTTTTTTCTCCAATAGAAAATATAGTTTTATCTGAGATAAAGCAGGCAAAACTGGCTCAAATTTTTCATTCTTTAATAATTCACCAGCTATATTCTGTAATTCCAATGCTACTCTCTGCACTGATCTCATATCAATTGGGAATTTTCTGTGTACTTGTATTCAAAGGCAGGCTGATGGATTCAGTATGACTTTTGCGATTTTGGAGCTTTTTTTTTTTCCTGGCATTAAGAGAAATCCCTTCAGTTCAGAGTGCACAGATTTTAATTGCTAATATCTCAGGTAGCATGAGGGCTGACTCAATGGGTAACCAGAGTGGCTAGGCTTTTGTGATGGAGAGGAGACAGAAATTACTTTGTTCACAGGATCAAAGCAGCATGTTTCCTGCTGCCTTGGATGCTCTCTGGGATTTTAAAAGCAGAACACTTAACAAAATACTATTTACTTAATCACTGCATCTAAGAATGACTGATATGCAATGGCATATGGAAAATCTAGGGTTTTGCTGGGGCAAAACCATGTAGTTATCATGTGGTGGGGGTTTGTGACCTTGGCACCAAGGAGAAATTTTTCTGATTATATCCAAATGTCTTTTGGAACGTGTCCGTTGGATAAGGAAAAAAGAAGCAATCAATCAGAGCCATTTATCCAGTATGGAAAAAGAAAAGGAGAGAAGGTCACAGGTATGACCTGCTTAGATTTCTTCCACAGCCTGTGATGTAGTGGCATGAAACAACTCCTGTGCCAGCTGCATAAGATCATGAAGACGACTTTGTGGACAGGGGAAACAGATGAGCCCACAATGCCCATGGCAGAGAACCACAGCACATGCACTCTAGTGATTGATATATAGCACACCAGAGTTATAAAAAGGCTTCCTGATAATCTTTCCAACAGCAAACATTTGGGCATTTTGAATGTTCAGGGCAATGATTCAGTCTTCATTGGTAACAAAACATAACTGTGTTGTGTTTGCTGACTGCTTTGGCTAACTGCTGTGCAGATAAGCAGACATCCATGCCCTGGCATTCTATTGACCAGACTGAATTATGTAAATCATTATCAATATGTAATTCACACTGAAAAAATCCCAATGAATCACAGGCTGTCTTTTCCTTCCAACTATGCCTTTTACACTGTTGAAATAAAGTCCTGCTTTTGGCTATGTGGTGATGCTGAGCACCCAGAAAGTCTTCAGCTTCTGAAATGCATTAGAATCTGGCTTAATGTTTGGAAAAGGAGAAGGAAATCCACACCAAAGGCAGGGTTAACAAAGGTCTTTAAGTCTGTCAGGCTATAGACCGAACATTTTGTGAACAGTCGCAGGCCAATCACCATCTATGACTGTGTCAAAATTGTAACAAGAAATTTACTTTCAAATAAACTGTGGGCAAAATACAATTTGATCAGCTCTGTCTCAACTGAAGGTAGAGGTAGGAACCTGAGCTGAATAACAGTGTGAGTGCCACACTAACACTGGCATATTCATTCACACCTTGAGGAGCTATTATCCCTACTTCAGCATACAGAGAAATGAGAGGCAGGGAGAATAAGTGATTTGCCCAAGGTCACAGTTAAAATCTATAGTATGGATAGAAAATAAATCCTGATCTATTGAAATCTGCATTTGAACTGCAAAGTGACCCTTTCTTTATTTTATGGATAGGTAGTTAGAGGACTTAGCAATGTGAAAATAGTTTAATAACCCTGGCAAACATGCCACAAATCCATAGCTGTTGTATATAAATACCTCTCAGATATCACTGCACATCCTAATCTGTCCTCCATTCCTTTTGCTGGCTCAGCAAGGTGTCACATAAAATTAGACTGAGAAGCTAACACATTAAGCATTTATTGATCTCCATAAGTTACAGTCAAATATGCCATATCTTAATGAACAGAAATAAAAGGTCATCTAAAATACTCATACAGTAACTATGATGTGATACAAAACATTAGTTATTTATTATAACAGAATAAGTATTAAACTCTTTAACTCTTACAATACCAAACACAAGGCTCAAGATCCAAGGTTATCCTGTTTGTCCAATCTACTTGTAAGACAGCCCAAATAACTAGCATGTGCCTTGTTATCTCTATAAAAGTTCCTCCCCAAAGTCACTTACTTCTAATAAAAGTTATTTCAGCTCTAACCTAGCAATATCAAACAGAGTAGTCACTGCTTTGTTCTTTCCATGGCAAGGGAAACAGAAGATTATATTACCTTTGTAAACCAAAGCGGATTTTTTTTTCAAAGAAAAACCTTTCTTCACTTTGGTTCCCCAGGAAGTCAACCCTGCCCAGTCTGTACACATTAGCAGAGAAGAAAAGTCTCAGATTCTGCAGGTGAAGTCTTTACTTTCCTCAAGGTGATGGCAAAATATCAACCAAATTAAGACTGTAGTTTCACTGCTGGCACTTAGCAAGAAACAGGAGAAAAAATCATAATGAAGATCTCTGCCTTAAAACTTCATCTCTGACATCTGCATTTGGATGGCCATCTACTGAAGATACATGTTTTTGCCAGTTGCTTTGTATGACTGAGAACAAGAAGCATCTTTTTTTAGAGACAAGGAAACTCCTGCTAGTCCTTAGATATCCTTGCTTTGATGTAGCAAAAACTTTCAGGCTGGTGTGGTACTCACTTGCAAAGCCTGGAAAAGGGAAAGCCTGGGGAGTAAAGCAGGAAAAATGCTCTTCAGGCCCTGAGCTTGATTGAGAAGGCAGAATAAGTTTTCTTTTACAAATGTTCATTTCAGTTCAGAGGAGGTATGGCCTAAAGGACATGCTGACGACATTCAGTTTTATATTTCTACCTCAGAAAGCTTGATGAATGTGTTTGACCACCTCAGGAAACCTCTTGTTGAGGATGAGAATGAGGTAACACAAAGGTAACTGAGAATTTGAGGGAGCATAAAACGGACGTCAAACAAACAAAGTTGTTTTATGTTGTCACAACTGCAGTCAGTCGTCTTTCTAGTGCTGAAAATTCAGTTTTTTATCCTTGGAGCTGCACATTTCAGTGAATATTAGGGACCTGGTTGCCTTTTTGAGAGCCCATTCTCTCCTGGCAGGTGTAAAGCATATCCGTGCTTGGAGACCCTCACCACATGCCACTAAGTTTCCCTAAGAAGGGCACCTTGAGGACATCAATAGTGAAGCTGTCTTGGTGCCCTTTAAATATTCTCTTGGCAACCCTTGCCCTGCCTGTTCGATAACATTTGCTGTAATACCATCAAGCTCAGCAGCCCTTTTTGACTGGGTGCCCCAGCTAAAGCCTTTCAGATTTCCATGTGCCTCAGCTCTACAGAAAGAAGGTGAGTGATGAACACTTTGTCATTCCTGCTGACAGTGGAGATGTCAGAACAAATAAAAGATATCTTCACAGCAGCCGTGTCATTTAAACTTTAATAAACCTCTTGTCTCCTCCGTGCCCTTTGACTGACCCATGCTCAGCCAGGGACAGGAGCTCCGCTGGGGCAGCACAGAGCTGGACCTTGGGGCTCAGCTGGAACTCCTGCTGCAGCACATCATCAGGGCCCTGCAAGAGCCACAGGCACGCTGACCAGCATCCAAAAACAATAAAACAAGGAAATGTAAAAGTAAGAGATTAATAGATGAATGAGAAGTGAGTTGGAATGCTTTCCTTCCCATCGGCACACCCCACTACATTTCACTTCAGCAAAACTGGTTTGGAGTCAGACAAATGTCACTGAAAATACAGCTTGGCCCTTATCTGGCAAATCATGGGGGTGGAAATAAGTATTCCTCTGTTGGGGCAAGCTTCTGCTCTAGATGCCATGAAATGCCTTTATTATTGCATTGCTAGGTGTCAAGTCTAAACTCCAAAGCTTATGGTAGTGTTCACATAAAACAAAATATCTTCCTCTGCAAGATAATTTCTGTAGACACAGAAAAACCCTTCGATTGCAAAAATTCCTCAGCAAAAATCACCTGGCAAGAAAAGTTTGCTGATAAAGGAGAATATTCTTTATCCAACTATTCTAAAAATCCTGTGACCAGTAGAAAAGAAATGCAGCCAGCTGGCAAGAGGCAAAGACCCATAGGGAAATAAGAACATGAATCTGACAGAAGCCTTGCATGGTCCCAGTCCTATTTGCTTTGAAATTGCACTTTATATTATTTCTGCAAAGCCAAAGTCTGATTACTGCCACTTTTTAGCATACCTGGTGCTGACAACTGTCAGCATCTCATTGATTCTTGCAATAGTTTATGGTTTATCTCTGGAAATAGGTGACTCAGTGCCAATCTCATCCCATTTTGTTACAAGAAAAAAAGGCAGCCACAAGGTCCAACCCTAATGGTCATCAGAAAATTTGAGAATGTAACATAAATGCTTCTTACTACAGGCTCAGAAATCGGATGGTAAATATAATAAATCTAACCTTTTATTCAGTCTAGTGAGTTTCAAGCCAGTCTCCATATTTCTATCCCCAGCACGCATATGAGGATAGGAAATAATACAGTCTCCTTGTCTTCTTTGACAAAAGATGCAAAGGTGCACTCTTCCAAGCTGGCAGTATCCTTGGCCCAAGGGGCATTTAATGCAAAAACTACATTACAAAGAATCTGACAATTGCACAGGAGATACCCATTTTTGTTCTTCTGAATTGACAACTTCTCTGTTCTGGCAGTCTCCTTCTTCTGGTAGTCAGGCAGCTCTGCTTACACACAAAGCCAGACCAGGATCAGTGTCGAATTCTGCCGCAGTAGAGAAGATCCTCATCGCATTTCTTCTGTCCCTGCTCCTACCCCTTGCACCTGTGCAGATCTCTGCTCCAGGGCTGTGTAATGCTTCCCTTCGGGGAGTGTTTTGCATGTCTTTAAATCTTCCTTACAAAACAGTTGAACATTTAGCTAATATTGGGCACACCAGATTAAAATGAGGACTGGAAGAGACAGATATTTATTTTTACTGCAGACCAACAGCTATGATTCTGGATATTCATGGATAACTTTTTTCCTGCCCTTTTTTGTGCATCAATTTCATATGTTTGAAAGACATATATTTACCAAAATTGGGATTTACCTGAGCAAGGAATGGCAGAATTAGTCACGGACTTTCTGAGAGGAATGGATAAATTCCTGACAGGCATGGATGCCATGGGCATAGGCAGACCATGTACTGGCAGGTCAGGAATTGAATGTCTGCAGGAATAAAAGCCTGCTCATTTTTCCAGTAATGAAGTGCAGTTTTCCCTCTATTTTCTGGTGCACTGTCTGCTATGGAGATATTAAATGCAATTTTCCTTTCTGATAGTTGCATGAAATTGTACTCATTAGCACTTTGTATAATTCAGCAACTTTCAACATTTGAATTGAATCTCCTTTCCAAAATACTTTTTCTCCAGTTCTGGAGACTATTTCATCTTTCTATTGTGTCAAATACTGTCTACAAGATTGTACAGAAGCCTCTTATTATTTTCCTTTACACTGTCTATTACTTGCCTTTCCATTTGCTGGGGTACCTGGAAAACTATAAACTGAGCAGGTATTTGCTCTGCTGGTGATGATACTGCCCATTAACTATAACTACAAGGAGAATGACTGTCTCCTTATTTCTTATCATTTTTGATAACAGAAAGTAGAAAACAGAGCCCTATCCCAATATAATTTTATTTTTATCATCTCTGAGCACATGTTCAAGCTTCCTCACTTTTTATACACATAAGCTGATTCCTCTGAAGAAGAAAAATGGCAGTTTTCCTTGTTGGTGTGTGTGCATCATGCTGACTGCATCAGGAAAACCTCTGCTACAGTAGGGAAAATGCAAATCCTTTCTGGCAACATCATTTCCCTAACATAAAAACAGGAACATTTTGTTGCCTGAGCAGTCTTGGGTAACATCAATGAAAAATACAACAAATATACAACAAGGAAAGATGATCTTGAAACAGTTCTTTTGCAAAAAGAAGGAAGTTTTATTTCCAGGCTGTGGGATGGACCAATTAAGCAATTTAATAGTATAAGGCTCTGAGTACCAAAAAAAAGCTGTTTAAGATAAGAGTTTCAAAAGCACAAATATGTGTTGGGGAGAATTTAAAAAATCCACATTCTGTACCAAAATAAAACTTCAGAAAATTTCTCTGAGGTTAGCTTCTGTTGCTTAGGATTTTTTTTTTTAATTTTAAAGAATGTAATGAAAGACATAAGTGTACTAATGGACTATGATATGATTAAAATGGAAACCCCTGGAGTCTGCTTGCATGTCCCAAGCTGTACAGACATGGTAGAGAGATGGTGTTCATAGCATTCCTTTGCTGAGGCATTCCCAGAAGTGCAAGGGAAGGACACACAGCTGCTTCCAAAGCTGAACCATTCCAGGGGATATAGCATAGTTACTTCCATGTCAGGTCTCTTCATGCCTTGAATCTGATCTGCTTTATCCTGCTCTATGTACATAATTCAATACTTTCATACAAACAGGTGCATGTGTATGTGTGAGGGTTACATGGGAAAACTGAATGCAAGCATATTGTTTAAACATGCTATTTAAAACTGGTTTGATGAAAACTAAGGAAATTGAGGAGTTAGTGTTCCAGCACCATCCATCTGACTGGTATTTACTGAGAAATCAGACCTAATACAGACAGCATGATTCATTCCTGCTAACTGTGGTCAACCAGAGCAAATAAAATCACGTTCACTTCTCCCAGAAGACATTCCTGGATAAAAGATTGTGTCACAGCCGCAACATCAGCATAGGAAAGAAATCAGAATGACCAAAACCACAAATCAAAAGAGACAGTAATAAAACAAACAAACAAACAAACAAATGTAAACCCAGGAAAGACAGGAGTTTTTCATCTGTGTGCTTATCATTGGCAAGGAATAGCCTGTCTCATTGGCACTTGAGCTGCTAGAAATCCTTACTGCAATGGGAAGGTTATTCCACCCACAGGATGTCAAACTGGCAGTGTGGTCATGGTGCAAGGGCTCTGGCAATCATCACAGCAACGGTGATGGATGGACTGTTGACTATAGATGACAGCAAGAAAATAACAAGAAGATATGACAGAAAGCAGCAACTGAGGTTTATAATGACAGAAGCCACAGAAGCAAAGATGCCTCATTCCCATATATCATGAATAAACAGGAATGAGGCTGGTGGTTCCATGGGACATGTTAATATTGCATGCTTAGGCAGCGTCTTAAACCTATGCACACCAACTTGATGTAAATACATGCCAGCATAAATCAGATGAAGTTTAGACTTCTGGATTAAAGGGCTTTGAGTGTGGATTTCATTTCCTGACAAAAAAACAGGCTTTGAGGGAAAGCAGATGTTTTCTATTAATGTTTCTGTTGCACTAGAAAGCTATTTTTTAAAAAAGGAGAGACATCAGAAAGAATCTGCTCAGGACTCTTGCAAAAATAGAGCAGGGGACAAGATCATCTTGCAGATGCATTTTCTGTAGTGCACAAGGAACAGCTTGTGAGAACACACACATTTGCATAGAGGAGAAATGCAATAGAAGGAAACTATGCTGACATCCAAGTTCAGTTATTTTTCTTTTTCTAGGATTTCCAACTATTACACATGTATTAATGCTTAAAACACCAGAATGAGAACACCTCTAGAGACATTGTATATGCATTATAATACTGGAGCTTTATTGGAACTGTTGTGCAACATTTTCAGAACTTTGAGTGAAGGGGAAGGTGAAGCCAGAAAAATTTTCCTTACACCAGCACATTATATTTTTCCTCCACTGCATTGCAGTATAACAACTGCTTTGGTTGGCAGGATGACATTTCATTACCCAGGGAATTGATTAAAAAAATGGCTAAAGAATTAAGGCATCCAATTAATAGCAATATTTGAGCATTAATTCCCATTGACTGGCAATCCTGGATGTACTGACAGACTGGAGGATGAGAGGCTGGAGAGCGGTGCCATAGAAAGGGACTTGGGTGTCCTGGTCAATGGCAAGTTGACCATGAGCCAGCAGTGCCCTGGTGGCCAGGAGGCCAGCCCTGTCCTGGGGACATCAGGCCCAGCATCACCAGCCAGGCAAGGGAGGGGATTGTCCTGCTCTGCTCTGGGCTGGGGCAGCCTCACCTCCAGTGCTGGGGGCAGTTTTGGGTGCCACAGTATGAGAAAGATAACTATTAGAGAGTGTCCACACAAGGGCAATGAGGATGATGAAGGGCCTTGAGGGAAGCCATATGAGGAGCAGGTGAGGTCACTTGGTCTGTTCAGCCTGGAGGAGAGAGCTCATTGCAGTTACAGCTTCCTCATGAGGGGAAGAGGAGGGAGAGTCACTGATCTCTGTGGTGACAGTGACAGAACTCAAGGGAATGGCCTGAAGTTGTGTCAGAGGAGGTTTATGTTGAGTATTAAAAAAAAGTATTTCACTCAGATGGTGGTTGGGCACTGGAACGGGCTCCCCAGGGAAGTGGTCACAGCACCAAACCTGACAGTTCAAGAAGCATCTGGACAACAGTCTGAGGCACATGGTGTGACTCTTGGGGATGTCCTGTGTAGGGCCAGGATGATCCTTGAGGGTCCGTTCTGATTCAGCATATTCTGTGATTCTGTGAAATCTTTTCTAAGGAGTGTAAGTATGAACTGAATATAAATCCATGAAGACCACCTACCTAAACTCATCATAAGAGGTTTCTGACCTACTCTTTTTATTGCTAAATCAGTATTTAGATATTTTTCCTACCTCTTAATTGGAGATAACATTTCTTTTCGTGAAGCAACATTCCTGCTGTAACTTCAGAATCAGCACAGGTCCCTGAGAACCAGATTCCAGGAGTTTCCACTTTTCTGTGTACAGCATTGAGCAGGAGACCTCCATCTCAGGGAACTCTTAAAGGGAGCTGTCAGACAAGTATTTCAGGTGTTTTGAAGGGTAGGGAAAAGGAAATTATTTCCCTAGCTAGAAGTGGATTTTCTCACTCCTTTTAAATGTATCTATGGGGCTGGGAAAGGAAAAGTAATGTTGAGAAAGAAAATTGATCTTTTTTAGGAATTGGAGGAAAGGGATTGGACAAATATATTAACAGCAGAAAAATAATTTTCTGCACATCTGCCATGAATTTGCATAATGCTATCTTAACTACTGTTCAAATCAAAGCCAGTTCAAGTAAACAGAAAAGTCCCTGATTGAACTAATTACAAATTTCAGAGACGAGAAAGGCAAAGCAGCAAGTATTCGCAGGATTACTTTGCAAGCACAGTGTGGCACACACCACACTGCAGTGAAAAATATTCTGTTCATGCATGGTTGTGTTATAATTGCCAAAATGGTTCAGTATCATTTTAGTTATTAAGGCACTAATGAACCTTTAAATGCATGCTGAGTCCCAATGCTGTTACAGATTTACTTGTAGGTTAAGGAGTGAAAACCTTTTGTATGTTTGCTTTTCCAAGAATAGAAATGTTAAGATTTTAAGTGAGAATTAATATAATTTGACTTTAAAAATAAGGCATCTAGTCTAAGCTAACTTCTTCAATGTCATATAAAATCAGTGGAAACAGATAGAAATTCCAAAGGCAATTCATAAGTAAGTGAAACTCTAGGAACAGGTAGAAACAAATAGACCACCTAGTCCTCTACTGTGTCTCCAGAATTGCTTAGTGTAAGGTGCCAAGTGGAAAGTACAAGAATGGCTTCCCAGTGGGCTGGGGAGGAGGGATCCTAGACCAGGACAACAACTCATTCCTCCCCTCAAGGACAGCAGCCCAAGAGACAGGGCATGACTTGGCCTCCTCCAGTCCTTCTCTCTCACCACTGGCCATGGGATGAGCACGGTTGCCTGAAATCCTCATTTGTAAATGATGCAGACAGTTGTGAGGATGTTTGCCCATGCCTGGCAGCTCCTCACCAGGCAGTGTCCACATAGCTGAGGAGCTGCTTTACAAAATCAGGGCAGCTACTTCTTCTGCTGAGGCAACAAAGCTGCACCACAGGAACTTCCACTGCATGGCCTGCAGGGTGGTCACCATGCCCACCATCCATCCTGCATCCAAAGTGAGAAACCATCCCAAAAAGCCACTAATCCCTGAGTCAGCATGGCAGGTGCTCAAGCTGGTCAATGCCCAGCTACCACAAGAAGCTGTTGAGCAGAGTTCTGCTGCACCTGCAGTTCTGCTCCGCAGAATGTGGTCATTGAATTCTCGTATGGTTTAGAAGTTCTTAACCAACAAGATGTATCTTTAATTTCAGCATGTTTAAAGTTCTGTTTTTCTCTTGTACCTCTTGAACCTTGCTTGGTCCATAGAAATAACATCTATCATGTTATATATATGTATGCATGCAGAAAAATCTTACCAGGTGTCTGAAAATCAATAGGAAGGTGCTGGATTCCACTGGAAGTATCCAGACACCTGAGTCTTCTTGTGGGATCTCAGTCATCTATTCACAGATGGCTGTGTGAACTGACTTAAGATATAACTATAATTATTTCTACTTTATTCTGACAGAAAGCTGAAATCTTTTAGCAAATCATACAGGGCAAATAACAAACAGACCACTTGTTTTGTTATTATAATTAAAAATTGCATCCGCTTTCAAATTGCAGTCATTTTAAAAAGTATTCATTAATATGGCTGTCTGCTGTAAGAATCATGACCTGATCCTGGTGTCTTGGCAACTGCATTAGTTACTTCGTATCTGGCAGCTCACTCTGTTTGAGGAGACTGAACCGATTTTCTCTCTATATTCAGTCTCATTTTCTACCACCATTCTGATTGCCACGTGTGGGGCAACTTTTGCTCCCACCACTGAACCTAGAAATTGCAAGGACTTTATTTCTTGTTGCTGATGTTCTGAGTTTTGGAGGAAAACTACCACGAAACAAGGATTTGTTCTGTTAAGAAAAACATCCATCTGGTTGAGGCACTAGAAGACAAGGATGAATAAGTACAGTAATGTCCCCAATTTGTGATTTTAGGAGAAGTGGAATTTTAAAAAGAGCAAGTAAATGAAAGGAAGAAGAAAGAAACAAAACAATTTTTTTCCCCTTCAGGTCCAGGCAAAGCATCACCTTTGTCTCCAAATTGCTCTCAAAACACATTTCATGCTGTCACCAGGAGAAAGAATTATTTGTCAAATACAGGTGTGAAACATCTCAGACCCACTTGTTTCTCTTCTAAATGATTAAGGCAGTAGAATGGAGATTAACTGCCTTCAGCTAAGAATCAGGCTGGAAGGGAAAGAAGCAGCAAAAAACTAAGAAAAACTTTATGTTTTGTAAAACATGGAAGGTTAAACCTGCTATTTATTTTCATGTGCAAATGGCAATTCTACAATTAATATTTAATCAAATCTGAGGAACGGGCTCAAAGGTATTGACTTTACAATCCTATCTACTAATCAGCTCTTTCTGTCTGTGAAATAGAAATACTTTCTTATTAAAATCAAAGGTATATCTACTAACATCGGATATGATGTAACGTTAGAGAAAATCTAATTACTAAATAATAACTATGTAATCTCCTGGAAGAAAGTTAGAAGGAAGAGTAAATAGTGTCATATCCACTCTGGAGATAATATGACTAAAGCAGACATGGAGAAGAGAAAGAAGAAAAACCATCTAGCCACAACACATCTGGACACAGTGCGTGAATGTCTTCTCTCTTTTCTGACACTAAATTCTGAGATACGTTCATTTTTTTCAAAGAACTGAGTCCACACTGGTGATGCCTGTACTGATAAATGAGACCGTGCCAAAGGTTCCTAGAATTTATTTATTACCCATTCATTTATTGAGGTAAACTCTTCGGACCAATCTCTGGCATGATTTTGCCCAAAACCAGTTTGCTCCTTTCTAAATATTTCCCAGGCAAGATTCAAAAGTTGGCACAGCCAAGCAGATTTCCCATGGGCAATCTGCACATAGCTAACCTGCCTTGGGAATGATGAGTGCAGGTGACAGCATACCAGTTGGCCTCAGTACTGGAGAATAGGCCTGGACACATTTAATTTACCTGTGTAGTCACAAACTCCTCAGGGAAACATAACATTCTCTAGAAATGACACAAATGATAAATTTGATTGATAGCATTAAACAAGTTTAGGATCCTCTCACTCATTGCAGGAGCTACAGACACATGAAAGTGACAAAAGGACCTATTTGTACTGGATCCCAATTAAATTTATTGTTGAAAATGGATGCCCATTTCTAAATGCCTTTCTTTGTAATGCTGCTGGTTTACAGCAGCACAGAAACTGCAATCAAAAAGCTAGTTGCTTTTTTTCTTCCCCATCCAGAATCCTTGTTAGCCTTTGAGTCAAACATTAAAGACGGTATTTTTCTGTTGTCAAATACAATCCATTTTAAGTCTAGACCTGAATTTAGTTTGTGGCATGAAGAAAATTTATTAATTTTCCCTTTATCTCTGCTTCTGGAAATGTATCTCTTGTTAAATTAAAGTGTCTAAAATTTGCTAGTGCCATTTGATTTATTCCCTTGGGAAGAGAAGAGGCACCCTGATACATTTTTAGATCTGACCACCAGTACAAGTGTTCAGTGCATAAAAAATATGTGCAGAATGTGTTGAGGAAAGTAATAGAAATGTTGTGACTGGTGTGAATGGGGAATGGACGGAACTGTCTGATCCTGTTTTGAAGACACCTAGAGCTCAGCAGCTCATCACAATCCCAGTGTGCAGCAAAGCACAATGTTGCATGTCATCCAGGTGGCAAAGGGCTGTGAGTAAATCCTGACAACTCACAGAGGAGGTGAAGTGGACGCACAAGGAGTACAGAAAGGCACATGCAGAAGTCAGCACACGCTTCCCAAACCAGGAGACAAGAGGAGGACTCAACAGATGGTATCCTGTCCTCCACCAGGAACCCTGCACAGACTTGAACTCAGGCATCTTTGATGCTGGACAGACCACCTGTGTATGTAAATCCTGGTGTTTGTATGATACAGGTTAACACGTGGCCAGAGTCTAAAAAGCCATGTGCTAATGTGTCAATCTCTGAGAGTCCAGCCTTTGTGGACAAGTGGCTAAAATTAATTAGTGAGATTGCTCTTCAGAGGTGTTTTGTAAAGCAAAAGGTTTAATAAGTTAAAAAAATCCCAAATGTTACAGGAAAAAAAATGATAAGCTGCACACAGGTGTCTGAGAAACCTCTGACACCTTGCTAAGATGCTCCAAAAAAAAAGCCCTTTTATTTTCTTAGTGCTCCTTTCTAAGTACTGAATGTTCTAGGAGGGATAACCTGGTTTGCAGCCAATAGAGAGAGATACAGGGTTTGAAGAACAGTGACAAGATCCAATAGATGCTTATCTCTTGGCCCTGAGCCAATTACTGTCAGAAGGGATGGAAGTTTCTAGGTGAACTTTCTAAAATGTCTCAAGGTAAACTGAAGCTCTTTCCCTCTTTGGAAACACCTGCTGGGGGTGTGTGAAATGCCTTCCTACACCTGTGTGTAGAACTGTGAGTGAAATCAGAAATGTTTTAGTGCCAATCACCTTGTAGTCCCATTTTCGGGGGGCAGCAAGAGCAGGGCAGCTCCATCAGAAGAGAGGAGCTGGTAGCTCAGGGTGACCACATACAGGCAGCAAAAGTCCAAAGCAGCCGTGCCATGGGCAGTGGAATCTGTATATTTTCTTAGACAGGCATTATGATAAGGCTCAGGGGAAACCTTAACACTCTCTACAATTATTGGTCTCTACAACTACCTGGACACGAATCACATCAATACGGCCACAAAGATGCTCAGATGGATGGATGCAAGCTGAGGACAGCTGAAATTGATCAACCTGGAGAAGAAAAGGCTTTGGCGAGGCCTCATTGCAGCCTTACAGTACCTAAAGGGGCTTTTAAAAAGGAGAAGGTGGACTTCTTGTGTGAGCAGACAGGGACAGGGCAAGGGGCAAGTTTTAAACTGAACAAGGCAGGTTTAGATGAGCTGTTAGGAAGAAATTCTTTACAGTGCTGAAGCACTGGAATAGGTTGCTAAGAGAAGTTGTCAATGCCCCTCCCTGGTGTGAGTCCCCCCTTGGTAAGACATTCAGCATGACAGTGTTGTTCTTCCCAAGTCATTGTTACTTTTGTGGGAATCCTGTCTCCTGGAGCTGGCTGAATACCTGCCCGCCCGTGGAAAGTGGTGAATGAATTCCTTGGTTTGCTTTTGCTGTATCTGTTCAATTGTCTTTGTTTCAACCTATGAGGTTTTTTTTCACCCTTCTGATTCTCTCCCCCGTCCCACTGTGAGGGGAGTGGGTAAGAGGCTGCATGGTATTTAGTTGCCCTCTGGGCTTAAACCACGACAGTGAGAAAAAGACCATCAGTTATTAGAGGAAAGCTTATGATTAGCAATGCCAACAGCAAAAACAAAATCCCATAAAATAAATAAGATGGAGATTAAAGAGCAAGCTAATATTACAGAAAAAATAGAAGTAAAATACATCACATTTTTGTTCTGTTATCCATTTTAGAACTTGTATTTCCAGTTCAAAATAAAAATAAATTCAGCAACATACAGGGAAATTAATATAAAAAATATAATCAGAATTATGATAAGAAGCTGGGGAGGGAACTGGAGACTTTAAAAAAGAGTCAAGGAAAAATCATATACTTAAGTGTGTGAACATCTGCTTACATATATTAACAGGCTGAGTGTGGGTGGTGGCTATTCTCATTGCAAACGTGCATGGATAAACAATATGCAAAGCAAGGTAGGTTAAATCAGCACAAGACATCTTAGCAAACAGAATAGCCGGTTATTGTAAAAGGCTTCAGTAGCAGAATAACTCATAAAAAATTCTATCCAGAGAGGTCAAGATGAAGAGAAAAAAAAGTATTATTGGAAAGAAATACTAGTAGCAATATTCAAGTTTTTATCAAATATTGATGCGGCATTTGATACATGTGGAGCTGTTAACATCAAAGCATAGTATTGAAATTACTAACATTTTTCCTTCTGATTTGTCTTAGGAAAATAATTTTTCTTCTTTTCCCTTTCCCTAGAATTAATTTACAAATCAGATATCACATCTGTCATTTTCTTGTCCAAATTATTTTTACAATTCTAATTTAATATTGATGATTTGGGTTAGGGTTTTAACTAGAACTATTCTTCACCTAAGGTGTCAGTGAAGTGGGAAGAGAATTCATTCTGAGCATGAGCTCTGTAGAGTTCATTTCAATTTATTACTCATTTTAAGTGAACTAATCTAAATTAAAATCTCCTTGAATCAATACGTCATTTTTATCGTAGAATATTCTGACTATATCACACAAATCATTCAACTGCTCCTGCATCTGGCAAAGGTAAAATGGATTTGTGGTGAAGATGTGCTTTTTTCCACCAAATGGGTTTACACACAAATTCCACATGCCCAAGCTCTATACCTCTCACAACACTAGTTCTTTGTACGCTCATCAGCCAGCATGCTTTTACCATTTATCTTTGCATCATTACAGGATTATTCAAGTAAAATAGCAGTAAAATACTAATGATGTGCAGGAATTTATACTTGGCATAGAAAATAATTAAATTTTCACCCTTTCAACTTCCCATTTTAGTTAGCAAAATGAAGAGCCAGTTTGTGTTGTTTGTAATCAGCATCACTCTATTCATTTTGTGACAGATCCTAATGCTTTTGTTGTGGGGATAGAGCGAGAGAACATTCTGAACAGATTTCATTCTAATATTGCATCTTTATGTGAAGGTAATGACAGTTACAAAGGAAGGCGTGGGGGACTCTTCTTCTGACAAAGACCATAAAAAGTTCTTTGGAGACTAATTTCTATCTTGTTCTTTTCATTATTCTTTTATGTTTTGCTTGTATTACATAGTCTACAGTCAATTCATAAAGTATAATAAAAAAAGCCTGATTTATACTCACACAAATTGGCATGGCTGCACAAAATAGTTGTTGCAGATACTTTATGTCTAGAATCCTGAATTCCCTATGTATTTCTTTCAGGTTTTATTTCTTGGTCTTCTCAGCTCTGCTTATGATTTTTTCAAGTGTAAGGCATGTGAAAAAAATATTTCAAAATGCCCTCATTCAGCAAAACACTTCAGAGTGGTGGCACCTGTCATCATATGAATTGGTCCCTTGAAGTCTTTTGGACTTACATGCTAAACTATCTTACTGGGGGTTGTGTCAGTGCTGGGGAGAACAGAATCCTCTGTGCATGCAACAGTCTTGAGCATGTGCTTAACCTAAGCCGAGGGCAGTTCTACTCTCTTTCCTAAAACAAAGCACACACTCAGAAAGCCCGGAGAGGAACCAGTGGCTGATGCTACAGCTGTATCTCTGCAGCTAAAATCCATTAAAGTTTCTTCCCATGTCTGGGCAGACCTTAGTGGGATCTTGATGCATTGGGGAAAAGCAGCCACGTGCTCCCTCCTGTCTCATACACCCCAGGAAGTGATTTCTGACTCATTAGAGGGCAAGAAGCCCAGCTCACATCAGCAGATAAAAGTGGCCACAATGTTGAGTTCTAGTCATGTTGCTGTCAGACAATTTGTAGGTTTTAGAATGAAAAAGAGACTGTGACACATGGCATCACAGGCTGAGATTACACAGGGATTCACAGGGATTGGCCACAAAATGCATGAGAATGAGGAGATTCCCATATGTAAGAACATTCAAGGCCTCATTTTCTAAAATGCTCATGTGTAGCCCTGGGGCAGAGTTCCTTGCAGAATCACTGCTCTGTGTTTGCGCTTATGCCTTTAGATCTGAGAAGACTGTGCACTGTAAATAGATGTGTGATTGTGGTCACATTTTTTAAAAATCACTTCAAAATAAGTCGAAATAAATCATCTAAAGATTTGATAATGTACCAGTCAAGTCCATGAAAGTGTCTTCACTCAAAAGCTATTGCACTCTTTATCCCTTGTGAAGTACCACGTAAAAAGTCTCCTCTTTTAGATCAAATGCCTCAGATTGGAACTCTTCCCTTTAAGTAGAGGAATGGACAATATAAAGCTAAATCACACCATGGTGTTGAAGAGTATACAAATCTAACTGTATTCTGTTGTTCACTGGTTCTCTTTCTTTCTCAAGAGCACATGCTATAAAAGAGAGACTACTCATGGCTTCATGGAGCTTGTTTTGAAAGAAAACATCAATCTCAAACTGACAGGTTTTATAAGAACAAATCTGGATTTTCCAACACCTTCCAGTTTTACAACTGTTCTTCCATACTGCCAAACTTGTCTACCTCCTCTAGCAGAGAAGAGCCATTAGAGCCTAAAATAGAAGCATTTCCACCAGGTTTCTAAGTTGCAGTTCCTCCATGTAATTGCTGTTGCCGTAACAACTTTAAAAACATGACCAGTGACAACACTTAGCCACCAATCAAGCTATATTTTAAATTTGAGAGGACTAGACTAATGAAATGTATGATAAACACCTTGTGTTTGTCCATGGCTATAAATCAGAAGCAAGACTTAGTAGGTCTGTTCCATCTCCAACTGCTGCTATGTTGTAACTAGGGGATTAAAATAAAGTGAAATTAGCACATCTCTGACACAAACCCTTTTTGACAGCCTGGAAAGAACCACTCTGTACACTCCACTCTGCTTGTTTCTACTTTGGCATTAAGCTCAAGAGATCAAATTATTTCAGATGTGATATCATTAATATAGAAATAGTGAGCAAGTTTATATGAAGAGACCCCATAGTTCTCCTAAAACCAGTTATGCTTGTTTTCTCAGCCTCTGCTTGAAGTACCTATTGCTTAAATTCCTGCCTCCTGAATGTATCAGGAAAAATATGCAAAATGAAAAGATAAGATCCTGCAATTTCTGGTGAGTTAAGGAAAGGTGGAGAGATGCCACCATTTCCTTTCTGAGAGTAAGGGGAGGGGGCCAGACAAACAGCACATCTTTAGTAGACAAACATACTTGAAATTTCCTCTGCGGAAGAACAGGGAATATAGCACATCATGCAAATTGTCACCGAGAACAGAATTCATAGGCATATAGGTATCTATTTTATACTATAAGATAAAAATGCTGGTTTAGGCAGACATCAGATTCAGGCTCTTATAGAGAATTTGCTCTTCTGAGAAAGAAGACTGACTTAGATTTCTTTCCACATAAAGTTGCATAAAATAGAATTAAACCTGCTGAGAAATGTAGAAGTGTAATCTTTCATAACACATAAACCTTTGTCTGCAGCATTACAACTAAATCCTCTGAACAGCAGATGATGGAACGGACTGCAGTTTCTTTCTGTGACATGACACACATATTTACTTTTTTTTCATAAGTCCTTCTCAAAACCTCTTGGATGATCTGATATGAAAAAGTAATGTATACCAAAGCAATGCATTAAGGAAAGCTCCTCTCCAGCATGGGTAATCTACAAACAGGCTGGGAAGCATCTTGATTAACTTCAGAGGACAACTTTCAAAGGAAAGGCACTGGAGGTTACAGGGAAGGTAAGTTTACAAGTGTTTCAGGTCCTTTTTGTTTAAATGAAGTGTGTCTTTCCGCTTTGGGAACAGAAAAGTTTAAAGATCTTTCTATCTCTGTGGAAACCACCTTCAGTGTCCTTTCAAAATGTAGCATTAAAAGCTGTCACACAGTGGGAAGAAAAGTGCTTTACAAAGTAAGAAACTGTTTCTCCCTCATCTGGCCTGGGGTAAAAAGAAATGTCAATATACATGTAACTGCCAGCTGAACCTTAAAAGGCTGGGAGCTCTGGTTTGGCAGCAGAATTACTCTAGTTCAAAGAGGCAAATACGTTGTGGTCTTATTGCTTTAGGCAGACCTATTTATCAACGTTAGTGATAGGATCACACAGAGAAACTGGGCAGGCATTCACGAATCAGCAAGGCATTAACCATATCATCCTGTGTGAAACAGTGGCTTCTGAGGAGCAGTAGATAGGGATCAGTTGTCCTCACTAGATATTCTGAAACTCTCCTTGTTCCCAACTGACCACTAAATACTTTGCCGGCTCTGCTTATGAATAGTATTACTTGCTCTTTGTAAATCATCAGAGAGAACAATAGGTGTTACTGTTGGGGCTTTGGTTTTATTCTACTGATGTTAGAGCAAAATTCTGAAATAAAACACTTGACATTTCTGCTTGGTCTGGGAAAAAAATCAGAGAGCAACCCAAAACCTATGATCTGAGTCAACCTTCAGTATGAGCCTTCATCTGCATCAAGGATGGAGCAAAGTCATCATATGCATGAGGGATGAGGGTTGAAAGCAAACCTTAAACTTGTGTTTTGGATGCCAAAGTTCAGAAGTGTTCCCATAAGAGCTTTCAGCTCTCTTCTCAAAAGGAAAAAGAACTAAGGATGTAAACTTTCTGAAATCTCAGGCAAGCCTAAAACTGGTAATAGCCTTTGACAATTTGAAATTTACACCTCCTCCATCAAGATGACCCCAGAAAGCCAAGCCACCTCCCAGTTCCTCCAGCCCAGTCAGAAACCCCAGACCCTGCCAGGGGCTCATACTCCTGCCACCCTTGCTCTATTGCCAATGGTGGCCCAGCCATGCCACCAGATTTGTCCTATGTAGGGCAAGGCCACAATGACAGTTCAGATGTGTAGTTTGTGGTTGTTCTTCCTTCGTCAAAATATTTCAACCCAATGCCAGTGGATTTCAGTCCTAGATCAAGAATGAATAAACAGCCTGAAATTTTGTCTTACACCAATGTTTAAGCAGAGAGTTAAAGTTTTTCTGTCTCTGCTCTAGTCACCACTGTTGATGCTTATTACAGTGCTATTTTTATATGGTTGTAGGCAAGGCATGTATTCTAACTGGACAAATCCTGTTAATAGTCTGAAGTCTTAAACTCTCTTCCTATACCCATTATTCAGTACACAACACAAATCAGCCTCCCAAGTAATTGCAGCCAGATTTTATTTCTTACACAAAATGTCATGATTAAAGAACTACATTGTCATTTCTTTGATATTCACTCTCTGTTTTGTTACTTACTATTTACCTCACAGATTATCTGGGACTGTAGTAAATTGTACCAACATCCACTTCTGTGTTTATGTAAGTGAAATTGCTCAGGGACTCAGATGAGGATTTTCAGTGGCTGAAATGCTTAAGGAATTGAAAATTATAGAGGAGATATAAAAATACATTGTTTGTCCTTGAGATAGAGACAAGATGTCCAAGTGACTGACTCAATACATGTCTTTCCTGTCTCTCACCTTCCTAAAGTAAGATTTAAGTGGGATTGACATCAATATAAATCTGACCCCGTTTCTCAGGTCTTAATGGGATTTAGAGGATGTGTGTAGAAAATGAGTGTGATACTCAGGTGATTCTGCCTATGACTCTGCATAGAAGACACCCTATTTTCATCCGAGAGGTTGTAGATGGGGAATTATTCTCCTCAGACAAAGATGGAACAAAGTAAACATGTCTAGACCAAGTGACCTGAGCAAGGACTTCCTCCTGTCATGTTTTATATGAACACTTGATATCCAGCTATTATCTGAGAAGGATAGTCCAAGGCACTGGAGTGCCTTCTCCCTGGGTCCTCAGGGGGTTTCTGCATGAACTGAGCCCCTCATCACACTGCACTTATAGCCCCAAGTGTCAAAATGCCTTGAAGAAAACTTTGAGCTCCCAAGGAGAACTACCAATGACCTATCAGTGGCCTTGTGGTACACGGTTGCAGAGTTGGAGCCCTGAAGGTATTGACAATTTTGGCAGCAGTCAGGTGGGAATTTAGTGTCTAGTTGTTTTGCAGCTGAATTGTCTGTTACAGTTTCCTCATAACAAATCTTCCAGACCAACAGTTTCTCCTTTTTTTATGGGAAGGACTCAAGAAATGACTGTACCTATAATTCTCCACTTTTTATTATTTCCTATGTTGCCACCCAAAGTAATGATGAAAAAGGCAGCTACAATGTATGGTATGCCGAAGGCCCATCTGTAGGAAGCTAATTGTTTTTCCCCAGCCACTTCCATATTTATTTTCTTTTTCATCATCTCTGTAACAGCGTTTGAAACAGAGGCCATGGCAATCATGGCAACCACCCACACTGACAGCACATACTTTTATTTTTCTTGGCAACAATTATTTATCCAACTTGTCAAGTTGCTGATGACATTGAAAGAGCATCTGTTTCACACTGTCTGCATCACTTAATGCAGAAAGACACAGTTCCCTTGCCCATTTTATTGATTCTTGTGACATTTCCCTCTATTAAAGTTTTCTCTTCTTGGCATCTTATATTTTTCTTCACCTTGGCTTGTTAACGGTATCCTTGTTCATTTTATTACCTTATTTGCTGCTGCTAAGTAACAATTTCATACTAGTCTCCAAATCCTTCCATTGTTCCTTGTGCTGCCTTGGAGCTCTGCAATCTACACATACTCCCCAGAGCAATGCTTTACTTGATCTGCAATAAGTCTCTGATAAAACAGAAAATCACTTGGAAAAAAGTATAAGATTACTGTGCAATAGGTAAAAGACTCACAACAGGACATAGTGAACCAGCTGTACCTGGTGTTGCTCTGCTGAAAAGTGTGACTCAGGAACGCCACTCTAGTGACCACCTTGTGCTCCAGAGGTTCCCAAGAGAATGAGATTTTTGTTTAGGCACTAAAGTCCTCTTGTGCAGAGGCTGTTCAGTTCAGATGACAGTGCTGCATAACTTGATGACCACCTCAATTTAAATCTTTTGGGATCTGTATTTCTGATCTTCTCTCTATCTTACTTGAAGGACAGTTTCAGGGAAGAGTAGGCAATTGGGCTCCATGGGTGGACCACATAATTGGTGGCTCCTCATGGTTCTGGCTTTTTTTTTTTTTTTTTTTTTTTTTTTCTATGAGTTCACTGTCTTGGAGAATTTTCTGCTTCAAATCCTTCCCAAAGGAAGAAAAAGTGGGAAGAAAAATCTCTTCCTGTCCAGAAAAGTATATTAGCACTGCTATTGCAGAAGGGCATTGTTCCTTCCCCTAGTGGAATTGCTTCCCTCTGGACTGAGTACATCAAAACATTTAGACATATGAGTGAATGAGTGTTCACTGTGAAGATAGTGAGGAAGTATTCAAGGGCTCAGTGTGTAATGTAAGAAAAACAACAACCTGACTGCATTACATTTCCTGGAACATTTCACTGAAAAAAATGGCCACTTACTGATTTTGACATATTTCATTGAGTCCCACCTTCTGGACCAGAAAGCTTGCATTTTAGCTGTCTCCCTGTAGAGTACTTGCAATGCTTGTAGTTCCTGGATTTGGAATCCTTACTCATGTTGTCTGATGTAACCTCTAGGGCAGAAACACATCTCCTAAATTTCTGCTGGATCCATTGCATGACTGGAAAGTCCCACTGGGTTAGCAAGTTTGCTTGTACTAACAAACAGAATTGTTTGCAAATATGAAGACACTGCAGATGAAATTCTGTGTTTAGACCCAAACTTAGTTACCCCTGATGTATAGATGTCAATTTGCCTTTCAAATCATTACTTGAAGCATTTGCTTTTGGTGTTTCAGTGTTTTAAACTAACCCATTTCCCTTCTAATGGAACCATATGCCTTGGATTGCCTTAAGATAAATGTGTTTTTATTCTTTGGAGAATTACTAGCAGATTGTTTGGTTTTTTTTTTTTTTTAAGAAATATTAAACAACAGATGATTAAAGATTAAAAATAAATAAAATTCTTGGTGAGCTGCATTGGTCTTAGGGAGCAATATTATTAGTCCCACTCCTAACTACTTGACCTCAGTTCTAGTTTATGTCAACCCCTTGTAAGGTTTAGTGTGGCATTGAGTATGTGCTTAGAGCATTTGATATTGAAGCTTAATCTAGCACACTGTAAATCCCACACATGTGTGATTCTTGGTAAATTAACGAAATTTGTGCTCAATTGAAAATAATTGGAGTATCCTTGGACTTGCTGAAGAGACTAGCCCTATTAAATATCAGTCAGAAGTGAGGTATACCACTCATTAGTCATTATAATTTGGTTGACTTCTGTGATTAAAACTTAACAGTCTCCTGAGCAAATTCCACCATAAGGAGTGACTCTATTCCAACCCCCTTAGGACACGTCTACAGAGGAAGTAGCAAACTGAACCATATTCCCTCTGCTAACTCTGAAATGGCCAGATACAATCTAGCTTGTGTCCAAAAGCAGCATTACTTTGGCACTGTGCAAGCTAGTGACTCCTGCTGACAACATTAGGAAGGACCAGACAGAATTAGGCTGGTGCTGTGCCAGCACTTTCCTCTCACGGGCTCACAGCTATCTTCTCTCCAGAGTATCTCCCCTTTGTTCACATATTTTGGGTGCCATGGGCTGCACAAGGCTCAAATACTTTAGCAAGGAGCATGGCTGCATTCCCTGGACTCTTTGGTTCATACTCATCCAGGCTGCTCTGCAGCTGTATCTGCAAGATGAAACTACCTGCGTGTACACGGTGTCACATCACCCCCTGCCAGCTGTGTGTGGATGTTCTCTGTAAAGCCAAACGAGCCATGCAGGCTGCCCAGTCATCTCTCAGACTGGCCTGCACCAGCACACAGGCAGCCTTCCCTCCCTCTCTCCTCTCTGATGGCAGGTCCTTCACTGCCTGGAGGAATACTACACCAGCTTGCCTCCACTGATGGGCAATTTTACAGCCCATCTCCAAGACCAAACCTCCCCCGCCCCAAAATTCTAACCAAGGTCCTTTGCCACTGGAGAGCAGGAGCCAGATGGAGTAGATATTACATGGCCTTTTTGTCACTATATAGCACAAAGATAACACTCAAATTCATTAATACACATGTTTCAAACAGGATCTGTCTTTGGTGGGAGAGAGAACATTTTCCTTTCAGAGCCCAACATCAGTGATGCCTCAGGCTTTCCATCTCTGTTGCTGCCAACAGCTTGACCTTTCATTCCCACATGCTACAGTGCCAGGCTAAAGGGAAAACAGCCAGGACCCCCATGGAGCTGCCCCACTCCTAAGCCAGCTCATTGTCTGGTTGGGGCTGCTCTTGCCACTCCCTTTTGTGCTGCCTTCCCCTCTGCTGCACCCGCAGAGCCAGCCTGCCTTCCCATCCTGCCATCGCTGCACAGGGACCTTTTCCTGGAAAGGGCTTGCCAGGGAAGCACAGCTTTGCAGTGCAGTATCCTCATGAGAACATCTGGCACTGTTTTCTCCAGATGCCTGCATGAGAGAGCTCCTGCATCAGGAGTTTCTGTACACCCTCAGGTACAGGTACTTTCATGACAATATCCCCTGAGACTTGCTGAAATATTGCAAAGCTGAACATGTGGAAGGAAGTAAACCCCAGCTGTGTGAACCATAACTTGATTTCCTCCTTTCAGTGCCCAACTGTACATACACTTCCTCACCCTCCCCCCAAAAATACAGTCCTGTCTCTCCAGGATTTTGGGTACTTATATAGTCATGCAAGCACTGTTCCTTGGGGACAGACTATGGGGTCTGTTGCTTGCCCATGACCAGAGTGATTCACCTCACACACCAACATATTTAAGTTCTTGACAGGAATAAAGTACAACTTCTGATTCTGGGCTGGCCACTCCTTCTCCTTTAGGGCTCTTAAGAGGTAAGGTTATTCCCCTGTGGGACACAGTATCATGAGGCCACAAAGTTCAAGATGGAAAATCAAGTTTTGGGATGAGGGGCTTCTGGGGTACTTGTTATCACACAAGATGCCCCAAGCATCCTGCCTGGAGCTGCCCTCAGTGCCTGGTGCTTGAATGGGGTAGTTGATTCTCAGGACTGCCCTAGTAAAGCAACGTACACTGTGATTTTCACAAATTCTAGCAAGAAAAGGGTCAGTCTTGACTAATGTTAGCTTCAATAAATTTAGGTTGAAAGATGTAGATTACAATGAACTTTTCCAAGAAATCCTTTTTGTTTTTAGCAGATTTATATAACTCTTTGCACTTCTCTGACCATAAATAATTTTATTTTCTTATAATGTCTGTAGAATTTAGTAGTTAACAGATATCCAAGGAATTGTTTAAGAACAAGATATAATGTCAGGGATTCAGCAAGACCATTCTCCACATGTTATGTGGTGAAACAAACAACTAGAGGGATGGGGGCTAGGAGGAACCAGAAGGGAGTGAAAAATGCATTTTTAAGAGACTGACTTGATAATTTTGTTAGATGACACAGACTTTCCCCTTAGAATCTGAAGTATCAGGGCTTTCTGAGATCAGAAAATGACCTGGCACCATGAACCCATTAGCTGGAGGCAGATTTTGAATTCATTGGATTGACATGAAGTTGAATCATTATGGTAAAGGAGAACACTTAATAAACTATACACAAAACCTGAACAGACACATGCTGAACTCTCTGACTTAAAGTTACAATGTTTCTTTACTGGATGGCAGAGATGGGATTAGCATTGCCAAAGACACTGCTATTCTACTGGGAATGGTGTTCTGGAAAGGGAACACAACAGTGACAAGAAAACAAAAATCTGAGGAACAATTATGAGAGTAAGGAAAGAGTCCCTGCAAATGGTGTATGAAATTGGATGGCAATGATACATTATCTCTCTGAGCAGGATGGATATTCAAGCTACCATAGGCTTGAATAAACATTGGTAATTATATTTGCTGAAGTTGACTAAAGTCATGTTATTAATTTCAGTGGTGCAAGATTGATCCCTGGGGTCAGTTCTGTGCAGAGGAATATGAACAGAAGGCACTACAGAAAGAAGTTAATTTAAACATAAAGAAATTTTCTTAGTGCCTTGGCTCATGGCCCTGAGCATTAACTTTGCATTACTTCTCTGCCCACAAGCCATAGGTCTCTTTAGCCCTGCTCCTGGCAAATAAGTCTCAGTGTCTCGTGGCACATGGAAGTCAAATCTGGCTCTGAGAAGGACTTTCAGATGTACAGTTTCAGCCCAAATTAGGCTCCATGCATTCCTTCTAGTTAGTGAAAAGCAAAAAGTTTCTCCACAGTTTACATGAAACATCCAAACATAGATCCTGCTTTGTCTACCTGAATTGTTTGTGAAGAGCATCCACACCTTACATACATGTTTCAAAGACAGAATACAAAGAGCTTCTTTAGAGATTTGAGGTCCATAATCTTTTGCAGAGGCTGCTCACACATTGCTAAAAAAGGCTGAAAATGCTTCATATGTTGCATGGCATATATGCTGGTAATGACTTCTGTGACATGACTGCTAAACACAGAAGAGCACCATTTGGTTGAACAAAGGTCTTCCTGGCCCAATATCTTCTTTTAACAGCAGACATAAACAGACACTTGGGGAAAAGTAAGACCAAAGCAAGCATATAAGGTATTTCCTGATATTATTCTGTCAGACTCCAGACACTGTCAGCATAGGAGATCCTAGTCCAAACATGGGTTTGTATGTGGTCTGTTTCTCTTCCATGAACATGTGCATTTGCCCCAGAATCTAGAGTAATTAATGTCACACTATAAAATCAGTGCTAGCTCTGCAAAGTGAAGATGTATTAGAAACTGACCTGGCCAGGATGCAAAGTTAAGTAGAGATGACTGTGAGCCTTATTACATAGACAAACTGCTTATCTGCACTCAGCCTTAAAGACAGAGTGTGAAAACCATGTGCTGGTCTACCTCTATCTGCATTGTGAAAAACAGCACTAGAAGAGAAAAAATATTGATGTTGCTATATAGGGAAAACTGCAGTTCTTGTGAAATGGATTCCTTTCCATGTCTTTCCACCAGAGATGTGAAAGGGGGCTAGCTGGCTAAAGTAAGGAGATAACGAAGTAGATAAGGACAAGCTAAGAGGTTCATGTTAAGACTGAGAAGCTTATTTCAGGAGGTTGAACTTCTCTGGTTGCTTGCCAAGAGATTAAAAATCAGAAGATCTTGGAGACTACTGAAACAAAGAGAAAAACATCAGGTTACTTCCAGGTGATTGGATACAGTCATATACGAAGTACTGTATCAATCACAGATACACACAGCTATTCCAGAATTCATTACTTGACTGCACCAGCTTCATTAATCCAGTTCCCCAATGGTTTAAAACATGAGGATGTAAGAAATCAGAACAAGTGACTTTTACTCTCAGCAATACAGAAGTCTGAAGAAGTTCCCAGCCCAAAATCTTGTCGTTCCCTGGAATAAACACTGTAGATCTTGCAAAGAATTAAAATAACAGTAATTGCCAGCATAATAATTCACTTGCACAACTGTAGAAATAAGATAGCCAAGTTGTGCTGTGGTCACTTTGAAGACTAAATAACTTGCCAGAGTTACTTCACAAAGCTCTGAAATATGTATCAGGAAGGCACAACATATAAAAAAAGTAATACAGGTTTCCCATTAAGGCTTTTCTATCCATAAAGTGCCAGAGGCTAAACTGCATGAAATACTCACCGAAAATCCCCTCATCAGTCTTTTCTTTGTCATAGTCAGAAGAACATTGAACTGCAACTGTTGCATTTGGCAAATAATATTAGAACTGCAAGTGAAGTCAAAATATCTATCACTAAGACAATTCAACTGATCGTAAATTGAAACAGCATGAGCAGGCTGCAGAGAACACTCGTCTGTTGCTACAATAATTATTGTACACACGCGTTTCAGCAGGGTGTCAGCTCTACAGGCATGGCATCATTATAAACCTCTCACTGGTATAGCTGACCTTGAGAACTTGTCACTGTCACTGGTCTATGGAAATAACAGACTTACATTATAAATAAACTTCCTTTTTAATGAATAACTGCCTATTTTGGAATTCTAGGTACATAAGGCTGAGAGAGACCTTGAAGAGATCATTTTGTCTCTTTACTTGCTCTAAGACAGACATGCCTGAAAGATACTTGTTTTAGCTGCTTTAAAAGATCTCCAGTAAATGGGATTTCACAATTCTTCCAGCAAGTGAGGCTGCTCCAGCATTTAACAATTCCTCTAGTGGAACAGTTTTTTTCTTAATATACCACTATCAAACGGGACTGTTTACTGATTCCAGATAATCCATATGACTGCAAATTTATGGCACTGTGTCCTCCTGGGTTTATGCTGCCCTGAAGAATCACATTATGCAAGTTCCAAGTTAAAGTGTTTTTTTTAATTGTCAGTTTATGAAACTTGCCCTTAATTTCTGAAGGTCAGGCTGGAATCTTATAGTCCCAGAAACTGTGACCACATTAACATGCACAGTTTGGTGCCATATCGAGAAGCCAATTTGGCAGGATGGGGGTTATTGATGATATTGCAAATCTGAGCAAAAGCTCAGTTCAGTTTTAAGATTGGAGATGGGGTTTTAGACTGGAGGGAAAAATCAGTATTTATAACACAGATGCAGAGAAAACTGGATGCTATTCTGTAACTTTTGGAGCAAACACTTCTACAAAGAAAAAAAATAGCTTCATGATTTAAAGTTTTTAAAATACTTAGTTTATCCAAATAACCTTTCAGTATGAATTTCTGGAAATATGACAAAATTTTAAATGTATCAAATAATAAATAGGATAAAATTATCTTCAGCCACTGCATTCTCATCAGTTACAGCATAGGTAGCTTCATTTGCAAACTTCCTAAATACACCATTCTGAAAGCAATCAAATATGTCCTGAGCAATGCTACATGCTGTCACACAGGCCAGACCAAAAATAGAGAGCTGATTTCATGGCTGGAAAATAATTCACTTCAATAAGCAGTGTACACAACCATTTAACAAAGACTAACAAATCTGCTTATCACAAGCACTTCTACTGGTGGCAAGTAGCTGATTACTAGGCAATAAACAACCTTATAGTAACAACAAGCTCATTAGTAGATGTTAGGGACATGAGGAAAAAGCTTAACATTCAGTTGCTGGCTTGTTCTGGGACAAACTACAAGTTAAAGAATGTCTTTCAACATCCAAATGATGACAGGAAGTTGTCCTGGTTTGGAATAAATTATCACTCCTCTGCCCCAGAAAGGGGCAGGTTGAGAGGATTGAGCCTTTTCACCCTCAAGAAGAAGTAACTGAGAGGGGACCTCATCAATGTATATAAGTATTTGAACAGAGAGTGTGAAGAGGATGGAGATATTCAAGAACTGTCTGGACACAATCCTGCGCAATGTGCCATAGGATGATCCTGCTTGAGCAAGGATGTTGGACCTGACAACCCACTGTGGTCCCTTTCAACCTTGCCCATTCTGTCATTCTGTGACTCTGTGATGTGGCTGAAAGAATACTCTGTACATTGCTTTTATTCTCAGAGGGAAATGGCAAGGTGTGAAGGTGTGCCTGCAGTGTACTGCATATTGAGACTATGGACCTCGATTTAAGAAAATGCTGATCTGTAACAGAACTTTTAACATGTGAGACATGGCACAAAGCACATAATACAATGAACAGCACTCACAGAGCTCCAGGTAGTTGGTATAAATCAGCTACTCCCCCAGTTCAACTAAGCACCACACAGTTGGAGCACAAGTGTGCAAACAGTATTAAACAAAACTATGGGTTGTTGGATTTTCCCCCTCGAGGAGGGGAATAAGAAAAATGTCTACTGGCCTTATAATTTTCTATGTGATACTTCCTTCAGATTCGAATTCAACAATTTATTTTCTGCCCGTAAACCAGTGATACAAAAATCTCATTTATTATGGTTTTGTGGCTTTTTACTTACTTTATTTCTTGAACATGCAAGCAATGGTTAGCTAATCCTTGACCAAACAGGATACCTGCAAGTATATTCAAGTCCCATGATTTTTGGTCCTGTTACTTTTTCTGGAGGTAAAGGAATATTATCTATGCATGAATGAGTGAGCCAGTCAGAGTTTTGAAATAGAAGCCATTTAAATGGAAGCTTTTCCATGGAAAGCATGAAAACATGAGACAATTTTCTATTAAGAAACTGCTGATACATTTTTGTCACTTCCAAATTTACTTTAAAAGACTGAAGTGATGGAGAAATATTAATTCTTTCTTCCCCACCCTTCAAAACTATTTATGCTGTACAGCCCAATTTATGTCAAGAACTACCTTAGAAATGATCCAGGCAGGGCTAGAAGGACCTCCAGAATATGCTACCATGGTGTAGTGGACTGTGAAGTCACCATTGGCAGAAACTGGTAAAAGGGATTAAAAACTGGGCTTTGTGATTTCATTTCTCTTTTTCTCTTCTATCTCACCAGAAGAACACTGAATTAAATATATATTTGTATTGCTAAAGAGAATGTCTACAGCTATATTTAAAGGGATAATTATTTCTGACAAGAGATGAAAGGGCCCCTCTTTGGGAGTGGGGTTCAATCTAACCACACTCTGGTGGGACTTGGATTTCCATATGTGTTGATTTACATTATATGGTTGAATTCTTTTGACCTGAAGCTCTGCAGTTCAAGCCTGATAAAATTTTACTACTTTGCTTTAATGTATGCAGTTACAAGTGAGTTTCCTTCTCCTCACAAATTAAAAAAAAAAAAAAAAAAAAGAGACTGACCAACAGTAAGTGGAAATGGTATTGGTGGATTTCCATTCCTTGCAGACATGTCTCACTAAGTTACTTTGTATCATGCAGTTGTCTTCTTTATACTATCTGCCAAGTGATGGACAGATGGAAATCCACCTGTGATGTCATTCCTCTGGATTTCAAAAGGAGAAATCAAGGAAATTTATTGGAATGATTCCTAAAAAGAGATTATTTAAAGTAAAAACTTACCTTTTTCTCATAGTACAATCAACTATTTCAAATGCATAAAAAATACAAATAGGTGATAGACTAGCAACATTTGATTAGCTCTAGACAGGCTCTGCTCCAGTTGTCACTGAATTTAAAGGCTGTATTTTTGCTGGGTGACTTTCAATCAAGCAATGAATACCTCTCCCCTCATTGAACCACCTCAGCATACACCTGACCTGCAGCAAGAATCTGCAGTTGTACTCAGCATGTTTGTATAGAGGAAAACATTGTCCGTGCATACTTTAGCATACAATAGGATAGAAAATTTCAATTGAAAAGGACCTAGAAGAACCCTGTAGTACAACTGTCTGACCAATACAGGGCTCACAAAATTAAAGCCTGTTAATGAGGGCCGTGGCCAAATGTCTCTTAAATATTAACAGCTTTGGGGCATCAACCATCTCTCCAGGAAAGGAAGCCTGGAGTGCTTGACCACACTCTTAGTAAAGAAACTGTTCCTAAGGGTAGTATTATGTGGGTTACCTTAAAATATCCCATATTCTTGACCAATAACATGACTTTTCATGTTAAAATTTTCTTTTCCTGTCCTCCTAAAAAGTCTGTTGAATACAGACTAAACATTAACCAGTCCTGAAGCTTCTTGTGATTGGGCTAATTCAGGATAATCTAGCAAAGAAATTCCATTCTCTAGCCCCACTCTTGCATGTGCAAAACATTCTCCATCACTTTAAAACCCAGAATGAACATAGGCACTCTGACTGAAGGAAATCAGAGTCATCAATTTCACCATGTCAGTCCTCAGGTATCTTGAATCCAATTTTGAACTATTTTCCATTCCCCTGCTCTACATCCAATAATTACACATGCTAACAAATAGCATGACCTTTAAATAGTCAAACTTACACATTACTCAGCTTGAGCCTTTCTTTCCTCATTCCCAAAGCAAGCAGCTCATTGATTTTTAAAGCATATAAAATAAATGAAATCTTGTGAGGTTAATGCAAGATGCAAAAGCAATTGGCTCAGTTGCAGGAGCACTCACAGCCTCTTCTTTATGCTGTCAGTCAAGGCAATTTGATTATAGTGAGAAGGATTTGATTCTAGTTCTCATGTCCTGGATCCCCATAGGTCTCCTCTGTTCCTGCCACCAACAGTGCACCTGCTGTGTCCACAAGTTCACCAGGCTGGAGAGGTTTTTGGTGATGTGGAAAATCTAGTGGCTTCTGCACACACAAGGGCATTGACCTCCAACTCAGATTATCAAACTAGGAGTTTTCTGCCAACTAGGCATGGTCCCATTGCTATGTGTATGGGATAGCAGTGCCTGAAATGACCAGCAGGGAGTTGTGTGTGTCCCACCTGGAATTGCCTGCGGCTGGAGCCCTCATTTGAGATGCAGAAGATGAGGGTAGAAGTCCTTATTCTAGTGCCCACAGCACAGACTAATGTGAGCCAGGGTTTCAACATGAATCTTCTTTCTCGCCCAGTGAGCATTTAATTAATTTACAGATTCGCACATTTGCAAGAATAAAGGTGTTTAGTGAGGGCATTTCTCTGAGACATGGGATCAATCAACTAAAACAGAGATTTCAACCTGAATTTCCTGTGTGATTTAAAAACTAGGATGCTGATTGATCTCAGCAGCATTCTCCATCCCTTAACAAACCCCTCTTAGACATGTCTCAGAATTGATTCTTCAGTGCCTAAATAGCCTGGGAATTAGCCATTACAAAACTGCAATTAGGTTTTGACAAGGCCATTTAAAACTAACCTCCTCTGAGAGCAGAGAGCAGGTAAAATGAGAAGAAAACAATGACGCCCCAGTGCTTCAATCAGGTTTCGTTTTAGCTCTGAAAGCTAAATGAATTTGCAGCATTAAGAGTTTTGCTCAAACTGTTGCCTCTAAATTTCTTAGGTTTTTAAGCAATCCCTGTTTCCTACTTCTTTCTCTCTAAATTGTCTCCTTGTGTCCATTTCCACAGGTGAGAGTTTGTTATCCTAAAATAGAGTTAAAACCTGAATACCATAGCCAAATATTAATACAGGGTATGTCTAAAAATTGTCACAGGAGCTTTGGTTGGGTATGATTGTCAGTTCTGTGTATCACATAAACAACAGGTTTTCCCTTCTCTGTCACTGCTGTTCTAAGTCCATGTTGGAATCAGGTGTCACTTATACCACTTCCCATGAATATTTCAAATATGATTCAAAACTTCTTTGGCACCAGTGTCAGGAATTTTCCATGTCAGGAATTTTCAATCAAATTCCAAGTAACCCCAGATAAATCACATTCTGTTCCACTTTACTGTGGTTTCTCAAAATTTTTCAGTCTCTAGGAGCTAGCACCTGTATTAATAGGTAATAGAATGTGCTACTTTAGTTTGCATCATTTCCCTTTGCTCATGTTTAACAAAGTCTCCAAGTTTTGTCTGTAAAGACAGAAGTTTTCTTTTGCCTTTGTTAGTCCACTTGAAATCAAAATGAACAGATGTTCACTCCTAACACATCTTGCTCTTTTATTGTGATTTCCTTTTTTCTTTCTGAAAAACATATTCCTTATTTTACAGCCCCAAATTGGGCAGATGAGACTGTGATTTGTCTGGATTAATCCTTTCCTGCAGTCCCAGTGGGGTGCTACTGAATCATTCACTACTATAAATGTGGGGCTGTTCTGCAATCAGTTATTAATAGAGCTCATTAGCCCTTGGAGGTGTTTGTGATAGGGTTGCAGAGCACTGGTAGAACAGAGGGAAGTTTGGGATGCTGCGTGAAGGAAAAACATGTGGAACTACCTAACAAGTGCTGTGATCAGAGGCAGCAGTTTTTGCAGAAGGGAGCCAGGAGCTCTGTTGAGGGCAGCCAACGTGGGCTGAGTGGTGGTGGATCACAAGGGATGGTCCCAGTAGCTGCCAGAGCATCTGACCAGGGTCTTGGCACAGACGAAGCTCCCCATGGAAGACACAGTCCTACAGGGGTGCCTGGAGACTCTTGCTGGGGCTGGATGGAACGTGGGCTCACTGCCTGCAGGAGCTGTGTGCTGGTGGAGAGCCTTTCTTCTCGCCAAGAGAAGAGCTGTGGGAGCAGATCTGCAGACTGTGGAGTGGCAGAGATGATAGAAAGAAGGTGTTCACATCTTCTCCAAGACTTTACAGCCCAAACATTCAGCTGTACTGAAGGAGACACAGGGCTAGTTTGAGCTTGTCTGGTTGGGAAACGGAGACTCTCACAATGACCAAGGCTAGAAACTTCTGTTTTGAGGACCATGACACTAGGACCCAAACAGACTGAAGAAATGGGCTGACAGAGAATTGGGAGCCACTCATGGGAGGTGATCTCTCTGGTCAGCAGTGGTGAGAAACGTCTGTATGCTCTGTCCTACGCTGGACTCCCCAGTACAAAAGAGATGTGACAAACTGGAGTGAGTGCCACACAGGCCCATGATAGTCATTAAGGGAGAGTGGGGCATCTGCCACGTGATGTGACACTGAGAGGCAGAACTGTTCAGCCTGGAGAAGAGAATGCTCATGGGGAAGTCTTACCCAAATACCTGATGGGGGAGTAAAGGAGATAAAGTCAAGTTAATCTCGGTGCTCAGTGAGAGGAAAAGAGGAAAAGAGGCAAAGGGCAAAATCTGAACTACAGAAAAATCCGCTTAAAAGTAAGAAGTATTCTACTGTGAGAATGACTGAGCACTAGAGCAAGTGGTGCGGAGAGATTGGAGAGTCTCCATCCTTGGAAACTTAAGTGGACATGACCCTGAGAACCCACTGTAGGTGGCCCTGCTTTGAGCAGGGGGATTGGACTAGATGATCTCCAGAGTTGCCATCCAGCCTCAGCTGTGTTGAGGAAAACTGTCTCTTGCCAAATATCTCAGAGCTGTTGAGAATGCTGATACACCAGCTAACTCTCCCGCTGAGCATTCCAGACTGGTCAGAGCCCAGGAAAACAGAACAACACAGTTAAGCAGCATATTAGAACAGGGTCTCCTATTCATTGCGCTTATTTATGACTCACCTCAGGGCACTGTAGGGTTGCAAGCACAGTGGAAACTGCAAAAGTTTTCTAGTTTTAAAACTATTTTCTTTTAATAAATTCTGCTTATGTGGCACTCTAAATACTAGTTTGTTTTGCAGGAGGCTGTTTGCATGCTGTGTACGACTGCCTGCAGCATCCCTAGGTGAAGAACCTCTGAAATTCAGAGACATGCAAATGAATCTGAGGATACAGTAGCCTGCCTAAGAATACAGGAATCACAGATTGCTACCCAGGGTAGGTAATAATGAATTTTGACACATGAGAGAGGGTGATCAGGCAGAATAAGAAGTACTAGGTTGGGAGACCATCCCGTCCTAAAACAATGAAAAATTTATTGTTGTCGTCAACCACCAGGAGATAATAGGGAACTAAAGTTGTGTAAGACTTATAGAGTATGCCAGTTACAGCTCTTTTCTTTCCCATTTTTGTGATGAAAGCCATCTAAAGAATTTTAAGATACATTCATATATTTGAGTATCACAGTCATCCTAATTAGTTTTCAGGGCAATCTTTTCCTGCATAACCTTTAGAAGCAGTACCATAAGATCTTTATCTCACATCTAATTGATATCTTGAGTCTTTATAGCATCTTGAGTTATGCTGAGACACGTATATAAATATGGACTGAATTTTTGCTTATGCAGAAGAGAAAAATGTTTTCTCAATCCATCACATTTCTACTGTGCAATAGAACCATTCTTAATTTATTATAGTTCAGCCAACTTATAGAAAAAAACACTATATTATTAAAGAAACTTTACAATAAACACAAACATGAAAGGTTTTTCATCCTGAACAAAGTCTCTTATGGTAACCTCTGTAGGCACCTGGTTCCATAAGGGATACCAGAATCTTTAAAAATTATCACAAATTTTGTAACAATGCAGGCTTTCTTCAGAAGATGCCTATTTTATAGAGTATGAAGGATTAATTCAATTTTAGGCTTTACAGATTTTCAGCAAATTAATTCCTGCTGGTCCATCTTCTAGTTAGATACCTTAGAAGCTGCAGCATCACTGGTATGAATATCCCCAATAAAATTAACAGTCTTGACATTTTCATTAGAGTTATTATCTGCTGAATTCAAGCAGAACACCAACTGCACTAGACATAGACCTACAAGGTCTGGGAAGGCACTTTGCACAGAAATCTTGGGGATTTTATGTTCCTTTTCAAATTCAGCCTTTCAAAAACCTAGATTTGTTATAATGCAGAAACACTGCTTTCAGACAAGCACTAATACTTGACTTTGCAGTGCACTGAACAGAGATCCTGTCCAGAAATCATTACCAGGAAACTGCATTTAGTTCCCATTGATGCTGGGACTTTTGCCTGAGTATAAAACTCAGCATTAAGCCAGGAAAAATATAAGATCACTAAATCCAAATTAATACATCTTTCTAAGAACTATATTAACAATATATCTTGCATCCACAGACATTTTAGGGAAAAAGTGTGTCTGAGATATAGCTTATCAGGTAGCTATATAGCTCAGCCCTGGGATCCAAAACACCAAGGCCTAATTTCTAGTTGTAAGAATTGCCACTTTGTGCCTCTGTTTTCCCACCAGTAAGCCGGGATAATGAGCTCTTCTTCCTTTCTAAAACATTTTAAGATCTGCTGGGGTTACACTGATTAAGAAACAAAGATATTTACATTTGCTATTATTTAAAATAATGAAAATTAATAAGACATTGAATTAATGTGAATTTTCCCAACCTCCCCACATGGATTTCCTGCTTATTACATCAGGCCTCTACAGAACTACTTAATAATGTCATGCATAAACAATGTATTCCTATTATGATTTTTTTATTATGGTCAATCCACCACTGACCATAATAAAAAATTAACAAGCCATGTTAAAAAACACACTGATGGAAATCTATGCTTAAACTGCACAAAATATAATACTCCTGAAAATACAGAACTGACCACCATGAGTTACAAACATGCCAAAAACTACTCTGGCATACTCAGCAAGCCCATCTCAAAGCATTCCTGCCCACGGACTCCTAGGAATTGTATTGCCTATCACTAATTACAATTTTCAGAGGAATAATTCTGCTTGGAGCTACTCTAAATTTGGTTTGGCCAGCATCCCTGCTAGCAGCAACTGCTTCCTGATTGTTCCTCCCATTTTTCCCATGAATATCCACCTTTTGACCCATAAATTTACATCCTCAAGAAGCTGGCAGGAAGGAAAAACATTTTTTTAATGAATTGGTTCACATTTATTTGTTCTAGGAAAGAGGGCATGGAGCAGTTTGGCCCACCTGAATTCAGTGTCAGTTTTTCAAGTGCAGGCCATCCTTGTATAATTTTCTTTATCACAGCTCCAGTCCCTTCTTTATCTTTCAACTATTGCTGTGCACCTCTGCTCAGAGCTCTGCATGACAGCTTTTATGTCTCTCTCCTCAGAAAGACCTTGAAAATTCTGGGTCCATCAGTGTGTCAGAAGCCTAGCCTATTTTTACTAATGTGCATTACCTGATGGTGCCCAATTATACTTTAATAGTCCCTTATGAGGGCTCTTATCAAAAAGTCTTTTGAAAATCCAAGTATGCTGTTTCCAGCAGGTCCCCTGCATTAACACTGAAAAGAGCTCAAACAAGGTAGAGAAGCACATTTTTTCCTTAGAGGAGCAGTGCTGCTTTGATCCTGAGGAGCTATACTTATACAAGCATTGTGCAATTCTACCCCTAATTGAACCCTCAATCGGGTTCCCTGCTATCATAATAAAGTTTGCTGATCTGTAAAGGCTAAGATGCTCAGAGCCTCATTTTGAAGATAAGCATCATGCTAATGGGTTTTAAGTTTTCAGTCTCCCTTGCTATAAAGACTGTAATATATCCTTGTCAATGTTGGTCCTCTTTAATGCTTTGTTTGTTTTCTAATCCTTGGATGAGTATCAGTCAGTCCTTGTGATTTACTGCTCCTGGGTTTCACAAGTTGTACAAGTTGTACATTCAGTCTATTAAAGGCTATGATGTGATTTTAAATAAAAGTGCCCTTTAAATAGGATTTCCCCCATGTTCCACCATAAAGACTGATGCACAAGTGTGCTTCAATTCCTCTGCTTATTTCTATTATAGCTGATAGAAAGAACAAAAAAAAAAAAAAAAAAAAAAAAAAAAAAAGCATGGGAGTGAAACTTTACTTAAAAACACTTTACTTAATGTACCACTGTCATAGTATATAACAAAACTCACTGTGAGAATTTGCTTAGCAGGACTGAAGCCAGCAACATAAAACCATCCAGGTAATTTTCAACACTTTGTTCCACCAGAGATAAAATTCAGTTTGCCTGAATCCCCTCAGCAAGTGCCTCCACTCTTGTGAGTGTAAGAAAAGCTCAAATAACTCCTAATTTAGGTGCATCAACTGAATTCCTTAAAGAAAGAGGAGTATGAAAAATAAAAAATAAAAAAAAAAAAAAACACAAACCAACTCAAGAGCTTAACTTGGAGTTTCTCAGTCTGCAACTGCTCCGAAGAGCATCTTTGTCTTCTGCAAGAGCTCACCGCTTTCCACTCACTGTGGACCTGCCCAATGTACCAGTTAGATCAGCTCCTTGAAATACACATTCATGTACATAGGGGAAAACAGTGCTATGTACCAATATTCTGAATAGATAATCTCTCCATGTTTCCCACCACTGATTATTTTTTGGTCTTTTTCTGGAAGACTCTTATAACATTGCTAAATTGTCATTATTTTTAAGTACACCCCAGTTTGTAACGCTGTAAATATGAACTGAACCAGTGACAATGCTTTTGAACACTAAGTGGAAGAAAGACATACTCTTTTGTTCATAAACAAATGTTGCCTCAAGTTTGCCTGTTTTTCACTTTTTGCATTTTGTTCTCACGCAGCTTCAAGTAAACTATGTATATTATTAGAATTGTTTACATTCTTCCTCTCTAGGAGGAGAATGATGATTGATGGTGATGGTCACCAACGAGGTCGAAGAAGCGGCTACCTGTGTAGCCAATCTAGGCCTGTCTGTAAATTTGTATATATATGGAGTCAGAAAAATAAAATAGAAGCTTTCCTGCTTGACCTCCTGCTAGCCTGCGTCGTCCTTTCGTGCTCCTAACAGCAGCCGCAAGTGTGACCCTCCATCACAAACAAAAATAAAGATTCTGTTAACTTTCTCTTTAAAGGCCTCTAGACATTAATACCTAGGAGGGAGGATGATGGAAAAATAAGGAGAGCGAGAGAACTGACTGGAGATGGTAATCCAGGCTGGTGCTCTTTCCTATCTTAGGAAATATTTACCCAAAAATGAGGATAAGACTTTGAGAAGTTATAATTTTTGCCTGGTCAGGAAGAAGGTTGCTTGATTTATGTTTTTTTTAATATAATTGCCAAGAAGGCTTGGATGCAGTCAGTCTTCACCTAAGGACACGACTGCTGAACCCAGGTACTGAGCACACAGGCTGGATGTATTCTGGCCATGGATCAAAGTTGTGAAGTGACAGAGACTTTTATTTGTCATGCCAATACCTCCCAGCATCTGCAAATGAAGTGCACTAAGTGCAAGGGGATGGACTCTCAGTTCCAGCACCGTCACCCTGAGAAACGAGATCAGCAGGTGGCACAGTTCTGCAGTTGCCCACTAAGCAAAAACTGCCCAGACCAGACATTTCAGAGCCAGTAATGATCTATTCTTCATTTTCTGGCTGGGTCAGCTTGCAGCACTGGAGCACTGATCTGTGTACTTGCTGTGTCAGCTGAAATCAGCCATAGCTCTGATCACATCAAATTAGCTAGAGGTGTTCAAAATGTTTTGGCATGATGACACTTTACCCAAGTCAAAATAATGCATAAGCTGCTTTAATGATCTTTATTACCTGTAGGTAAGGGCACAAGCACAGCAGCAGGAGGGTCAAGGCCCCACTCTGCCAGGCTCAGGGCAATCATATACACATGAGAAATTTGCTTTGAAGCAGGAGGCTCGGCAGGGCCACCCGGCTGAGGCTCTGCTGACACTGGCACAGGCGGAATCTGTAGAGCAGAACAGCTAGAACTGAGGGAACAAAGCCCAAATTAAAGGTTTTCCCAGGGTTGATGGCAGTCTGGTTTTCTGGCTGAATGTCTATCAGCCGGTTGGAAGGCATCAAGTGTCTTCCAAAGCACATCCTTTAGTTAAGTTTCATCCAAACCAAATTCATTCAATGAGGATGATAAAGAGTCACTTCAATTTATCTCTGACCAAAATCAAAACATTAATGTGTATGTACTGAGTCTCCAACATACCAAGCTTGTGATCTGGTCATAAATATTTTTATTTTGCCCTAAAATTCAGAGTTTTCAATTCAGTGTAGATCAGAAATGAATTAAAAATGTCAAAAGGCTCTCTGCAACAGAGTTGTTGGCAAGTTGGTAGCTCTACTCACAGCACCATGCTGTTGCACACCATGAAGAAAAAACATTGTGGCATGGCATGGAAAGTCATTGACATGTTTGTTGGTGACATTGCTCTTGAGGTTGGCTTACCTGTGAATTAATAAAGGGTTTAAATTGAAGACAATAGAATATATTGATCCCTCTACATGTAAAAAAAACTAGTTTAATTTAAGCACCTGCTTGTGGGGCTGGATTTGTGGGAGCTGAAGAGATGCCTCTACCTCTGCATGTTCATGTACTTTAAGGCTCAGCATGACAGCCCTGCTCTCACTCCAGGAAAGCTCTTGTCTGGCTGCTGCTACATCCAGCAGCAGCTCTGCTGGTCGTGTTCTCAGGAGCAGCCTGTCAATACCCAGAGGTAATTCCTCAGCAGGATGTCAGTGAGAAAATAGGAGACTCGGACTGGTCTCTGGACTCTGAAAAGAAATTCTGAAAGTACAATACAGCTCTATTCAGGCTGGTTTTTTCCCTGGGGACAGGTTTCTGTAGAGGGCAATCAAACAGCAAACCCACCATTCTGTGTGGCTGCACTCAAGCCCCAGGTTACCCATCAGAAAATGCAGAACCTGAGTGACACTTCCAAAGACTTTTGTGGCTATCTCCACCCCCGACTCCCTCCTTTCACCCCCTAACAAGCTGCAATGAGCCAATTCAGAAGGAAGGTTTGTTCTGTGGAAATTACCATAATGGATGTTTGTTCAAACCAGAAAATGAAATCTTGAAAGGCTCAGCCAGGAAAGAGTTGCTTAAGTTAGCAAACAAAGTGTAAGAACAAGGAAATGCACATGTTTAAGTGTGAAATTAGAAATCTGTAATCTGAACAGGACTAAGCTTGAGGAGTCACAGAAGCTAAAAACCCAACCAGAACCCACAGATCCTAACAGCCTTCTGAAAGGCAGCAGGTGCAGGGTGCCTGCAAGCAAAGCAGCAGATCAAAGGGACCATTCTGTCTGTTTGCCAGCCTGGCTCTCACTGTGAGCACTCTGAGCACAGCCACTGCTGATAGGTAACATGCCCTCCAGCCCTGCGCGGGTTTTGCTCACTCAGGATGTTATGTGCTTTGACAGTTTCTCAGAAGGAAGACTATTCTAAAACTATCAAATGCTTCCAAAAAATACAGTATGTGTTTCTTTTCACAAACTCTCAGGCTAATTCATGCCTCAAGTAACAGCTATTCAAGTGTCCTCTAAATGTGGATGGGATTGAGGATTTTATTTTTATCACTACAGAGTACTAGGCATTTTATTAAACATTGGCCAAGCTGTTGGCAATGCAAAACTTTCCCCAGCAGAAATATAACACAAAGCACAGATTCCTTGGTCTATCTGAATCTGAATAAAATGTGGAGAATCTACTGAAAAAACTAAAATATTTGTGCACCATGCAAAGTACTCCCTCCAAAAAAGCACTCACTTTTCCCTGAAATGCAATCATTCCTGAAATGCAAGGCTGGAGAAAATACCATGGATACACAACCATGAAGTTGTGTAGTTCAGTCTGTCTGAAACTGAGTAGATACCTTGTTTTCACCCTGATTTACCCAATTTCTAGCCTAATTGGGTCTAAAATCTGGATCAGTTAAAAAATATGCAAGGATCCTTGGTTTTGATAAAATACGGCAAAGTTATTGATTCTATTTCTTACTTGAAGAATTGGCTAGCAGCCCTCAAACCTTGTGATGATGCATTGATTTAGTGCTTAGTGTGCTCGAAAGAATGTGAGATGCAATAGATAAACAATTCTGTCTCCTGTCATTAGCACTGGTATCTTGAGAACAAGGACAAATGCTATGAAAGCTGCAGAAGCAGGCAGAAATAGTGACTGAAGCGTCTATCTAGACAGTAATGCTAATAACAGCTGCTTGAGTCGCTAGGCTACCTTCAAAATTGTGCTGCCACATCTTGACTGCTGCCTAGCCAGCTATATTGTCTTTACTGTAGTCACACATCTTATTACAATACTTTTGGGAGTCTCCAAGTCAAGTACTGAAGTCTTTTGCTTAAAATGTGAAATCTGTTGCTTGAAGTACAAATGACACCTTAGAAAGAGAAGACCAAGCAAGCAATCAGTCAGCATGCCTGGAAAAAGTAGAGACAAATCCCTCACAGGTTGGCAGCATGGCCATGACAGTGGTGCACAGTGGTCTCCTGGCCCGTTTTTAACACACAGGAGGCCCGAGGGGCTTCAGTCCCACTGACTGCATGAGACTGCCCAAGAGTCATCTGTGCCAGAGCTGGCGCATCTCTTTGAAAGTACTCACTTGGTTTTGCTACTAAAGAAAACTAAACTCTGGAATTTCCTGGGACAACTTATGCTGCTTTTTACACAGATAAACAGCACTAGGTGGTTCACTACAAGATTTCTACTGAGACACCACCAAGGCTGTGATCTACAATCAATATTATTGACTGTTGCCTGGTTTCTGACCCATGCCTAGGGTCCATTGAAGGAAGAAAGACCTGCTGGGAAAATGCTGTAAATAAAAAGCCTATCCTTTGTAAGTACTGTCAAAAGCAATTGATTTGGAAGCAGCAAAGATTTTCCTATACTTGTCTTCTTGTCACCTTGTTGCAGATAACCCGAGGCTGACTCACAGCCATCACAAATGTCTGGAGGTACATGTCAAGGCTGTGGGGCTCCTGCAGTCTTGGGGACTTATTTCAAGGTTCAAGTCCTTGGTTTATGTATCTAATACTAAGCAGAATCTCAAGGAAGATTGTGTTTTATCCCTATAGCTGCCTCAAGGTTAGCACACGCCTGCCATATGGTGGACTGAAGACCCATCCAAGTATTTTGAGTACCATTTAATTGCTTTTAATCAGCAAGCAGAAACCAAGATCAAAAGACCTTCCTTTGAATGAATACTCTGAAATCTCAAATAATTTTCTACCCAGGCTGATGTATAAGACTGCAGAGCAAGAAATTGGACTTTTATCTAAATTCACTTATCTGGCATCATGCAAGACTAAGCAGTTGGGTTTTCTCTCAAGGTGACTGTGCAGAGAAATCCTGATGAAGCTGTAACAGTATTCACTGGCACAGAAGTTAGCTGTGTGTCAGCCATTAATATTGCTTAAACCTCAGATTTACAGAATGATTTTCTTCTATGTGCTTCAATGACAGAATTTACTGGATTCTTGTGTAACTGATTACAATAGGAGTTGCTGACAGTTCTATCAGACAGATAAGGACACTTGAAACTTTTCTGCACTATTTCTAAGTCAATAATACCTTAAGATGTGTACTGCCCACCTACATAGAAGGTGAGATTTTATTTTTCTAAAGGACTGCAGACTGACAATCACCTCCCAAGGGGCAGTCACACAACCTCATAAAGGATGCAGCTCCTTGTGAAGTTTCAGGGGTGGCATTAACTGCTAACAGAAGTCATCCCAAACTCCATATATTGCCAGCTTCCAGAGCCTTTCACTTCACCTTTAAAAAAACAGCCGCAGTGTCATTTTGCAGAAAGAGATAAACTACATCCATGAGGAAACTTGTTCAGACACAGCTTGCCATCATGTCTGTGTGGCTCTAAAGCACAGATCATCTGGAGCAGCAATTAAAACTGGAGGAGGAGGAAGAGGTCAGTGGACCAGTCAATAATCAGAGCACCTTTTCCCCACAGCTGGCACACAACCCCTCAGCAGCTTGTTGCTTAATTAAGGTTTGGAGTTTTCTGCAGTGCACTTCTGCCATCTAGAGGCTTTTCTGCCCTGCTGGAAATCTCTTCCAGAAGAGATTTTTTTCCAAACATTTCTAATCGGGTATCAAATCTCTGATTAAAGGATGGCAAGGCTAAGACTGATATCATATATGACTAAAATAGAACTAAAAATAAGTTGGAAATATGAAAGAGGTTTCTTTTGAATCACAGCTTTGGTGGACTGCAGATTTTATCACATAGTTATATTTCATAATAATCCCACTGAAATAAACCATTTTGAAGCAGAAGGGATACTAAAGAAGACCTAAATCAAAATCTAAGATTAACCATTGCAAAAATTCCACTGCAAGACACAGGTATTTTTTATAGTCTCTGAGTCTGGAAAAGCATTATGTTTATCACCCACAAAATAATTCAACTTATAATGAAGGTTGATCCATTATTAATACAAATCTTTCACAAACTGCATTGGTGAGATACTGCAGTTAAATATCCCTAAGCATATAAAAGTAAGGGGATTTACATGACGAATCCCTCCACAAACCCCATCACACAACAACCCTTCACACATGGTTAAATCAGGCCCCCAAGGCATACTCAGAATACATTTTAAATCCCCAGCTATTGATGCAAGCAGGAAGACAGTCCCACTAGCTCAGCTACTTACTATTCTGTAAGCTTTGAGCACCTCTGTTATGCACAGCTCTCCTGCTTAAAAGCCAGAGTCTTTTCTTCCTCCCTCTTAAGGAACTACCCATTGCTCCATCAGGAGAGAGAATACACAGAATGGGAGAGGCAAGTGTGGCAGGGTGAAAGCCCCAAGGCCAGGCACAAAATCAGGATTTAGGATCCGTGTTTGTGCTGCGGTGAGAGGTGCTGCCTCATGGTTGCCTTTAACGCCACTGGGCCCTGCTTTAATGGCAAATGGGAAAGCTGAACTCCAGGGGCAGCTGAGGGCTCTCCTGGAAGTGTTTATACTTGGAGCCAAGTACATCTGGCAGCATGTTGTCAAGTGTGCAGAGGGCTTGTGTTCAGGCTATGCACAAGGTAGTGTGAAGGCAAGTGGACCATGAGCCAGAATGATCCTAATTGCTCTTGTGCATCCATGAAATCCATCTCCTCATCAACTGCAATGTAGCATATTCACTCAAATGTCAGCAGCCTCAGCCTAAATTAAACCCCCAAAATTCATGTTCAAGACCTGCCTGAAAGTTCACCAGAAAGATCTGCAGTGTCTGGAAACCTCGTGCTGCTCCTGAAGCCCTGCTTGAACACTGAAGCTGCTGTGGAGCAGGGTGCAAGGGCCCTCAACAGCCACAGCTGATAGCCATGTTTGGCAACTATCTAACACACAACAACAGGATCAGCCTGCACACAATGTATGGCTGCAGATTTTTTTTTTCCTCGATGGAAGGGATGGAGGAGATTGTTTGGGTTTTCAATGCAGTGCTTGTTTAATGTAAACTGCATGGTAGGAGGTGAAGGCTTGGGACACAGTGTTAACCCATTGTACACCTTCCTGGGAGCATGCTCTGAGTGCTGAAGAAGAAAGCCTCTCAGCACCCACACTTTGAAAATCAGCTTTGTTTTGCTTTTAAAAGAAGAAAACCCCATGTTTCCTCTCAGAAGCAAATTCTGGGTCCTAGACACCAGCGTGCCACCTCATGTGGCTCTGAGGGAGTAGATTTCAGTAGCATCCCTGTGTTACAGATTCCTGCTAGCTTGTTCTGGTTTCCTCTCTGCTCTGCAGATGCCCCTTTCAATACATTTTCAATAACTATATAGGATTTATATACCTTAAACTCAACATTGGCTTCAATTCTGAAAGGTATGTATGTCCTAAATAATCACTTACTATTCAGGACACGTATATCTAAATGAAATCTTTGGTGACCAGAAGGACTGCTCTGAGCCTTTTGCCTATTCCTGCTGCCCAAGAAACCAGATACAGTCATTGGGCATAAGCAGTGCCCTAATGCTGGAAAGAGGTCAAAAGAAAACATAGGAGGGAGAAAAGGAGCACAAGGGTGACAGAATCTGAATTACTGGGATCCCCTTATGCCTCTGCTTTCATGCATTTTTTTATGCTAGTCCAGAGCCAGCTCACGTTCCTGAAGAAGCGCAAGTGCCTGAGAAACACCTCACTGGTTTTCATGTGATAGTGGAGGCCAGGAAAGGCTTATCAGTGCAAAGTGCCTCTGTTCCAGCAGGAACAGGACTGAGTCCAACAGATTTGTCTTTTTTGAAGACAGCAGGGACTACTCCAGTGAGTGGTTAAGCTAATCTATTTCATCAGCTTTTAAAGGATTTGCTGCGGCATGGGGTTGCCTCCTAGTGATCAGGTGTGACCCCACCGAGTGCTTTAAAGTTTTAGGAAAAATTGGCTTGCATCTCAAGCAGTTAAGCACTTCAGTTCTTCTGCCAAGCAGGAATCCCACTACTGGTGTCCCAGGAATAAAAGCCATAAACAAGCAGTAGAAACATCCTGCAGACTAACCTTTTTGTTCAGTGCACACAGAGTGGCTAACACAGTGGGACAGCAGCAACACAAATCATCATTATTATCATCCTGAAAGATGGAGGGAAAAATACCTAAAGGAACAAAACTGAAAAGAGAAGCACACTTTCCAGGTCAGCTATTAAACTAGAGGCTGTGCTCAAGTGAGTTGTGATTTAACTGTGGGAAGTTTTTATCCTCTGTGTATTATAGAGTAAATTGTGACTAAATAGATATAACTCAAATACAAACTTCTCCAAGGAAGCAGGAGAAAGGCACTGTGCTAGAAACAGCCACTGAAGACAATGCATTAAATTTCAAGACATATATTCTGGCGTTTTAAACACCGATTTATGGAATTACACTATTATCACCAGAATTTATTTGAAATTACTAATTTCCTGGAAGAGACTGATTTGTGACAATGAAATAATTAAAAAAATTACTATATTAAAATATTAAATATTTAAAAATAGTGAAATATAAGTCTGTGGACTCCTTTAAGTTATATATATAAACTCTCCTGTCATTTGTGCAAGCAGCAATGACAAAACCCTGCTGGAAGGTCTTTTCTTGTCTCAGGTTGAGTCAAGTTTTACTTTTTTTCTCTGTGTGCTGGCTTCACATGCAGTAGAGTTAATTTTCTTAACATTGGCTAGCATGAGGCTATGTTTTGGATCTGGGGACAGGTGACCCAAAGTGACCAGATGGAATTCCAGACCATATAACATCAGGATATAAAGTGGGGGCAAGAAGGAGGAAGAAGTGGACATTTGGAGTGGTGGCGTTTGTCTCCCCAAGTCACTATCACATTTAATGGGCCCCTGCTCTCTTGCAGATGGCTGAACAGCTGCCTGCCCATGGGAAGCAGTGAATTGACTCCTTCTTTTGCTTTCCCTATCAAACTGCTTTTATCTCAACCCATGAATTTCGTGGCCTTTACCCTTCTGATTCTCTTCCTGATCGCACTGGTGGGGCCGTGAGTGAATGGCTGCCTGAGGCTGGGCTGCTGGCTAGGGTTAAAGCACACCACCTTGTGAATCTCAGTCCTGTTGAAATGCCGTGTTTCTAGCCAGCCCCCAGACATGGGTTGCCCTTCCTGGTGTCTTCCTGTGATTTCATCCATACTGTACCATTTTTAGTTGTGTGAAGCAAAAATTCTACCATGTGGGGCCATTTCTTATTCACTATCATGATGGTAGCTTAGGTCAGGAAGTTTGAGATGTCTATACCTACATCCTACAACCTTTCTGACATTAAGTCTTGGCATCTACTGATGTCCCGTCTGAGGTCTCATCCAAGGTAAAGTAGATGCTGGGCGCCCACCAAAGCCACTCTATCACTCACACCCCTCCTCAGCTGGGCAGAGGAGAGAAAACACAGCTAAAGAGTTTTGAGTCCAGATAAGGACAGGGTTCTCAAAAGGGTCACAAGGCCCACCAGGAACCTGCTCCAGCATAGACTTCCCATGGACTCACAGCCTCCTTTCAGTATCCTTCTGCCCCAGTGTGGGGTCCTCCAGGGGCTGCAGGTGGATCTCTGCTCCATGATGGACCTCCATGGGCTCAGGGGCACAGCTGCCTGTACACGGTCTTTACACAGGCTGCCTGGGAATCTCTTTCCAGCACCTGGAACACCTCCTGCCCCTCCTTCCTCACTGACACTGGTATCTGCAGTGCTGTTCTCACATATTCCTACTCCTCTCTCTACTGGTGGTTTTTTCCCTTTCCTGAATACATTATCCCAGAGGCACTACCACTGTCACTGATGGCTCAGCCTTGGCTAGAGGCAGATCTGCCTCACAGCCAGATGGCATTGGCTCTGTTGGATGTGGGGGGGAAGCTTCCAGCAGCTTCTCACAGAAGCCATCCCAGTAGTACCCACCTTCTACCAAAAGTTTGTCACACAGGCCCATTACAGTATCTTTGTGTTTCATGTCAGCTCCTCCCTAAAACAGTGTTGGAGCTGTAAAGAGAGTTTGAACATTCACGGGTGGTTGGTCTCTGGGTAAAGCACTGCCAGCAAAGGAGATAGAACAAAGTTCATATCAAGTGGAGTCGTGAAAAGAATGGTGAGTTTTGTTCAGTACCACTGCTGGTTTTTCACATTCCTCAACTCAGACTCAGTTTTTAGTCCCATATCTGAAATTGGACATCCAGGGAAAAGGTCAAGAGCATCACTCTGCATGTGGTTGGTGCCATTGGTTGATCCAAATTCAACAGCCAAAGCAGATATTATGATTTAAATGAACCTTGTGATGAGGAACAAATTACACCAGAAAATATATTACAGGTCTTGCTCTTACACTTGATGAACGGTATGTCTATTGATTTAAAAATATATTTTTCTTTCTTATTGTCACTTAAATGTATGGGATAGTAACTGATTCATGAAGCAGTAGGTATTGTTTCTTTTAACTCTGATGATAATTACTTTTATTTAATGAATAAGGTCCAGGTTCAATAAAAGACCCATCTGGCTTCATATAATAAATTGATTTTATGGGGCTGCTGTGAAGTGGAAGCCAGAGAGAATTTTTATTGAATCTAGGCCCAAACACAATATATCACAACTCTCATTTTCAGCTTATTTCATCTATTAATAAAACTCCATTTAATATCCTTGGATATTTTTCAAAAGGTTTGTCCTTTATCCTCTTTGTCATAATTAGCACGGAGGGTAATTAGTTTTTACATAGGCGTTTTCCTTCATCTAGATAAAAGTCATCTAAATTGTTTTCATTTGCTTATGGAAATGAGAACACCACGTTTTTATTTCTCCTTCAATTGCTCCCTGGTGATCACCTTAATTGGAATTACTATTTCTATGTTGTGGAGCTTAACCCTTGAGGAACTGTTGTGGTGGACAAGGACCGCAGAGCCTTTGGTAAATGACAAATAAACTGGTTCTGTGTGGACCTAAAGCCTTCAGCTGCCATGTCAAATACCCACAGCAAGGTTTTGAAGGTCACGGGACCCCTGTGGGCTGTGGGGTAGTCTCTGGGGAGGGAGCACAGATCTGCAGCCCTGTGCATTGCCTCTGGGGAGGTGACTGGGGTAACTTCCACACCGTGCCCACACTGGGTGCCCACACTGGCATCCCAGGATTACTCTCCTGAGTCCAACATGGGAAACCACAAGCCCAGAGCAACAGCCATTGCTCTGCCTGCCTCAAATCCATTGCCATAGAAACTGCAGTCTTTGGGATGCCCCAACTCACAGCGCTGCATCTGTAAACAGAGCCAGAGAAGGTGAGGTGAGGCAGCAGAGGCTTTACCCAGCGAAGGCTCAGCTCCACCACGGGGCTCTGTTTGCATTCAAGGGACTTTGAAGGGACCCATCTGCATTTCTGCTGAAACATTCTGTTTGTTTGTCTGCTCGGGAAGATTGTTAAAGAAGTGAAAAAACATACCTGCAATTCATAGATTTTGATATAGTTTCACATGCAATATAGTCACACAGAACTCCCTATCTGCATTTAATAAATATATCTTTTCTGCAATGTCTTTTATTTAAGACAATATTTGCATAGAAATATAAAGTAAAAAAAAAAATAATGTTGAATTATAAATAGCAATAAAATATTATAAAATAGGATTTTAAAAATTTAGTAACAAGATTATTTAAATTTGTATTCTAGTTTCTGAATCAAATGGCCTAAAAGGAATTCAGGACTTAAACTTATTCTTATATCTTTCTTTAATCTGTAAAGAAATTCAGATTTCAAAAATAGTTTTCTTTTATTATGACAGATTTTAATTCATTGCTAATATGTTAGGGACACCAAGGCCTCAGATTGTTGTTATTACAATTTTGTTGCTCTTTTGTGTTAATCTTCATGCCATTCTGCAAACTGTGATATCAGACGCTCCAAGTGAGGAAAACAGGAAAAATAACATTGAAAAATATTGAATAATTTGGTTTTTTCACTCTTTTAAAGAATAATTTGTTTTAAACAAGACAAGATATTATGTGTGGGGGATAAATATAATCTGTCATTTTGGAAAATACATTATTTAATCTTAAATATTTCCAGGACTTCTTACTCTCACTCTTAATTTTGAGTGCATTGCCTAGGACTTATCACAATCATATTTTTTTCTTTTTTAATTTTTGAACTCACATGTGATCTGTCAGGGCTTTTTAAAGTCGTGGCTGCTTATTCAAGTATTTTGTTTAATTACTAAGCAGCAAGTAATTTTCTGTTATTGTTGAATTATACAGACAATAAAATGTTACTTATTATGACAAGATTTAACACCTATTTGACATCTTTATGTCACAGACTCAGTGGTATCTTTTCTTTAATATTAAGGTCATTAGAAATTCACAAGTTGACCCTTCTCACATCAGGAAAAACAATTTCAAAGTTAATGTAGTAAAACCAACAGCACAATGAAAAAAGGCCCATAAAAATTAGGCACAAAGGTAAAAACCTGGGCAAGCATATTTGTTCAGAAATCAGCCCTGGTGTGTACTTAAAGGTATATCTAAGAAAGGGAAATATTTTCCAGCTGATGGCCAGTGACCCTTCACTATGGGACAAAGCTAGCTGTGATGCATTTGCTCCATATTTGTACGTCCAATGAACAGAAATCAAGTTATAAATTACTGAATCCCATAAACTTTGCTGCTGAGGAAGAAGGAGGGATGCAGATTTCCAACAAGCTGATTTCAGATGTAACACTGAAGGTGAAAAAAACACTTTAAAGCAGGTGAAAACTCAATAAAGAATCCTAAGAGATACAAAAATGTGGCATATGGAAAACCAGCTCAGAGCCATCCCTCAGAGCCAAACTTCACTTAGCAGACTTGCCTGCTTATAATTTAAAACAAACAAAACTAAACAAACCTCCAAAATCTAACTTGAGTATCAAATATTTAAGCTGTGTAATCCCTGGAATAGCCTGTTCTGGATTCCTGCACATTGCTTCAGGAACCAGTTAAAAGCACATCTTCATTCCAGTCCTGCAGGTTTCATTGTCTCAGCCATGTGAGTCAGGGTGTGCCAGCTGCCAACCTCACAAAGCCAAATAATGAATGGGATACCTACAGCAAGACGAAGGCAAGAGAAAGAGGAAGAGAAAGAAACCTGCTTGATGCAATTATACACATAAGTAAAGCACTTTAATATTCATCTTCGTATCTAGAATAACTAGCAACATTTCCAGTGAGGGCACAGTGCAGTAAGAAATTAGGAAGGCAAACACACAGGACTAAAAGTGCTTCATCCTCTGTATCCTTGGGTGGGAATGGGTGCACTTGGAGCAATGGTGTGTAAGGAAGAGTTCAACTGGAAACAGCTCCCACCCTGTGATGAGACTTTTCTTTTTTTATCTCATCTCTGGTTTTGCCACAGGCATTTTAATGGAGAAGAAGAGATTGGAGGCTACTGGAGAGGAGGAGCCAGCTGGCAACTAAGCAGGTAGTGCTCTTTGTACTATGGTCATTGGGAAAGGCAGTTTTGCACGAGACAAGGCTTTGCTAATGAGATACCAAAGAACACTTTTAGAGATAACTAAGGATAAGCAGCTAGAGTCTTCAATAGAAAGGAGGGATGAAATCTGGAGATACACTGTAGGCTTGGAACTTTAAAAGAAGGCTAATCTGGGGAAGCTGAAAGTCTTTGAGGCTGGAGCAGAGATGGCATCAATAGTGACAGGGAATTTCTAGAGGTAAGGAGTCCACCCAGGGGGGATTGTTGGGATGGAGCCTGAAGGAGTTACCATTTGAAGGGCAGCTGGGTTGGATATATCTAAGAATTCCTGTCCTAGCAACTTCCATATAAAATTTATAATTTGTTGTCTAATGGTTTTTATCATCAAAAAATGTCATAAAAGTACAAGAGTTCTCACTGTCCAATTGTAGGTGCCAATGGCAACTGGAGTTTTCAGTGCTGTCATGTAGCTAGATGGCTTCTCCCACGGGATTCAGCAAGAGCCCACCACAGATTGTCTGATTTGTCTTTTCAAGTGCCTCTTTCACTACAAAGGATAACTACCATAGAGTAGGTACCCATCTTTTACATTGGTAATGTAGGTAAGACAAAGCAGACTTCAGAAAGTAACTCAAGATAACTTGAATTTTCAGAAATTTCCACATGATATCAATACCTTTTATGCATCTATCTTCAACATTGATGCTGGACTCTGGGATCCTCAGAGCCCAATGTTGGAAGACCATGACTGGGGAGATCAGACTCTCAGCTGACTCTTACCTTTTCCAAAACTTGCTGCTCTATCTAGATGCTCATAGGGGGCCCAATGGGATTCAAGCCAGGGCACAGATAAAGCTGCCTACTGTTATCAAGGGATCTGTCATAATTATTTTTCAGCTGGCTCGGTGAAAAATACCCCAGGTGACTGAAAGCTGGAAAATATCTCAAATTTTAAGAAGGGTAAGAAGGAAGATCCTGGAAACTCCAGGTCTGCCAGTCTCACTTCAGTGCCTGGTATAATTATGGAGATTATTCTGGGAGGTATTGAAAATCACTTTAGAGAAAATGTAGTCAGTGGTGACAGCCAGCAAGGGGGTGAACAGCCAGGATCAGGTGGGGAAAGTCCCATTTGACAAACTTAATTTTCTTTTATTACAAGGTCACCCACCCGGATGACCAAGGGAAGCCAGTAGATGTGATGTTTTTGGACTTAAGCACAATTTTTGATACTGTCCCTTCACAATGTTTTTCTGGACAAACTGGCCATCACACACATAGACATGTTTATCATGTCTAAGCTGGAAAGATGGGCCAGGCTCAAAGGATTACAGTAAATGGGTTTATATTATAATAGCAGCCAGTCACCATTGGGATTCCACAGGGCTCCATTTGTTGAAAACAAACCAAGTGAGAGGCTCTAAGTCAGAAATACAATTTAATGAGAAGAAAAGGAAAAAATAAAATAAAATAAATGCAACAATACAAAAAGAAAAAACCACTGACAGAGTCAGAATACAACCTGATCAGGGTGATGGAAACAGTCCAGACAAGGTGGTCTTCCTGAAGTAGTGATCTCGTAGAAAGGTCTGGTAGCTCCAGTCCTCTAGAAATCCAGTGGGTAAGAGCTGCTTCTACTGTCCCAAATCCCAGCTTATATCCAGGAGAGAATGTTTGGCTCCTCCCCTTGGGCGGAGCATCTCACAATGGGATGATGAGTCATCCAGGAGGTCCTTGATGGCCCATTAAAGAGAGATAACTCCCAGAGGGAGTTATCTATGAGTCATAGGCAAGGCATTAATGGGCCATTAACTGAAGATGGTGATAGAATACATCCTAAACTACAACCCAGGACACGATTTCAAGGGCACTTCTCTTTAGGGCTTGTTCTTTCTATAATGTTTTTATAGATGATCTGGACAGAGGAATCACATAATTATGTAAGAATGTACATAATTTGTTGACAATGCTAAAGGAGGAGCTGTGGATTCCCTGAAGAGGGGAGAGTTCTTGCAGAGAGATCTGCATAGACCAGAGAGCTGGGCAATCACCAATCATATGAAATTTCATAAGAGCAACAGCCAGATTCTCCACCTGGGATGGAGTAATCCTTTACTATGGAAAAATTGGAGAATGAGAAATCTGGGCATTTCAGTCCATGGCAAGTTGAATATGAATTAACAGTATGTCCTTGCAGCCAAAAGGGCCAAGAGCATCCTGAGGTGCATCAGGTACTGCATGGCCAGCTGGCTGCAGGAGGTGACTGTCCACTCTGCTCTGTGCTAGTATGGCCTCACCTCAAGTGCTCTGTACAGTTTTGGGCATCACAATAAAAGAAGTCTGTAGAGATATTAGGCTGTGTCCAGAGGACAGTGACCAAGATGGAGAAACACCTTGAGGGGAACACTTATGAAGAGTGGCTGAAGGGGCACTTGTTCTGCTCAGCTCACAAAGAGAAGGATGAGGGGTGATCTTACCACAGTCTACAACTTTGGAAAAGGAGGCAGCAGAGGGGCAGACACTGATCTCCTCTTTCTGGTGACCAGTCAAAGGACCCAAGGAAATGGAATGAAGTTGCATCAGGCAAAGTCCAGACTGGGCATTAGGAAAAAGTTTCCTGGGAGGGTGGTTGGTCACTGAAAAAGACTCCTCAGGAAAATGGCCGCTGCGTTAAGCCTGTCAGTGTTCAGGGGTTGTCTGGACAATGCTTTCAGTCATACGGTTTCATTTTAGAAAGAACTGTGAGGAATAGGGTGTTGGACTTGATGATACTTATAGGTCCTTTCCAATTTGAGATATTCTATGATTATAGAAGAATCACGGGTGGAAGAGATAGAGACCAACTGTGGTCTTGCTAACTATGGCACTTGCCTTGAGTCAATGTGCATTAGGGGTACTGTTCCCGATGACAGCAATGGATCATCAGTTGTCAAATATCTCATGTCTCAAACTCATGGGTTATTTCATAACTTTATCTTCAGACAATTTACTTTTTGATACTTACAAAAAGTTGCAAGTTATTTCAATAAATGACAAAAATCTATTTTACTCAAAGCCCATCTAACATCCACTACTTCCATTTATCTTCATGAAACCCCCTTCATACAGCTGCATCTCTGCACACTTCATAACAAAAATCACTTTCCATGTCAGCATCTACTAATTAATCTTCTTTAATTGCTGACAGCAGAATGCACAACATCAGTTTCTTCTTTGAAGCCAAATCCAGGTCATGTTGCTCATTCTTCATAGCTGCTAAAATAAACGGCAAGCACAGCAGCCACAATGATTTAGTACATCAAGTTTAAGCTGATGTTCCTGGTAATTTTTCTGTTGTAGCTAATTTGTTGTTTTCTTACCTGTGACTAAAAGTCTATTGCTCTCTAGACTTTTGTATGATAATCTCACTGTGTCAGGGATTCTCTAGATGGTCAGAGAGTGACCAAGACAAAGGGCACTGTGCAGTTTCTATACCATGTGTACACATATAGGAATAGCTGGATATGGAACCTTTAAAGCCCACCTCTGCCCCCAGTTTGCTGCTCGATGCACCTAGCAAAAATACATGTACATAGCAGAAAGGTAATTCATCGCTGCTGTGCAGGATGAGTCTGTTAAATAATAATTTAATAAATAAATAAATTAATAATAAAAAAAGAGCAGCACTTGGGTAAATTTAATCTAAAATTCATATACTGTAATGCCAAAAGATATTTGAGTTACTAATTGTACAATAGTAGTGTCCATGGACTTTCAAAGATGATCTTGTTCCCTTTTCACTCCTTTGTTAGTTCTATTTTTTTCTCTCTAACTCATCTTTTAATTTCTTGTGGCCTCTCCTTCTGTCTTACTGCTTTATGCCATTCAGCTTCCAGTTCTCCATGTAATTGCAACAATTGCCATTCCCACTTCCGCAGTTTTCTACCATAGAGAATATGGATTTATAGATAAAGATGTTAAAAATTTGGAGTACATTTCTTGATCTCATTGTGCCATGCAAGTTTTAGAAATGTAGAAAGAAAAATTACTAAGAAGATTTGTCAGTCAATTAACTCAATATTGTTGAAGTTTTTGCACCTTTTTCTTAACTTTTCATAATATGTACCCATATAGAAAATACACATTTTGATGAGCTTAATGTAAAATATTTTTACTCTGCCAGAACATGATGTTTCAGTATTTTTTCATTAAATAATCTAGTAACTAATACATCTAATTAGCATTTTTATTTCCTAAAATGAACACTTTCTAATAGAAACTGTTTGCCACATCTACTTATATTTAACATTACCCTGTAGGAGTGTTGTCAAAGCAACAGTAATTTATTCTCTTTTAGAGACTGCACCAGAACCTGAATACCAGGTGTTAAGCCTTGTTAACACCACGACCCCACCAGCGCAAGCTGGACAGCATGGATGTTCTGCAATTCTCCAGGCCAAATCAAACCTCTCGGAAGTTTTCTGCTGTACTTGAGGAAGATCACAAAGTTCAGAACTATTCTTATTTTCCTCAGCTGTTTGCTTGCTAATTGGTGTCAAGTCAACTTTGTTTAAGATAAGATCTTGACATCGGAGAGTGGGAGACAGAGATTATACGGAGAGATTTTCCTTGTTTTGCGGCTTGTATGCCCGTGTCTCATCCTGACTTCAAATTAGGAAAATGTTTAAGTCTAAAAAGCTTTCCATAGCTTTGGTCTGGAAGAAGCAGCTGCTGCTACAAAAAAAAAAAAAAAAAAAATTATAAATATAGATCTAAAATATATATATAAATATAAATACATTTCTTTCTTTCTTTCTTTCTTTCTTTCTTTCTTTCTTTCTTTCTTTCTTTCTTTCTTTCTTTCTCTTTCTTTTTTTTCTTTCTTTTTTCTTTCTTTCTTTCTTTCTTTCTTTCTTTCTTTCTTTCTTTCTTTCTTTCTTTCTTTCTTTCTTTCTTTCTTTCTTTCTACCTTCCTTTCTTCCTTCCTTCCTTCCTTCCTTCCCTTCCTTCCTTCCTTCCTTCCTTCCTTCCTTCCTTCCTTCCTTCCTTCCTTCCTTCCTTCCTTCCTTCCTTCCTTCCTTCCTTCCTTCCTTCCTTCCTTCCTTCCTTCCTTCCTTCCTTCCTTCCTTCCTTCCTTCCTTCCTTCCTTCCTTCCTTCCTTCCTTCCTTCCTTCCTTCCTTCCTTCCTTCCTTCCTTCCTTCCTTCCTTCCTTCCTTCCTTCCTTCCTTCCTTCCTTCCTTCCTTCCTTCCTTCCTTCCTTCCTTCCTTCCTTCCTTCCTCCTTCCTTCCTTCCTTCCTTCCTTCCTTCCTTCCTTCCTTCCTTTCTATCTATCTATCTATCTATCTATCTATCTATCTATCTATATTAAATACCGAAGTCCTGGACTTCTGGACAGGAATGGGATCTTTCCTTCTTTCCTACCTGCTGTTTTAGTGCATTTATTTTCATTAGGCTGCTCTTGGGCTGCTTGGTGAGGTGCCCCCCGCCACCCCGTCGGTGTCCCGAGGTGTCCAGCCCGTCCCGACGCGGGCAGAGCTGGCAGCAGGTGGCACCACCGGCCCGGCTCTGCCCGGGAGGGAAACGGCGCTTGTGCTCCAATTCACACTACTGTTCTGTGGTTATCTCAGGGTGAGGCCGTAAAATACACGATGATGGGCCAGGTAACTTGCAAGGACATATCAGCAAATAGGACCTCACAGTTATTTTTTTTTTTTTTTCCCTAATGTTAGAGGTACATCCCTAAACAAGAAAGCACAGAGATGCACAGTTTTCAAGTACATAAGAAATTTTTATAAAGCACTGCAGGGATACACGGCCCTTTGCATTCACTGTGAATAGGAGAAAAAGTATCATAAAGGGATATTTAGGTTATTTAGGTTAGACAGTTTTTAAAAAATGCTGTAACAAAGAGATTAAAGCACTGGAAATTATTGTATGAGGTGACTCTGGAGACGTGATGGCGCTGGTTTTCAGGAACAAGTGAGACTGGTTCAGTATGAAGAGCAGTGAAGGAAGGAGTGGAAGACTTGTCAGGGCCCCTTCTAGGGCTGTTTTCTATAATTAGGTGAGATAAAGATTACAATCAGGTAACTCAAACAGCATCTTGCCCAATGGTGCAGGTTGCATAAAGTATGATAACATTTTCACAAACTCTCCTCAGATCCAAAGGCACTGATTGAAAAGCAAACTCTGGTGTATCAATACTAATGGCAATCACCCCTTTTGATTGCATTCCATTCTCACCCTTAGATTTGACATTCAAAAGAGAGATAGGGGTAAAGAAGCATCTCCTTCCTCTTGTAAAGAGTTTCTACCTTTCTCTTTGAAGATGTTTCTTTTTAAGATCATCTGTGAAAGCAAATGCTTGGCTGGTTGGCTTTGTTTGTTTCTTCAAGACTTTCAAGTTTGGAAAAAGACTGTTGTAAATAAAAAAGAAAATAATCATATCTCATTAACAAGATACTCTAACATTACTATACACCACACATGTGGACATTTTTCATATATTGACAAATTTGGAAATAGCAAGATAATTTTTCTGAGATTAAAGAGGTAAAAGTGTCTTCATTTTACTATATGAATGTGTTGTTTCTGGATTGGATGGAAATTCAAGATTAACTGATAGTTTTTGGTATTATTTAAAAGGGTGGGAGAAGGGGTACCTCCTCTTAAAACTTGGTAGAGCCTGCCAAATTGAGATTCTTCCTAGTTTTTTCACATTGTTAATGACTTGTATTAATCAAGAGTCATAATTTGCTTTTACTGGGGAGCTTTCTCTTTTAGCACAGAGATCCAGCAGGTGTGTCTTTCCTTATGGAGAACTTCCCAGCCCTGTGATGCCTCTTCTTCTGTGCGAGCTGCTCCATGGTACCCCAGGAATGAACCTCATGTTGAGTATTTCTGTTTGTGACTGTCCTCTCCTTAAAAATGACTGAATAGGAGTGAGACAAAATGATGTAATATGAAGTTGCAAATAGCAAAATAGTGTCTAGTTTAAGGCATTGGGAATTCTGGTACTTCTAAATGTGTTCAAGATATTAACTAATTAACTCTTAACTAATTGACAGCAAAGTATATGACAGAGGTAGAGACTCTGATTTACAAGTTGTAAGCCGCAGGCTACCTGACATAATATAGTCACTACAGGCTCTGTGTGCTCTGCTTACACTATCTGGAGCTACAACGAGTACTAGAAATCATGCCTGGATCTGTTCACCTTTCATTTCTGCTGTCATTATGGGTGTATGTCAAACTCCCCATGACAAAGTGGAAATATCTCTGTTCCTCTTCATGATTTCTTTCCCTACAATCATATGCATGTGAAGAAGCACAAAATAAAACTTCCTCCTGTTAAAGATGCTAAGCCTCATACTATGTTTCACTTCTACACACTGGTTTTCTTGTGTCTCCTTCCAGTTTCACCTTAGTAAACCAATCACCACTATAGCTTACTAGACTAGGAATCAGTTCCATGTTGACTGGAAAGCTGCAATGAAATAAAAACTGAAAAGCATTTACTTGTATTATGAACACTAAATCTTTCATTAAAATTCCTCCCATCTCTCAGTTCCCTTCTGGATGCATTAACCATGTCACCCATGTAGTTTGCTGATACGTTGTCTCTGATGTCTGAAGCAGGAAGAATTGAGCAGTCCCAGGGAAGTACTTGACTACAGTCCAATGGCAGATTAGAGCCACCAAGAGATTTTCTCATCAGATAGAGTAACCAGCCACCTTGAAAATGATTAATAAAAGGACTTGACAAGAAATCTACATTAGTAGCTAAATTTCAGAGAAGCAAGCACATTTGCCAGTATGCCTATAGCCATTTTAGTCTTAATTCCAAAGTCCCAACATTCTGGTATACCCTCCTTCACTAACACTCTTGCATCTTTCAAGGAAATCATCTCACTTTCTCACCTTTCTTAACACTAGTCATTCCAATAATCACACAGATAAAACTATAGCAAGTTTCTAAATTTTTATGTACTGCAGAAGAAGATAAAGTTTCTTGGTGCACATTAAAAACATACTGGGCAAAACAGTCTGGATTACTCCTGGCTCAGGCAAAGGCAAACCCATCCATGGGATTGCTTTTGCTCACAAACTTCGGTGCACTTGGTGGTTAATAGAGCAGGATAGGGAAGTCTGGTGTGTGCCTCAAAGGAATTCAATTATGGGTGAAAATCAAAAATTAATTAAATTGCATTATGTTAATAATTGTCAACACCATGTATTACCATTTCAGGGGTGGCTATGTGTGCATTACCTCACTGAGCACCTCTTGGCATTGATCTTAACCACAAGCACTCTGGGGATCCCAGCCTGACTTGCCTCTGACCACTGCACCCACACCAATGAAGAATGAGCTCTGATAAAACGGAGCAAGCACAGCTGCACTGAAATCACAACTGAATCAAATGTGCAGCATGCAACAGTTTAACACCTTACATCATCTTTCCTGCTTGAAAGACAGTTACCAATGATAAAGGCCAAAAGTCATGGACTAAATGAATTCAACAGACTTTAATGTGTGTGTGTTTACATTTTATGAACATTTGACAGAGGCTTTCCCCAGACAAAGAGAATGGTGTTTGTATATCTATCAAAACAGATAAATAGGAAAGGTGATGGGATATTGAGGAATGTGAAAGTTGGCATGACATAAATGGTATGGAGTAAAGGGTGGATATTGTCCTGGTTTCAGCTAGGGTAGAGTTAATGTCTTCCCAGAAGCTGTTACAGTACTGTGTTTTGCGTTTGGAAGGAGAATTGCGTTGATAATGCACTGATGATTTGGGTTTTCCTCCATCATGTTTATGCCAAGTCAAGGATTCTTTTTTCCCCCTTGTCTCATGCTCTGCCAGTGAGAAGGTACACAAGAGAAATTGGGAGGGAGCACAGGCAGGACAGGTGATCTGAACTGACCAGAGGGATATTCCACAGCACGGAACATCATACCTGGGATATGAACTGGGGGGACATACCCAGAAGAGTGGCTGATTTGGGCTGGGGAAGGGGGGTCAGGCATTGGCCAGTGGGTGGTGAGCAACTGCACTGTGCTTCACTTCAATATTTCCTTATTATTATTTAACATTATTATTGAATTCCACTTAATTTTCAATTATTAAACTGGTTTTAACATACACACTTTACTTCAACTCTCCTCTTCATTTCACCAGGGTGGGGGAGGAGAGCGGAGGGAGTTGAACAAATGGCTGTATGGTGTTTAACTTCCATCTGGGCATAAACCACAGCAACAGCACATCAGCTAAGATTTTTAAATAAGTTACCCATACCCATCACAGGATCAGTTTTCAAGGAGATATAACAAACTTTATTAGACCAGATGGTGCAATTAAGAAAAAAAGAAGCCTGGGTACAATTTAAAAATTAAACATTTCTCATTTGGGGCAATAAACACATTAGTTCTACTTTTTAAATCACATGATCTTCAAACAAATTCTGGAAAATTAAGGTTGTCCAAACTGACATTAAATTTCTGATTTCATTGAAAAGAAATGTGCTAGTGGATGAGAATAAAATATTTTTATTTATGGAAGCTTTTTGAATTTGCTATTTTTATTCTGATTCTGAATGAAGAAATAAAATACCTGGTAAATCAATTCCCGTACAGCTCTACCTATCCTAATTCAACAGCATCAGGAAATTTATAGGCAAAAATCCACTAAAACTGAAAGGAAAATTATTTTGCTTTTTAGTCTTAAAGAGTAAGTTATATTTCAGTTCGCCCTGAAACGAAGTAATAGGTTGTTATTGCTTTTAAATGAAAGTATGAAAATTTAAGGAAATAATCAGTAAGAAAACTAAGGCCTGACAAACAGATTTTCAAACCTGTTAGTTGCACACAGGCAGGAGAAGCTGCAGAGGAGGAGTAACAGCAGTAATAAAGTGATAAGCCACATTCTAAAATGCAAAAGTGAATCACTTTTGTTGTCAGTCAGCAAAGTGTAAGGACAAACAAGACATTCAGTAGCACCAAACTTCTCTGAAAAGTTTGAAAGATCTGAAAATTGATGGTGCTCTGAGATTCAAGCTATAGAAAACTAAGAATATTAAAAACAAACAAGAATAGAAGGTGGAGGAGGTTTGGCTGACATTTTCAGAAATGCATTTAGTATGGGAAAGACTCCCTTCGGAGTAGAAAGTAACTGACATAACCTTTTAGGAAAAGAGTCAAGGGACCTGACAAGAAAATACAGAGCAGTCACATTCATAATCTACTTTTGGAGATCAAAAGGAAGAATAGTTAAAATAGCCAGACTTCTCTTGCTTCAAATGCATCCTTTGTTAAGACTTCTTTGAAGATCTCTCTGACATGCTGCTCATGAGAGATGCAGCCCTTAGCTAAAATGTCCTAGTGCACTTGATAACACAGCCCACCAGCAACAAATGTCTAATGTGAAGAAAGAAGCATCAACAGATAAGGCAGAAAGTGGAACAATGGGATAAGAATAACAGGTTGTCATAAACAAATCCTTTGCCTACTGAAAAGAATGCCTGCATACCTTAGAGATCAGCGTTAGAACCGGCTCACTGCTTTGTCAACAAGAGAAAAATAAAGATTTGAAATAATTTATATGTCTTGTACAATAGCAGCAGAAAATGCACATTAAGACCAAAAGAAACAAAGTATGTTAACAGTGATTTAATGCCTGATGTATCTGCCCTGGAAATGGTATGCAAGGCATATTTCACCTTCTTCTGCTAGATAATTTAAAAATAAACCCTAGTGGCATCAGACAAAACAGCACAGATATTTGCAGATGTCTCTTCAGAACTCAGCTGAGGTAGGTAATTTGTGGGTTTCTATTTTTTGGGACAGATCCTCAGCTGATGTAAGCTGCCTCAGGTTTATTGAGGTCAAGATACAAAAACAAAAACAAAAACAAAAACAAAAACAAACAAACAAACAAAAAGCTAAGCACATCGTTAAGACCCTGTTTTGCAGCACAACAGCAATACACACTATGCACTGTTTAGGCTTGAGCAGATCTGTTGAGGACTCAGCTGTTAAATCCAGCTCTCTGGGGCTGCAGTCCAAACACTACCCACAGTCACCATAAAGGTCGTCCTTAAAGCCAACAGCACTGTATCTTTGCTGCTTCCATGAAGCCTTGTGTGATTCAGTTCCTCTTCCATGTAATTTGCCACTACACCTGCATGTGTCCAGTAATTTCTTATACATCATAGCAAACCAAACAGGTCACTGTAAATGTTCAGTGGAGGACCCTAACCTGCTAATTTGTTAGTTAAGCGCTATGTATACCTTTAGTACTATATAAATAATTAGTAAGGCTAAAAAGGCTGACTCTATATATAGGAACTTAAAAGTCAGACAATCTTAACATTAACATCAATCTGCCACTTTATTAGCAGCCAACGACGCTTGCAGATTCTTGGCCTAATGTGCATATGCCAGCCAGTTTCAGTTGGCAGCTTAGCTGCAGGTGACAAAACATCTTTTCTGACTTGCATAAAAATATGTGTGGAAGCAAAGAAAAACCCAAGAAAATAATACCCACTGTAAAGAAAAATGATACAGAACAACAAAGACATTTAGAAACCGGGAGGGGGGTGGTTTATAAAGCCCATGATGATTCAAAAGTGCAGAAAGATGTTGGGTTCAGTGATGCTGATAGTGATAGATTGGGCATTTGGCAATATGTATCTCCTGCTGTTTCAAGTTGCTTGTCTGAATTCCTGTTGCCTTTGCTTTGTCTCTTTCATCTGAAATGATCTGTCAATGCAGGGAGCATGGGAATGGAAACTGAATCCCTTACATGACCAGGACTGACAGTGCATTGCCAACAGAGGGAAGGGACAGGACATGCAAGGAGTGTGCAGACTTTGGCCAGGTGTAACAGCTAAATAATGAAAACACGTTAAAAAACACAAACTGTGTCCTTTGTTTAGCACCGTATGAACTACACTCAGGGATCCTGTTTCAAACTTCAAAACTCATCAGACTCTCAGAGTTTGAGTGTTTGTTTTTAGAATTACTGGACTTGAGGACTTCCAACCACTGGTACACAAAAAGCTACGACGTATCCTGAAAGAGATTTGAGGCTGGGTGTACTTTCAGTGGTTCAAATCACAAACTTAGACCCCATAAGTCATTTTTGAGACAAAGCATTTTATGATACAAGATAGGGGAAGTGAAACACAGGCTGGACAAGGTACTGGTCATGACACTGATATAAAGGAAACCCCCATGTGAAAAAAACTGTTCCACAGAAAATCGAATGTAAGGACATAGCAAGGCAGATAGTATCATAAAACAAATAAAATTATATCAAAGAAACTTCTCTTGAATAAAAATCAAATCTTACTCAGGTATGAAACCCATTAACCTCAGCTCATGCAGGATTTTATGGTTTTCCAGATGAAAGAAGGCTGCTGTAGACATTTCTCTAAATAGGTTCTATTATATCACACATGAACTTAAAATGCTTTTACAATTCTTTTCCTTTCATTACTCTTTTATTGACAGTTTTATTTTTTGACATCTTTGCTCTCATTTGTCCTGCCTACAGTTCATTCTGAGTACAGAGACTAAGTAACAAAGTGCCATTTTTCCTTTGGTATGACAGCCTTTCACCTTTGCAATCCTTTGAAGGACACCAAGTCTTATGTTTAAATTACTAATCCTCTTTGGATGAAGTCTCACTTTCTGGGTGGCTTCATCACTCAGACCCACAAAGCAACCACTTCTCAATTTATATTTTTTCGAATTACGCTCCCTTATCTGTCATTGTCATATGGCACAGTAGGACATCCTTGGAAGATGAGGTGGACTGTCTGTTTTGTCACATTCAGCTCTCTACTGCAATTAAAACCTGCTTGTCTGCTAACTAATCACACTTTCTCTGCCTCACAGCCACATTTTCTCTTCTTCACTTTCCATACAGCCTTCATATTAATTTCAAACTTTGAAATGGATATGATTTCTCAAGATTAAACTCCAGACCTAACTGATGACCCCAGTTTTTCCTCAGCAGAAATCTTCTACTTTGATCCTTCTTTGTCATCAAACATTCATCTTTAAACATAAAGAATATAATTGCACACAAGACACAGGATTCCGAATGCCTGCTTTCAATATTTAACTATGACACAGCCATCTTCAGGAGGTTTGCCTCTGGCACTGGGAATGCGGCTTGCCTTTTCTGACTCCACTCTTTAGTCTAAGCTCTTCTCTACAGTCAAGACAGACCCATGACCAGCAGTCTTAGGGACATCATTGGCTGTAAGGGACCTTTCGCTCTCCTTTGAAAAGTGGGAGAGTCGTGACAACAGGGTCAGCCTCCACACCACGGCTTTCAGATGGCAAATATTTACAAAGAAATGCTATCCCTACCTGCTCTCCACCCCAGATCTCTACTATGGTAATAAAAAACCTTGACCTTCTTCCACCTTTTACCAGCCACCCCTGTTCAGGATACATAACGCTGTAACTCTCATATTCTGTGTTCAGAGAGTGCCCAGTTAGATAAAAGAAGGACTATGCATGCTTCCACTGCAGGAAAGTTTGTAGCACCACTGTAAGTCCTGTTAAACATCAGGCCAAACATATCCACCCTCCAAAAAGGCAGGTGAAGAGCTCTGCCAGCAGTTAGCCAGATCCATCCAGCTTTCTTCTGTTAGCCTGTAGGAAGGTTACTTGAGAATGATATTCAATGTTCTTTTCATTTGGCTATATTCAGCTTCTATTCTGCAGATCTTTCATATTTGCTAAATTTATTAGTATCACAGCAGGGATTCAGCATTCCAAATACAGAACTGTTTGGCCTGCTATGCTCAGCTGTCCCTCTCACCACTCTCACCTTCTAACCTCGTATTTCCTGATCTTGACATTAAGATCTTGAGCAGAAGAAATCCACAAAGCTCTGAATGTTCAAAGACACTTATAATTAAGTTTTTAATTCCAATGATTATGAAAATTTAGGTTAAAAATAAAACTCATATCCACAAAATTCATAAATGCCCACACAATACATTATTAAGTTATGCAAGGTTTAGTTCCAAAGAACAGGTCCAAAATGCTTTGGATTTATCCACCATAGCTTAGAATTTCCCACTAGCTTCTGATTCACCCTTTAAATCAGTGAGTAAGGAGGTAGGGTAGCATAGTTCAGATCTTTTGACCTGTTAATGTGACAAGGATCAGCAACCTCGGGCAGTTTGGCCTGAGCTGATCTCCACTTTTGGTCCAGCCTTGAGAAGACTCAGGAATCCAGAAAAAAGCAATTATCTCTGTAACAAAGTTTATGGCATCAGGAACAACATAACAAGGAGAGGCTGCTGAAGCAATGCACTCACTTTTCGCCAGGAAGACAATCTGTTCCTGGCTCATATGAAGGCTGTGCTCAAATTTAGGTCTATCCTTATATGGTCAAATAAGAATTCTGTCTGTGCCTAAGGAACATTTCGTCTGAAGCTATTTTCTACTCTTCCTTTCTTCTTTAGCTAAGAAACACTTAAATTCATTCTGGAAGTGTTTTCCCTTTCATGAACACAACCAGTATGCACTGGCAACTTTTCATGGTACACACATCACGGCACGGGCAATACCAGCAGTAGCACAATTCCTATAGGCCAATTATCATTCTGGCATTTACTAAATAACCACCAGACAAGACAAGAGCTGCTATCATTCTCCTAGTGTGAGGACAGATGGACAATTCTCAGAATTTCAGTCAAGCAATTGAAATACATGAGGTGTCAGAAAGCATTATTTATTTCATCTACGTTTTTTATAAAATGGTTTACAACACACAAATAACTGGGCAGATATATACATTTCATATGGATACTGTTACATACAAACAGACACAGATACACACATATACACATTTAACATGCTATACAAGAATATGAAATATTAGCTTATATGGTTCATATGCTTTTATAAACATCTTCTCCTAAATGTAGAATTGTGTATTGTATATATTATTAAAATATGGCATTAAAATACATATAACTAATTTTAAACTTATGTTGTCTCTTTCTTCAAGTTTCTTCAGAGATCACTTCTGTGCTGAATGACTTTATAATGTACCTTATTTAGTAGATCAATACTAATCAAAATTTTGTATCAAACTTGCAGTACAAAACATAGCAATTCCAATAATAAAATAAGTTACTATTTTTACAGCTCTCCAAAGCGTGATGTTAGTCTGAGTTTGGAATGCAAATAAACTCAAAGCTAAGTAGACGCTTAAGTACTTGCCTGGATCAGAGCCAACAAATCCAGCTGAGATGGGGGATTCTATAAAGGTAGACTCATGAATCGTTAGCATGGAAATGATCACTGAACATTTTTAAGTAGATTACATAGAGAGACTGGACACTAACAAAGAGAAGAGACACTAATAACTGTTCCTGTTGAACATGACAGGAAGCTGAGGTCAGGAGAAAGATCTGCTAAAGGCATGCCAGTAACAACCTGTCTCTGTTCTGTCTGTTCTGTTAGACCAGATGTAAGACTGTCACTGTTTTCTGCTGACCTTAATATGGCCCTAACGATGGGGAAGGGGCCAAGCTGGGAGATTCAGATCCAGTCTTGCAGTTTTGGGGACTGCATATGTGTTTCCACTACTTATGTCCATATCAAGGGACTGCAAAAACATTAGAATGTTTACAGAAACCAAGCCTCAAAAAACAAAAACCCACTGCAGATGTGCAGCTGAGTGATGCAACAGTACCATCCATTAGTCAATATAAACAATTTTGTAAACACATGGTGAAAAATGATCAATTATGTTCTCTAAACTGGTTTAACACGTTAATTTTCTGATTGCATGCAGCATTATTTCAGTGTTTTTAGTACAATAGCTGCCAGCACTGCCCTTAGTCTGGACTCCTGCTTTGCCCTGAGAGCTTCCATGTTCTTCCTGTTTACTTCCTGCAGTAAATTTACTGCAACATCGAGAAGCCCAGAGTTAGGGATATGCAGATCAAACAAATGGTGAAAATTATGGTAAATTGGATGAACTAAAATATTCTCTTCCCATAAGATCTGTTCATATGAAACACAACTTCTTGATATTTAAATTCGAAGGCTAAAATCTGAGGCATAGCAAATTACTGACTCCTATTATATTTACTCTATAAGAATGAAAGATTGTTGGTTGCTGTGGGATTATGAGTCTGAGAAGTGCTGTTATTGCAGACCTGATGTTTAGGCCATTAATGATTTAATGCAGCCCTTTCCTTTACTTCAGTAGTGGCAGTTCTGTCCCTAATGGGTTTTTTTTTTTCCCATTTAGCCTGAGGATTTGATGTGATTAACATCTGAAATGTATTACTTTGGTTAGTGTTAATTAATTTAGCTGAAATACTACAACTTTTAAACTCTATTGGTCATGGAAGGCTGAACGATAAGGTTAATTAATTCTGAACAATTTTAACCATAAACAAAAGTATTTTAAAATAAAAGGATATAAAATCAGAGAAAGACTTTTCTTTGCCATGCTTTATTAGGATCCCACCAGTGGCTAGGTGTCATGTAAAGAATGACTCTCCCACTAACTTTGTGTTAGCTGGATAATAAAGGAAGAACATGCTCACGATCTGGGTTTCAAATAGTTATCCCAGCAAACATATGCCTCTTAGAAATGGCCCTGTATTTACTGGAACTAGACCAAGTTCATCAATCCCACATTCCAAAATCTTCCACACTAAGCCTTAAATTCTGCTGTTCACATTTTGAGTCTATGTGAATCAAATCTTTTTAAGTTTTTCCCTCATTAATTTTCAGTCAGGATTGTCAGTTAATAAAATACAGGATGGCACAGATGCTCAACTCATGTAAATTTTCTCAACTCCTGCCACTTGATAGCTGTCTCTTTGACGTCAGTGGAACCATGACAATTGCCATCAACCCAATATTCATTTTTTCCCTCCTGTTACCCGCTTCCCTGAAGACATGAATCACTAGATGCTGCCACTTCTGTCATAGAATGCCATACAGACAAAAGATAAGTCACCTAGAAAACTTCACATTTCATCCTATCAGAGGATATGGATTTGAAAAACTAGTTCAACTCAAATGACAAATGATAAAGCACTGAATTGACCTTTGCACTGTAGTTTTCTTTTTTTCATGCTTGAGTATAAGCTTTTAATTCTCATGCCTGCAGCTATTACTCAGCAGATACCAGCTGCTGAAGGACCTCTTCCCACGCCCTCAATATGTATGTTTGTTCTGTCACTTCTGATACTAATGGAAGCAGAATGCCTAAATACATTTTTATCATTAAATATTAAAACTAAGAAGAAAGGATGGCAGTGTTGCATCTCCAGTAGGAAGATGTGCACAGGCTAACAGAAGAAAAAACAGTATCTGAAAGATATATATTTATGGGTCCAAGGGAAGGAGTGTCCTATAGGGTGTGGAACACATGCTGGTAAATTACAATCTTTCTACATAAAAATAAAAATTCCTTAACCTCAGCTGCAGAAGTAGCATCAGGGCACAGATTTTATCTGTAAGCATTCTTTGTAGACACAGGCTTTCATTCTCTAAGGGCTGCAAAAATAATTTCATTGATTTTTCTGAATTTAAAAAAATATAATCCTTTCTGCATTATGTAATCCTTCTTTCTATACAGTAATTTGGGACTTGTACATGAAAAATAAGGACATTTGGGTCTGAAGATCCTCAACCCAAACAATGAGAGCTAAGGATAATACCTCTAGAAATTAAAAATAGGAAAAGAAGTCTACAAAGTCTACAGTAACATTATTTTCATATTTTCTGTTTTACAGTGATAAATGGATTGTTATTATTGTTACCAGCCTCACACCAGGAGAGCATACTGAGTCCTTCTTCTGCTGCTAACACAGGGATGATATTTCCTAGTGCTTTCTAAAAAGACATTTTCTAAAAGGCTAGTATAGGTTAAAATAACATTATTTAAAAGTCCTATTTCTTACCCCCAAAGCTGCAATACTCTTCCCATTCATTCTCTTATAGCATTAAAATGGAAGATTTTTCAGATTTTCAGTCAAACAGTAAATATGAAGCTTGAGGGGTGATTTGGTTATCTTGTTTTGTTGTGGTTTCTTTGCTTGAACAAA